>NC_064863.1:27959968-28272948 GCF_024139225.1 Suncus etruscus
ATGTCATGGGTATCTTTAGAGGGATGGCATTAAATCTGTATAATGCCTTGGGGAGTATTGCCATTTTGATTATGTTAATCCTGCCAATCCATGAGCAAGGTATGTGTTTCCATTTCCGCCTGTCCTCTCTTATTTCTTGGAGCACAGTTTTATAGTTTTCTTTGTATAGGTCCTTCACATATTTAGTCAAGTTGATTCCAAGATACTTGAGTTTGTGTGGCACTATTGTGAATGGGGTTGTATTCTTAATGTCATTTTCTTCCTTATTGCTATTGGTGTATAGAGAGGCCATTGATTTTTGTGTGTTAATTTTGTAGCCTGCCACCTTGCTATATGAGTCTATTGTTTCTAGAAGCTTTTTGGTAGTGTCTTTAGGGTTTTCTAAGTAGAGTATCATGTCATCTGCAAACAGTGAGATCTTGACTTCTTCCTTTCCTATCTGGATTCCTTTGATATCGTTTTCTTGCCTAATCGCTATAGCAAGTACTTCCAGTGCTATGTTTAATAGGAGTGGTGAGAGAGGATAGCCTTGTCTTGTACCAGAATTTAGAGGGAAGGCTTTTAGTTTTTCTCCATTGACGATAATGTTTGCCACTGGCTTATGGTAGATGGCCTTAACTATATTGAGAAAGGTTCCTTCCATTCCCATCTTGCTGAGAGTTTTGATCAAGAATGGGTGTTGGACCTTATCAAATGCTTTCTCTGCATCTATTGACATGATCATGTGATTTTTATATTTTTTGTTGTTTATGTTGTGTATTATATTGATAGATTTATGGATGTTATACCATCCTTGCATTCCTGGGATGAAACCTACTTGATCACAGTGGATGATCTTCTTAATGAGGCATTGAATCCTATTTGCCAGGATTTTGTTGAGGATCTTTGTGTCTGCATTCATCAGCGATATTGGTCTGTAATTTTCTTTTTTCGTAACATTTCTGTCTGGTTTAGATATCAAGGTAATTTTGGCTTCATAAAAGCTATTTGGAAGTGTCTCTGTTTGTTCAATTTCATGAAAGACTCTTGCCAGTATTGGTAGTAGTTCCTCTTGGAAAGTTTGAAAGAATTCATTAGTGAATCCATCTGGGCCTGGGCTTTTGTTTTTGGGCAGACATTTGATTTCTGTTTTAGTTTCATCAATGGAGATGGGGGTGTTTAGATATGGTACATCCTCTTCCTTCAACCGTGGAAGATTATAAGAGTCCAAGAATTTATCCATTTCTTCCAGGTTCTCATTTTTAGTGGCATAGAGTTTCTCAAAGTAGTTTCTGATTACCCTTTGAATCTCTATCATATCAGTAGTGATCTCTCCTTTTTCATTCCTAATACGAGTTATCAAGTTTCTCTCTCTCTGTTCCTTTGTTAGGTTTGCCAGTGGTATATCAATCTTGTTTATTTTTTTGAAGAACCAACTTCTGCTTTTGTTGATCTTCGGATTGTCTTTTGGGTTTCCACTTCGTTGATTTCTGCTCTCAGCTTTGTTATTTCCTTCTGTCTTCCTATTTTTGGGATTTTTTTTTTGAGCACTTTCTAGTTTTATTACCTGTGTCATTAAGCTACTCAGGTAAGCTCCTTCTTCCTTCCTGATGTGCGCTTGCAAAGCTATAAATTTTCCTCTCAGTACTGTTTTTGCTGTGTCCCATAAGTTCTGATAGTTTGTGTCTTTATTGTCATTTGTTTCCAGAAACCTTTTGATTTCCTACTTGATTTCATCTCGGACCCACTGGTTATTGAGTATGAGGCTGTTTAACTTCCAGGTGTTAAAGTTTTTCTTCTGAGTCCCTTTGGAATTCACAAAAAATTTCAGAGCCTTGTGTGATTCCCTTTGGAATTCACTAAAAATTTCAGAGCCTTGTGGTCTGCGAAGGTAGTCTGCAAAATTTCTATTCTCTTGATATTATAAAGGTATGTTTTATGTGCCAGCATGTAGTCTATCCTGGAGAATGTCCCATGTACATTGGAGAAGAATGTGTATCCAGGTTTCTGGGGATGGAGTGTCCTATATATATCCACTAGTCCTCTTTCTTCCATTTCTCTCCTCAAGTCTAGTATATTCTTGTTGGGTTTCAGTCTGGTTGACCTATTCAGTGTTGACAAAGCCGAGTTGAGGTCCCCCAAAATTATTGTGTTGTTATTGATATTGTTGTTCAGATTTGTCAACAGTTGTATTAAATATTTTGCTGGCCCCGCACTCGATGCATATATGTTTAGGAGAGTTATTTCTTCCTGCTCTATATACCCCTTGATTAATATAAAATGTCCATACTTGTCCCTTACAAACTTCCTAAGTATAAAGTTTGCATTATCTGATATTAGTATGGCCACTCCAGCTTTTTTATGGGTGTTCTTTGCTTGGATAACTTTTCTCCAGCCTTTTATTTTGAGTCTATATTTGTTCTGATTATTCAGGGGCATTTCTTGTAGGCAGCAAAAGGTTGGATTGAGTTTTTTGATCCATTTAGCCACTCTGTGTCTCTTGACTGGTGCATTTAGTCCATTGATGTTGAGAGAAAGAATTGTCCTGGGATTTAATGCCATCTTTATATCGAAATTTGGTTTGTCTTTTGGGTAGTCTTGTCTTAAATTAGGTCTTTCAGCTTTTCTCTTAAGACTGGTTTTGAGTCTGTAAAGTTTCTGAGCTGTCTTTTGTCTGTGAAACCATGTATTCTTTCATCAAACCGGAAAGTGAGTTTTGCTGGGTACAGTATTCTAGGTGAAGCATTCATTGCATTCAGTCTTGTCACAATGTCCCACCACTGCTTTCTGGTATTGAGTGTTTCTGGTGACAGGTCTGTTGTAAATCTCAAGGATGCTTGCTTGAATGTAATTTCCCCTTTTGATCTTGCTGTTTTCAGAATTCTGTCTCTATCTGTGGGATTTGTCATTGTGACTAGGATGTGTCTTGGTGTGGTTTTTCTGGGGTCTCTTTTGGTTGGTACTCTTTGAGCATGCAGGATTTTATCACATATGTTCTTTAGCTGTGGCAGTTTCTCTTTATTGATGTTCTTGACCGTTGATTCTTCCTGGAAATTTTCTTCCTGGGTCTCTGGGACTCCAATGATTCTTAAGTTGTTTCTGTTGATCTTATCATAGACTTCTATCTTCATCTGTTCCCATTCTTTGACTAATTTTTCCATTGTCTGTTCATTTGCTTTAAGTTTTTTTTCCAACCTCTTCTGCTGTATGGAATTGTTATGTATCTCATCTTCCACAGCACCAAGTCTATTCTCAGCTTCTGATACCCTGTCCCATAGCTTATCCATTTTGTCATTCACTTCGTTTACTGACTTTTTCAGGCCTATTAGTTGACATATTATTTCAGTTTGGAGTTTTGTGATTTCTATCTTCATATTTTCTTGGTTTTTATTAGTGTTCTGTTCAACTCTATCCATGGTTTCTTTGAGTTCTTTGAGCATCTTCCATATTGCTAGTCTAAAGTCTTATCTGAGACGTTGATCAGTTGGTTGGTCATTATCTGTTGTTCAGAATTGTCTTATTCATTCTCTATATCTGATTCTGGCCTGCATTGTTTCCCCATTGTCACACTTGTATTGTGGGTTTTTCTACGTGCTGTGGTGGTAATCATTGGCTATATGATGCAGGCAGCACACTCCTCTGGCTCCGCCCTTTCTGGATGGGCCGACTTTCCTCTAAGGGAGGGCAGTCTTCCGTGGATGAAGCCTCACACAGGATCAAATCTTAGGCCTGAGCATGCAGCAGAGACGACAGTCCGGAGAGAAATGCTTGCTTCTGTGATCCAGCACGGTTCTTAGTGTGATTTTTTCTTCTTGTTGCAATGGTGTTCTTTTCTTAGAAAGAGTGCAGGGTTGCTCAATCGCTAGCTGGGTAGCTTCAGAATGCAGTTTTTTGGGGGGTTCACTTCCCAGGGCTCTGAGGAGGGCTGCTCGCTGGGTAGTTTCAGAATGCAGTTTTTGGGAGTTCGCTTCCCAGGGCTCCACTCCCTGGGTAGCTTCAGAATGCAGTTTTTGGGAGTTCACTTCCCAGGGCTCTGAGGAGAGCTTCCAGAGTTCAGGAAAGACAGAGACAAGCAGGGCAGGGCTCCCTTCAGGTCCTCAGTTTCCTCAAAACAATCACCGCCAGGCGGGGACTCCGCAAGTGAGTCAGTCAGCACTTTACCTGGCAGTTCCCCCAGTCAGCCATTTCTTACTCACTCACCCGCTCGCTGGGCAGCTCCAGAATGCAGTTTTTGGGGGTTCGCTTTCCAGGGTTCTGAGGAGAGCTTTCAGTGTTCAGGAAAGACCGGATTGCTATTTCTATGACTTCTAAGCTTATATTGAATAAAAGCAAAGAAAATTGACAGCCTTGCCTAGTTCCTGACCTTAGTAGAAATGTTTCTAGGTTTTCGCTATTAAGTATAATGTTTGCTGTGGGCCTTTCATAGATAGCTGTAACTATCTGGAGTCAGGTTCCTTCTAACCCTATTTTGCTGAGTGTCTTTAACATGAAAGGGTGTTGGATTTTGTCAAATGCCTTTTCTGCATCGATTGATATGATCATGTGGTTTTTGTCTTTCTTGTTGTTGATGTGATATATAATGTTGATTGATTTGGGTATGTTGAACCAATCTTGCATTCCTGATATAAAATCCACTTGGTCATGATGTATGAACTTTTTGATGAAGTGCTGGACTCAGTTTGCAAAGATTTTGTTCAGTATCTTTGCATCTGTGTTCATTAGTGAAATTGGTCTGTAGTTTTCTTTTGGTGGTTTCTTTGCTGTCTTTGAGAATCAGTGTGATAATAGCCTCATTAAAGGAGTTGGTGAGGATTCCTGTTTTTTTTGATGATTTAGAAGAGCCTATGGAAAAGTGGTAATGAGTCTTCTCAGAATGTTTGATAGAATTTACCTGTAAATCCATCTGAGCCTGGACTTTTTTTCTTAGGGAATTTCTTAATTACATCTTCAATTTCCTCTGAGGTGATTGGACTATTTAGGATTTTTAGGTCTTCCTTTTCAAGTTTCAAAAGATGGTACTTTTCCAGGAATCTCTCGATTTCTACTGGTTCTCTAGATAACTGAGTATAGTTGTTCATAATATGATCTCATAATATGTTGTATATATTGGGGTTCTGTGTAATCTCTCCCCCTTTTATTTGTGATCCTACTTATTTGGGTGTTTTCCCTCTTTTTGGTGAGTTTTTTCAGTGGTTTTTCTGTCTTGTTTATTTTTTTGAAAAACCAACTTCTGGTCTCATTGATTTTTGTATTGTTTTCTTAGTTTTTATGTTGATTATTTCTGCTCTGGTTTTTATTATTTCTCTCCTTCTGATTGTGGTTGGATTTCTCTGCTGCTGTTATTCCAATTCCTTGAGGTCATCCTTTAAACTGTTGATTTTGTCATCTTCCTGTTTCTTGACATAGGCCTGTATCACTATGAGTTTCTCCCTATTGACTGCTTTTGCTGTTTCCCTCAAATTTTGACAAGTTGTCTCTTCATTATCCTTTGTCTCAAGGAATCTTTTTATTTCTTCCTTGAGTTTCTCTTTGATCAAACTGTTGTTGAGCAGCATGTTGTTTAATCTCCAGGTTTTAGTTTTTTTCCATTGCTTGTTCTTGAAGTCATTTTTTACCTCTGTTGCATAGTGATCTGATAGGGTGCTTCTAATGATCCTTACATTTGTGGTCTTATATAGGTTGGCTTTGTATTCTAATACATGGTCTATTCTGGAGAAGGTTCCATGTGGTCTTGAGAAGAATGTGTCTTCTGCTTTCTGGGGATGGAGGGTCCTATATAAATCTATTAGCCCTTGATCTTCTAAATTTCATTTATAGCTCTTATTTCTTCGCTATTTTTCTGTTTATGGATCTGTCCAGTGGTATTAGGAGAGTATTGAGGTGTCCTACTCTTATTACATTTCCTTTCATGCGTTTCTCCAGGTTTGAGAGCACTTGCCTCACATATTTTGCTTGCTCTACATTAGGTGCATAGATATTGATCAGGGTTAGTGCTTCTGGATCGAATGTTCCCCTGATCAGTAAGTAGTGACCCTTTTTGTCTCTGATCACTTTTTTGAGGTTGAATGCAATTTGGTCTGATAAAAGAATGGCTGTCCCTGCTCTTTTTATGTTTTCCCTTGGCCTGAATAATTAATTTTCATCCTTTTATTCTAAGCCCTTGCTTGTCCTGTAGTTGTGTGTTTCTTGTAGACAGCAAAAGTCCAGTTTATTTTTTCTAATCCAGTTCCCTACTACGTGTCTTTTAATGGGAGAGTTTAGTCCATTAACATTTAGGGAGATTATGGACAGATATGTCTGTTGTGTAGTTGTGTTGTGTAGGGTTGTTGTTACATTTGGGGGTTTGGATTGTGTAATTATCTCTGAGTATGTCATTTAGGATCAGTTTTGTTGGCACAAATAATTCAAGTTTTGTCACTTTTTGAGAATGTTTTTAGTCTGCCCTCCCATATGAATGATAGTTTTGCTGGGTATTGGACCCTAGGTTGAAAATTTCTTTCATTCAGTCATTTAAATATGTCATTCCACTGTCTTCTTGCTTGAATTATCTCAAATGGGAGAACTGGTTTGATTCTTATGTTCCTTCCTTTGTACTTGAGGGTTTTTTCCTCCCTTATTGCTTTAAGGAGTTCATCTTTCTCTTTGATTTTTGTCATTTGGATTACTATATGTCTTGGTGTTGGTTTATTAGGGCCTATTTTATTAGGGACTCTCTTCACTTCTTGAATTTTCACTGAAGTTTTTTCCCAGAGGGTGGGAAAGTTCTCTGCTATTATTTCTTTGGATATTTGTTCTTCCCCTTTACCTATTTCTTACCCTTCTGGTATACCAATAATTCTTAGATTATTTGTATGATCTGTGTTCATTAGATACTGTACTTTTCCTTCCAGTGCTTTGCCTTTTATTTCTTTGTTGATTTCTTGGTCTTTTTTTGTTTGCAGTTTTCCTTCGAGTTCTTCAGTGTGCCTCTCCAACTGAGTGTTTCTCCTCATAAGGATTGTTACAGTGTTTTTTAATTCTTTCAAATCCTTTTTTTAAACTTTTTATCTTTATTTAAACATCTTGATTACAAATATAATTGTGATTAGGTTTCAGTCACATAAAGAAAAACCCCCTTCACCAGTGCAACATCCCACCACAAAAGTCCCAAATCTCCCTCCATTCCACCACAGACCCACCTGTACTCTAGAAAGGCTTTCCAGATCCCTCATTCATTCACATTATTATGGTAGTTCTCAGAGTTGTTATTTCTATAAGTGCACTCACCACTCTTTGTGGTGAGCTTCATGGAGTGAGCTGGAAGTTCCAGCCCTCCTCTCATTTTCTCTGAGAATTGTTGCAAAAATGACTTTAATTTTTCTTAAAATCCATAGATGAGTGAGACTATTCTGCGTCTCTCTCTCTCCCTCTGGCTTATTTCACTCAGCATGATAGATTCCATGCACATTCATGTATAGGAAAATTTCATGACTTCAGTTCTCCTGAAAGCTGCATAATATTCCATTGTGTATATGTACCACAGTTTCTTTAGCCATTCATCTGTTGAAGGGTATCTTGTTTGTTTTCAGAGCCTGGCTATTGTGAATAGTGCTGCAATATATATTGTTGTGAGGAAGGGGTATTTGTATTTTATTCTTGTGTTCTTAGGGTATATCCCTAGGGGTGAAATAGCTGGGTCGAATGGGAGCTCAATTTCCAGTTCTTGGAGGAATCTCCATATCGCCTTCCATAGAGGTTGGACTACACAGCATTCCCACCATTGTGGATAAGAGTTCCTTTCTCTCCACATCCCTTCCAGCATTGATTGTAATACTTGGTAATGTGTGCCAATCTCTGTGGTGTGAGATGGTACCTCATAGTTGTTTTGATTTGCATCTCCCTTATGATTAGTGAGGAGGAGCATTTTTTCATGTTCTTTTGTTTTGTATTTCTTTTTTTATCAAAGTGTTAATTTCTTCTCCCCATTTTTACATGGGGTTAGATATTTTTTTCTTGTAAAGCTCTGTCAGTGCCTTGTATTTTTTTGATATTTTTTTATCTGATGAGTATTGGGTGAATAGTTTGTCCCACATGGTGGGTGGCTCTTGTATCCTGGGCACTATTTTTTTTGTGGTGCAGAAGCTTCTCAGCTTAATGTATTCCCATCTGTTGATCTCTGCTTCCACTTCTTTTGAAAGTAGTTTTCTCCTTGGAGATACCTTTAGTCTCAATGTCATGGAGTGTTTTATCTATGAGTTGTTCTATATACCTTAGGGTATCAGGTCTGATATCAAAGTCTTTAATCCATTTGATTTTACCTTCACACATGAAGTTAAATGGGGGACTATGTTTGCTTTTTTGAAAGTGGATAACCATTTCTGCCAGCACCACTTGTTGAAGAGGTTTTCCCTACTCCACTTAAGATTTCTTGCTCCTTTGTCAAAGATCAGGTGATTGTATGTCTGGGGATTATTATCTGAGAACTCAAGCATATTCCATTGATCTGAGGAACTGTCTTTATTCCAATACCATGCTGTTTTGATAACTATTGCTTTGTAGTAGTTTAATTTTGGGGAAAGTAATGCTTCCCATTTTCCTTTTCCTTAGGAGTAACTTAGATATTCAAGGGTGTTTAATGTTCCAGATGAAGTTCATAAGTGTTTGATCCACTTCTTTGAAGAATGTCATGGGTATCTTTAGAGGGATTGCATTAAATCTGTACAATGTTTTGGGAAGTATTGCCATTTTAATGATGTTAATCCTGCCAATCCATGAGCAGGGCATGTGTTTCCATTTCCATGTGTCTTCTCTTGTTTCTTGGAACAGGGTTTTATTGTTTTCTTTGTATAGGTCCTTCATGTCATTGGTCTAGTTGACTCCAAGATATTTGAGTTTGTGTGGCACTAATGTGAATGGGATTGCCTTCTGACCATCCATCTCTTCCCTATCATTATTGGTGTATAAAAAGGCAATTGATTTCTGTGTGTTAATTTTGTAGCCTATCACCTTGCTTTATGAGCCTATTATTTCTAGAAGCTTTTTGGCAGAGTCTTTAGGGTTTTCTCAATAGAGAGCATGACCTCTGCAAACAATGAGAGCTTGACTTCTTCCTTTCCAATCTGTATTTCCTTGATATCTTTTTCTTGCCTGATCAGTATAGCAAGAACTACCAGTCCCATGTTGAAGAGGAGTGGTGAGAGTGGACAGCCTTCTCTTGTACCAGAATTTAGAAGAAAGGCTTTTAGTTTTTCTCCTTTGAGAATAATATTGCCATTGACTTGTGGTAGATGGCTTTAACTGGATTGAGAAAGGTTCCTTTCATTCCCATCTTGCTGAGAGTTTTGATAAAGAATGGGTGTTGGACCTTATCAAATGTTTTCTCTGTGTCTATTGATACAATCATGTGATTTTTATTTTTCTTGTTGTTGATGTTGTGTAAGATGTTGATAGATTTACAGGTGTTAAACCATCCTTGCATTCCTGGGATGAAACATAATTGGTTGTAGTGTATGATCTTCTTTATGATGCATTGGATCCTATTTGCCAGAATTTTGTTGAAGATCTTTGCATCAGCATTCATCAGGGATGTTGGTCTGTAATTTTCTTTTTGGCTGTGTCTCTATCTGGTTTTGGTATCAAGGTGATGTTGGCTTCATAAAAGCTGTTTGTGAGTGTTCCCATGTTTTCAATTTCATGGAAGAGCCTAAAGCTCCTCTTGAATGTTTTGAAAGAATTCATTAGTAAATCCATCTGGGGCTGGGCTTTTCTTTTTGGGCAGATGTTTGACTACAGTTTCAGTTTCCTCAATAGTGATGGGGGTATTTAGATATGCTACATTCTCCTTACTTAAATGTGGAAAATTATAAGTGTCCAATATTTATCCATTTCTTCTATGTTCTCATGTTTATTAGCATAAAGGTTCTCAAAGTAGTCTCTGACTAACCTTTGGAACTCTGCAATATCTGTCTTGATCTCCCCCTTTTCATTTTTAATACAGGTTATCAGGTATCTCTTTCTTTTTGAATTTTGCCAATGGTCTATAAATTTTTATTTTTCAAAGAATCAACATCAGCTTTCATTGATCTTTCAGATTGTTTTTTGTGTTTCCACTTCGTTGATTTCTGCTCTCAGCTTTGTTATTTCCTTCTGTATCCCTATATTTGGGTTTTTTGTTGAGCACTTTCTAATTCTGTGAGCTGAGTCATTAAGCTATTCAAGTATGCCCCTTCTTCCTTCCTGATCTGTGCTTGCAAAGCTATAAAATTTCCTCTCATGACAGCTTTTGCTTTGTCCCATAAATTCAGGCAGTTCTTGTCTTCATTATCATTTTTTTCAGGAAAGTTTTGATTCCTCTTTGATTTCATCTCAGACCCACTGGTTTTTCAGTAGCAGACTGTTTAATTTCCAATTGTTAAATTTTTTCTTCTCTGTGCCTTTGTAGTTCACATCTAATTTCAGAGCCTTGTGGCCTGTGAATGTAGCCTGCAAGATTTCTGTCCTCTTGATTTTATAAAGGTATGTTTTATGTGTCAGCTTGTAGTCTATCCTGGATAGTGACCCATGTACATTGGAGAAGAATGTGTATCCAGGCTTTTTGGGGTGGAGTGTCCTATATATATCTACTAGTCCTCTTTCTTCCATTTCTCTTTTCAGGGATAGTATGCTTTTGTTGGGTTTCAGTCTGGTTGACCTATCAAGTATTTACAGGGCCGTGTTGAGGTCTCCCACAATTATTATGTTATAATTGATGTCTTTTAAAAGATTTTTTTAGTAATTTTATTAGATAATTTGCTGGTCTCTATTGGGTGCATATATGTTTAATAGTCTGATTTCTTCCTGTTGCACATATCCCTTGATTAGTACATAGTGTCTATCATTGTCCCTTACCACTTTTCTGAGTATAAAGTTGGTGTCATCAGATATTAATATGGCCACCCCAGCTTTTTTAAGAGTGTTATTTGATTGGATGATTTTCCTCCATCCTTTTATTTTCAGTCAGTGTTTGTTCTGACTATTCTGGTGTGTTTCTTGTAGGCAGCAGAAGGTTGGATTCATTTTTTTGACCCATTTTGCCACTCTGTCTTTTAATTGGTGAATTTAGTCCATTGTTATTGAGGGAGATGATTGTCATAGGATTTAATGTCATATTTGTAAATAAGTTTGCTGTGTTTGTTGGTCTCTCTTGTCTTAGAGTAGACTGTTCAGGTTTTCCTTTAAGGCTGGTTTTTCATTTGTAAAGTTTCTGAGCTCTTGTTTATCCATGAAGCTATGTATCTTTCCTTCAAACCTGAACATGAGTCGGGCTGGGTGCAATATTTTTGGTGAGGCATCCATTTCATTCTGTCTTGTCACAATATCCCACCACTGTCTTCTGGCCTTGAGAGTTTCTTGTGACATGTCTGCTGTAAGTCTTAGGGATGCTCCTTTGAATGTAATTTCTCTTTTCAATATTATTGCTTTTGGTATTACATCTCTATCTGTGGGATTTGTCATCATATGTTGAGGTATTTTTCTTTGGATCTCTTTTAGCTGGTAATCTTCAGGCATGCAGGATTTGATTGCATGTCGTCTTTATCTCTGGGAGTATCTCTTTGATGATGTCTTTGACAGTGGATTCTTCCTGGAGATCTCCTACCTCGGCCTCTGGGACTCCAATGATTCTTATGTTGTTTCTGTTGAGTTTATCAAAGACTTCTTTTTTCGTCTGTTCACATTTCTTGAATACTTTTTACATTGCCTGACCATTGTTTAAGGTTTTTTTTTTTCCAATCTGCTGTTTTGAGTTTATTTTGCATCTTATCTTCCAGTACTTCGATTTTCTCCTCAGCTGATGATACCCTGCTGGTGAGGCCATCCATTGAGTTTTTCAGTTGAGCTGCCATGTTTTTCATATCTATTATTTCAGTTTGGAGTTTTCTGATTACTGTCTTTGTTTTCTGTTCAGATGTTTTCTTTGAGTTCTGCAAACATCTTCCATATTTCTATTCTAAACTCCTTATCTGAGAATTTTATCAGATGGTTGTAATTTTTTAGGTCAATGACCTATATTCTTCATTCTCTGTGCATGGTGTTTGCCTGCCAGTTTTCCCCATTTTCACGCTTGTGTCATATTTTTTGTGTGTTTTGTTGTGTTTCATTGGTTAGAAAGAACCATGAACCACTGGGCAGGCATAGATTTTTCCAGCCTGACATCACAAACAGGAGACCTGCCTTTCTGCAGAATAATGCAGGTAGTCACTTTTCATGGTCAGACACAGTTCCTTGGTGTTCTGGCCCTTGGATGAGCCTCTGGGAGAGCTATTTTTCTGGGCCCTTTTTGGCCCACTCCCAAGTGGTTCAGGAAAGATGTATGTGTAAAAATACACAGAGGCAACACTCACAGTTTCTCACACTCGGGAACCCCTAGGAAGGTGTAGATTTTTCCAGCCTCACTAACTTTTTTTTCCTAAACTATTTTTGATAACTCCTTTTGTTATTCTGCTGTAACAACAAATATAAAATGAATCGTGCCATGCCTGCTCATATCATATCAGTGGTACGATGGTCTGCTGATCCCATTTTAGAGACAGAACCCCGTTAAGCTTTGGGTGTTTGTGCAGTTACTCCTAAATACTTCTGGAGCTGAAGAACTTTAACACCAACTCCATCTGCCAAACTTCAGATGTCTCAGACATATTTCTTCATCCTAGTCCTCTGACAGTCCCCTCACGGTCTCTCTGGCCCCTCAGAATTAGCTGTTACCAGTGCCCATTTGCTTCCGAAGCTAAAGAAAACACAAGTCAGTGAAGTTCTCTTGAGTCACCTTTCAATGACATGCTGGCACCTGGGACCATTCGGCTGCTGCTTGGGCATCAGGTTGGCAGCAAGTGGGAATAATCACAAAAACTTTGCACCTAGTGCAGACATCATTTTACTGCTCCTGCCTGCTGTCCCTTGCATTAATGGAGGCTGAAGGGACAGGAGAGAAGTTTATTACAGAGTAAAATTTTGTCATACCTTGATCATGACTTCAGCAAAGCCTGCAGTGAAGAGAAAGATTGATGATAAGCACAGAGAATTTCATGAAAAGTGGAAGACACAGTATTTCTTTGTTGAGCACAGGGGCCTCCGCACATGTCTTTTTTGCTAAGAAAGTTGCAATTCACAAGGAATACAACTTGAAACGCCATTATTCAACTGAACATGCTGAGGAATGTGCAAAATATCAAGAAAATGAGAGAGCCAAGTGGGTTGCCAGTCTTAAAGCTTGTCTAATGAGGCAACAAAATTTCTTCAAGAAAGCAACCAAAGAGAATGTTGCATCAGTAGAAGCTAGTTACATGGTTAGTGAGATGATTGCTAAGTCAGGGAAAGCATTCACAGAAGGAGAGTTTGTTAAAAAAAAATGCACGTAACAGGCTGCAAGTATTATCTGTCTGAAAAAGAAAGCTCAGTTTAGCAAAATCAGCCTTTCTGCCAACACTGTAGCAGAGCGCATTTCTGACATGTCAAGTGACATTTATCATCAACTGTGTGAGAAAGCTAAATGTTTTGATGCATACTCAGTTTCTCTTGACGAGGGCACAGATATAACAGACACTGCGCAGCTCACAATTTATATCCGTGGTGTTGATTGCAATTTTGAATTGACAGAGGAACTGCTCACAATAATTCCAATGCACAGCCAGACCACTGCTAATGAGATATTTCGGCATCTGTGTGATGCCATTGAGAATGCAGGTTTGCCATGAAAGAGGTTTGTTGGAATAATAACTGATGAAGTGCCATTGATGACAGAGAGAAAAAATGGACTGGTGGCACTTTTTCTAAAAAACTTGAAGAGGAGGGTGTAGAGAAGGCCATTGCTCTTCACTGCATTATCCATCAGCAGGCCATTTGCAGTAAATGCCTGCTGTTTGACAATGTGATGTCTGTTATTGTGAAATGCATCAACCAAATCAGATCCAGGGGCTTAAAGCACAGGAGGTTCCGAGCTTTTTTAGAGGAAATGGAGTCAGAATATAAAGATGTGTTTTATTTCACCGAGGTATGTTGGCTCAGCAGGGGAAATGTCCTGAAAAGATTTTTTGAGTTGAGAGAAGTGAAAGCCTTCATGGATGGGAATGCTGTTTCTGAGTTGAGTGATCACAAATGGCTCATGGACTTAGCTTTTCTTGTTGACATCACACATAAGCTGAATGTACTAAACAAGATGTTACAAGGCCCGGGACAGCTTATCAATGCTGCCTATGACAACATGAGAGCATTTTCCACAAAACTTGTGTACGGAAATCCCAGCTCTCTCAAACAAACCTTTGCCATTTCCCAGCATGCAAGGAAGTTGTGGATGCAGGCATACCATTCAGTGGTGAGAAATATGTTGATGCTATTTTTAAACTAGAGAAGGAATTTAATCACAGATTTGCAGACTTCAAAAAGTGCAGAGCCACTTTCCAAATTTTTGTGGACCCCTTTTCCTTTGATGTGCAAGATGCCCCTCCTGTGCTTCAAATGGAGCTCATTGACCTGCAATGCAACTCTGATCTCAAAGCCATGTGCAGGGAGCTTTGTGGAAAAGCAGACTTGCATGGGCAATTTTTGACAGAATTGCCCCCCCTGCTTCCTTTAGCTTTCCCAAATGTTCAATCGCACCATGTGCCTTTTGGGGAGCACATATTTGTGTGGAAAGTTATTCTTCACATTGAACTTCAATAAGTCAAAGTACAGGTCTAGACTTAATGATGATCATCTTCAAGCCATTCTGAGTGTCTCAACTGCTTCCTCTCTAAAGCCAAATGTGGTTCATATTTGTGAGAAGAAGCGCTGTCAAGTCTCTGTCAGCAAGGAATAGGCAAAAGATGCTATGTTCAGAAGAACTGTTCATGATCTTCACTCAATGTTCTACTCCTGTTCAGAAGAAATAATTAAAACTGTTAATAATGATGTTTAAGGACTTTTTTATTTTTTTATGAAATCCCTATGCGACCCTGCCTCACCCCGACTTTGCCTCCTGCGGTCCCCAGGTAAATTGAGTTTGAGACCCCTGGACTAGGTAAATCACCATGGTTTCAATAATGTAATAAAAGATACAGGTCAATCTGGGCCAGAGTGATAGCACATTGGGTAGGGCTTTTTCCTTACATGCAGATGACCTGGGTTCAATATTTGGTAACCCATATTGTTCCCTGATCCTGCCTGGAATGATTTTTGAGAGTAGAACCAAAAGTAACTCCTGAGCATCACCAGGTAAGCCCCAAAACAAACAAAATAATAATACATATCAGTAGACCATACTTTTAAATACTTTCATACTTTTAAAAGTATTAAAAATAATACCTTTGTTTATTTTATTGATTTTATTTTTAGTACATGTGATGTTATTTGATACTGTTCTACTTTAAATGCAAATATATTTTTGCTTAAACTTTGCATATGTTTTGAAAAATAATAAGCATTTTATTTATTTCTACTCCTGCTTTTTAGAGTTCCCATTTATATGTCCTATGAGTTACAGAGTCTTTAGAAGTAAAAGTCATTGTTTATTCTATATGCATACTTTTTATTTTTGTATTTAGGGTTATATTTTCATCTTTTAGTTTATAACAGTTTGTACTAGAGAAATGAAGATCTAGGATTGCAACTTTGATGACAAAGATATAATCTTAAATCTTCATATGTATGGTGAAGTGATGCTTAGTCAAAGATGAATTTTAAATGAATAAGCTTTTTTAGCAAAGTTTTATAGTAAGGTTTTTAAATAAGTACTTTGAAATGACATTTTATGTTGATATAAGTGGTTATAAGAAAATAAACTTCAACAGTGGTTGCCAGAGGGACACAATTGGATCTGAGTGGAGTGGTCTATTACATACCAACTGTTATGATTTAAAATATGAGAAGTATTTTCATGGATAACATAAAACAAATCTTTAAAATAGTAGGTATAGTAGTATAGTAGTAAAAAGTTGACAAACAAGTTTACTTTGTATTTGCTAGAGAATTTAAGAAACATCTTTTTCTTTGAAAAAATATATATTATATGCCTATATGTTTAGAAAGCTATTGTTACAATAAGAATATATAAGGAATTTAAAATAATTTGCTAAAATATCAAGTGTGTTTGTTTGCATTCCTTCTGTCCAGTAACTAGATATTGTTCATTTTTTTACTTTTACATTTTCTAAAATGATTATAACTTACTTGATTGGTAATTTTCTTACACTAATTTGACTTAAGTAGTGAAGTTAGTGTTGTGGGTAGTGAAAGAGGAAACCTCTGCTTGCCAGCTGCTATGAACAGTCTCATTTTTTATTTCCACCATCCTACATTTTTAATGTTCCTGAAAACTCATGGGCTCTTTCTGATAAGCAGGAAGTTAAAAATTGCCCAATATCAGAGTATTCTGTCTCAAAACTTAGGTTTACAGAAAGAATAAGGTAATAGGTAATGCCTAAGATGCCTAAGGCAAATAGCCAAACCCAAAGGACTCAGAATAGCCAGAACATTCTGTAAGATTCTTGCATTCTTCATAACATTCTTATCAATTGGTAAAAAATGCAAAGAGCATTTTAAAGCCTATACAAAGATTCTGTTTTTCTATAGAACCTTCACAAATTGAGCTATACTTAGCCTTATCCTAAGTTTCTTCACTCATGGGAAATTCCTTTATTCTCCTCTATTTTTCAATAAATATTTCTTCCTCCAGAATTTGACTGTTTTATTTTGGATGTTAAGCATAATAGACCAACACAGAGATCTACTTTCACTGCTTCTACATTATTGTTAACTATTTTTAAGAATAAAATATCAGGTTCGAATCCCGGTGTCCCATATGGTCACCCGTGCCTGCCAGGAGCTATTTCTGAGCAGACAGCCAGGAGTAATCCCTTCAGCACTGCTGGGTGTGGCCCAAAAATTAAAAAAAAGAATAAAATTTCATCATTTATTAGACTTATATAAACTATCAAGAAGATTAGTTCAAGCGGTGAGGTTAAAAAAAAAAGATTAGGTCAAATTAAAGAAATTTAGTTTGATACCTGTCTCCAAAAACCTGGCTCCTCTAAAGAAATATTATGTGAATTTATCATGTCCCTGTATTCTGGATTAATTACTATCAACATATACACAATAAAATAAAGTATAGTTAATAATGCCATCAAATATTGAAGTCTGGACTAAAACTCAGTATTAGACAAAACAACATGTAAACTGCTATTCAATTAAATTACTAAAGGTAAGCTCCACATATGATTTGAATTTCTGGAAAGTCAAAATTATATGTTAGTTATATTTGTCAATAGTCCCAAATATTTTTAATTTTAATATATATCAGTTTCGTATGAGAGAATAGATATTTTCTATTGAAAATACGTATTACCTATTATTTCTATTACTATAATATATTGAAAAAAATTCAAAACTGTTCAGGGGAGGAAAAAAAAGGCAGAGAAAACAGCGAGAATGAAAGTAACAATATATTGAATTGATTCTTACCATGCTGGGTAACAGCAATGTTTTGTAAATTCCCAGGTCTTACTTCTATTTTTTTTTTAATTTAAGTGCTCAACCTTAGGTTTGGTAATTGAGTCATTCATTAAAGGGGGCATACACTTTAAGGAGATGAGCCTGCCTGAGAACTAGATCATAGCCAAGTCACCTATCAATTGAATATTCTTTGCTTTGCAGATCTTAGTTAATTTGAAAACTGTGTAATGGGGGCTGATATATTTTCTTCCTTTGTCTTTTTCCCTACAGTTCTGCTCTCATTTTCATGTTGTAATTTCACAGATAAGATTAACTTCGAAAAATCCAAATTTCCTCACACCCTGTTCCAATAAAATTCAAACCTTTGCCCTTATGTACTCTTTCCCTCTCTATATTCTTGACCTCACTGTCACCCTGCTACACTGTAATATATAGATTCTATAAGTAATAAATTCTTATTTTCTCAAAGACTTTTTAAATTATTGTTGAATGTCATCTGGAGATAAGATTTATCCTATGCATTGAGCTGACCATGAATCAAATTAGGGGGAGGAAATGACATGGGACTGTTACTCAGGCCTTGTTGGTTGCCTCAAAGTGTTTTTGTATGCATTGAAGTTAGGCTTTGTTGTCTATAAATAGGTTATGAATCTATAGAAATGGCAGTGGATTAAGAAAGAATTTATTTTCTTATCCTGGGCTTTTTCCAGAAACAAAGAATGAGAAAAACTTTTCATTTCATAGAAAAGTATACTAAATTTTACTTTTGAATTCAACTTTTAATTTTTGTGTCATTTCAGAAATTAGAGAAATTTAAAGATGAAATTTATAGAGAACAATCATATAATTAAAATTTCAGATATCATTTGTTTATTATTTCACTTAATTATCAGATTCTTATTTTGTATATATAGAGACATAATATAAGAATTAACATCTTAGGTAAGGTACAGTTAAAGCAGCAGAAACATGATTTAATACTTTTCTTATAAATCAGAATACTTAGTTGCATTACTAGAAGTAATCCATTTCTAGTACTGTATCATAATATAGCATTTATAATAATGTCTGTATCCAGATAAAACAAACTTCAGAATTTCTGAACCAAGGATGTCAGATGAAATAAGATTTTTTCTAGAAGTTCTAAATATTAAAATACTACATTAATTTCAAAATATGATGTTCAGTAATAGTAAAATAGTACTAAGTGTATTTTTAATAAAAATACAATATGCTGTTTAAATTTTAATATTAAACTTTCTACCTGGGTGAACAGATATCACAGAAACCAATACATGTACAGTAATTTCAATATAATCTATCAAGGGAAATTTACATCATACTAAAACAATTTATGATTCAATTTATGATAGAGGGGGGATTATCAACCATGAAGAAAATGCTTGGAAAACCATCATGAAAAGTTGTGGGGTTTAAGTCTAGAAAGAAAGCTTTGTGACATCACTTTTACATATGAGGTGAGATGCTTTGTGAATAGTGTCTGGTAGTAGTTTTCAAAATTTAAATAAGGCTTAGGAATCCAATGTATATTAAACTGGCTTAATTTGGGTCCTATATTTATACTACTTTCAAGGGATATGTTTCATTTGCAAGTTTCCTTTTGGATTTAGACTTAGAACTGCAAAGTTTTCATTTATCCTTATCTTCAACATAACTATCTATAAAGTCCTCTTAAATAGATATTTAAGTCATTGTATAGAAAGTCACTCTTTTAATCATACCTATTTATTAATGAAGTTAATCTTAATATCAATAAATGAACTATTTATTAATCTATAAGAGATTATACAAACTTTAAAACAGCCCACAGTAAGTGTTGTCTTTTGGTGGATGAGCTCCTTGGGGTTTTGAGTATTTCAACTGGTTTGCTCTTTGGGTAGTTCACAGATAAAATTTTAATGCTGGTAATTAAACTGGAGTCAGATGTAGGATATACAAGCATCTTAACTCTTATACTATCTTTTCAGTCCATGCTATTGGCTTGAAATTTTGTTATCTATTCTCTGGCAGTTAGTCAATCTTTGAAATTCAATTATTCTTCAGTAAATTGGGTAATTCCTGCTATCTTTGTATTGAAAAGTCTGTGAACATTTTAATGATAGGAAATAAAGAAATAACTCAATTACTAAATACAAGATATGTTTATGGTGCTAAACAGATAGTTTATAGATTAGGAAGCTTGCTAGGAATGTGATTCACACTGGACACAGAGTTGTCTCAGGAATGATCCCTGAGCATAGAACAAGGAACTAATGCTCAATACTCAAGTGTTGAGTTTTGTGCTGGGTCATTGTTTTTCCTACAGAATACTTTTGGATGTTTAATTAGGAGATGCATATATATTTTATGGGATATTATTAAACATGAAACATGTACTTAGAAATGATATTTGGACTTTCAAAATCAAAGCAAAAACCAGATACACATTTATGTAAAGGTAAATGTTGAAGTATGTAAGGGTCATTGGCAAGTATAATAGTAAAGAAGGAATTATTAAATGTCACTATTTCAAATGCCTTGGCAACAATAACAAAAATGTGACACTGACATTGAAAGAACAAGCCATTACTTATGCAGAACATTATTAAATATAGTCAAACAAGTGTTCTGAGGTTACAAATGAGAAGCAGTTTTAGATCACATGATTTGCAATTTGTGATCCTACATTCCATCTCCATAATCTTATTTATTAAGCATAAAATATCTTTTCCTATATACTTTTCTTAGACAACTGCTTAGAAAATATTCTTTCAAGTTAATTATGTTATTTCTAGCACACTCTATTATATTTCTTGATAAAAATATTGTAAATTAAAATATGAACCTTTGAAAAAAATACATGTGATTGAAACTTCTGATTTATCTTCATTGCAATTATTAACATCTTTTCATCTTGTTTATTATCCTTTTAATTAGGGATTATTATTAAAACTAAAGTACTTTAAAAGAGTCAAAATAATAATGTATTAACATATTGATAAGCAGAGTAATATTCCTGGGACAAGCCTTCAAGATAAGGGACAAATAATAAAAATATTAGTCTCCTGCAAGTAGGGAGCAACCAACAATGTCCTAAAGAATATATTGTTTTTGTCTGTTATCCAAACAGACAGAGGTTTACAGTAAATATTTAAACCTCCTAGTGCCAGAATAATAGTAGAGTGGGATTTGTAAACATGTGCCTTATATGCTGTTGATCTAGGTTTGATATTAGCATCCCATAAGGTCCCTTGAGATCATCAAGAGTTCCTTGAGCACCTCACCAAAAGGAATCTGTAAGCACAGCTGGGTGTGGCCTAAAAATAAGCAAAAAAAAAAAAAACCCTACAAAACAAACAAAATCATTTGTTACCTTTCTTTTTTAAAATATTATTTGATTCCAAGCGCACTTTATCAATAAAATTAGAATTACAGTAGAACAATTTAAACAAAAGCACTTATTTATTAGAAAAGTCTGGTCCTTACTTGAAATATGATGAGAATTCAAGCATGTTATTTTTTTGAAAAATAAAAGACAAACAGGTAAATAAATAAATGGGATGTCTAAACACCTTCTTTGTGTGTTTGAGAATATATTTTAATGTCTATTGACATTCTAATTTAATTGCATCTGACTAATTTCCATAGGTTACTTTTCCACAGGTCTTAACTGTTTTTGAACCATTGCTAATCTCCATGCTAAAAGAGTTTATTTTCTAGGTGTAGTGTCAACATTACTTGATTATGTATGAATGAACAATATTAAACCTGTGACTTTCTGAAAGAATATAGAGAATGAGAGAGAGAGCTGAGAGAGTGTCAGAGAAAAAATAGTGTGAGAAAGAAAACTCCCTGGGCATAGGACCAAGTCCCCAGTAAAGCCAATTTTGAGACAGGTCAAAAGTACAGGCTCATAGTAGTTTTCCACTCTGATCTAAGGCAGAAGAAGTTAACCCAGAGACAAATTGCAGAATGTACCATGTAAAAGTCCGAATCCTTCCTGTTCTGTTGAAATAGAAGAACTAGGTGCATTTGGAATGTTATACCAGATAAGAACCCCGTGACACAAAGTTGAGTCAGCAAAGGAATGATGTGATTTCTGTGCAAATGAAAATGGGCCAATCATGTAAGCTGTGAAGGTTGAACTATTATATTAACCAATGAAATGCTTAAGTTGTTGAAGTATGTAAACCCCATATAAACTGACTGAAAATTTGATTTGAGGACCTTGTCAATACTCCATTGAGTTGGATAAAACTTGAACCTCAGCTAGCCAAATAAACACTCTTTTACACCTTGCATTATTGGAAATGGTCTTTGACTCTCAAAACTGATTTGGGTAGTCAACTTGAACCGACAATAGAGAGTGAGAGAGAGAGAGAGAGAGAGAAAGAGAGAGAGGGAGAGAGAAGGACAGAGATAGGGAGAGAGAGGAGAGAGAGGAGAGAGAGAGGGAGAGAGATAGAGAGAGAGAGATGGAGCCAGAGACATAGGGGAATCCCAAGAGCAGCAAAAAGAAAGTAAATAGGATAGAGAGATACTGCATGGGAGTAGTATTTGCATCGCAAATGGTCACCCCAGTTTGATATAGCCAGAACCTTGTTTGGTTCTCTTATTCCCATCAGGGTTGATTCTTGAGCACAAAGACAGGAGTAAACCTTGAGCATTGCTGGATGTGACTTAAACCACAATCACTCCCCCCATAATCTAAAGAACAGAGTAAATATTAGCTATAAGGGAATTCCCATTGGACTTATAGCTGAGGGTATGAGTCATAGAACAGCATGTAGACGATTTTCTTGTAAATACACTACTAAGATTCTATTACAAGCATCACTTATGGTCCCAAGTCAGCCAGAATTCCTTGACTGCATAAACAATAAACCTGAGCACTACCATGTGTGTCCCCCAAATAAAAAACACACACACGCATACCAATAAATGAAAAACAAAACAAAGCAGATGATTCATGCTCATCTTTTAAACTAAACTTTATAAGAAAGAGTATGGGACAATATAAAAATTAACAATGAATTAGGGTCCAAACAAGAATACTTTTTCCAGCTAAGTGGGTTCTTCAAGTTGATTAGAGCACTGTTAAATTTCAGTAGTTAGAACCAAGGCCCCTAATTCAATCACTTATCCCAGTAAAGTAGTTCTTCCATAGACAGTTAATTCAGAAATAAACCAAAGGTGGTTCCAGTAATGAGGATCTAGGGTTTGAGTGAGTTTGGAATGTTCTATCTGATAAAGGCTCCTTGATAATTAAAGTTTGAATCAGAGTATCCCTCAATAGCCAAGGTTCCAATCAGAACATCCTGGACAGCCATGCTTCAAATCAGAGTATCCCTTGAAAACCAAGGTTTGAATCAGAATATGCCTTAACAGCCAGGATTTGAATCAGAGTATAGCTAGACAACCAAAGTTGAGCCAGAAAAATCAGTGATTAATTAAAACTTCTATACAATGAAATGATTGTAATGGTACTTCTTGTGATTTTTTATATAAAATGCTTGAAGATTTGACTCAGTGTCCTTGCAAAAATCCTTTAGTTAGATGAGTTGGGACCTTGGCTAGCCAAATAAACTCCCTTTTGCACCTTGCATCATTGGCGGTAGTCAACTCGGACACTAACACAATGACAAATAAGAGTTAGGAAAATTTATGAATACTAAATTAGCATTGTAAAATGCACTAAGTAATCCTGTTTAAAAAAAGATAAGCAAAGGTCAAAGAAGCAGACTGAACTCATACAAATATTTAATAACACATTATATAGTTAATAAGTACCTCTTATTGCTTTGAATTTCCCAAATATTATAGAATAACACTACATTATATATACATATCACTTTTTATTCATTAAATTTACCCTGTCAATATTTATTTATCCTTGCTTTTATTTACATTATCAAAAGTTAAAGTTTTTACTTTAGATAGTGATTTACAGAGTTATTCATTATCTCAACACCATTCCTACCATAAATGTATCATTTCTTCTATCTTGGTCATCAGTTTCCCAACCTCCACAAAGTTTACCTCTTGATAGTAATGAATAATTTATTCAATGTTTTTGGCACAACTAAATGATAATGGAATTATAAGAGAAAAAACCTAAAAAATATTGTAATATTTCACAATAAGGGTTTATTGTCTGAAGGTCTACTAAGTTGTATAGTGACAATTGAACATCCTGTTATTGATTTGGTTTGTTAAGGTTATATTGCTTCTATGATTTCATATCTAATTTGGTGTATTTCTACTGGGAAATCAGTATTTAAATTATGGGCTATCCTGACCACATGGTCCACAAATTTGATGATGCACAGAGCTGGGTGATGAGTTCAAAAAGCAATGGTGATTTGAACGGGTCCTATAAGAACCCTCCATGAGGATCAGTTTGATCAGCTGCCAGGCCATTATATTCCTGAGTTTTCTTTCTAGGTTGGCTTCTCTTTCAAGAGTTAGATGAGTCTATGGCATTGGGCAATTGGGTAGAAGTGGTAGCAGGTGCTAGACCCTGGGAGTGGCTTCCAGGGACTTCTGGAAGTATAGAGGCATGGGGGAGAGGGTAGGTGGCCTAGTCTGGCTCCAAATGTACCTGAATATATTAGCCTCAAAACATGCAGGGTTTTTTTTGGTATTTAGGAGTCTTTGCAGAGAGAAGTGGTAAAGTGATTACGCTTATTTGCATTCTCATTTTGTTTGTTTGTTGGCTAATTTATTTCTAGTTCTTCTTTTCCATTTTCAACACTATAACATTTCCTATTTACGTGCTCACAAATCTCTTCAATAAAGTCACCCATATCAATTTCTAAAGCAGTTTTGAACTTCTTATAAATCTTACAATAGCTAAATATTTTCTGAATTTTACTAAATCATTTTTTTTTGATTAGACTACTGAGTTGTAGTTAATCACTTTAAGCTCACACCCTGTTTTAACACCAAAAAAATTCCTTTCTTCCCTAAACCCATTGCCCTGTCTTCTCTTAATACCATGTTTTAAATCTCTCTCACATTCTACCTGATTGGCTAAAACAGAGTTAATACTCTACTCTCCCCTAATATAAATATCTATTTCTTGCCTACAAAAAACTGAGTTACTCTCCTAAAGTGGTTGGTGAATGCCTCTTTGTGAGTACTTTACTCACCAGAATCCAGCTTGCCCAGTGACTTCTACATTTTGGACCTGATTTCACTAGTGTCATTTATACTGTGTGATTGCAGTACATTTTAGAAGATAATTGATACTGTCTGATAAGGTCATTATTGGAGTATTTATCATAATATGATATTTAATATGCTCCTTTCCCTTGTACTATTAGATCCTACAAACTTCAAAGGTTTACACACAGTATAAATCAACATTTCAATTTTTTAGTTTTTTAAGTGTTCTTTGTACTGGAGACAATTATTGTTAATGTTTTAACTTATTTTTGAGCTTGAGTGAGAAAGAAATATAATCATTTTCTTTACAGAGTCAAAGCTGCAAACAACAAAGAATGCGTCCTATGAATGGGTGAATAAAGGTTTGATTTTTTATAGACTTCAGTCATCTAGGGCTCTGCAATTAGTACTTTCCTTTTAGTAGCCTCTGTAGGAGACATTTTTTACATAATTATTATTCAAAAAGGAACCAAATTAATTCACAGTCTGTACTTCAAAAGTGATTTCAGATGTATTCTAAATATTTTATTCTGGAATTGTGGGAATCAAGTGATTAATCACATTATTGAGATTTGGTATATGAATATAATTAAACTAGAAAAATGTTTCATGTTTGTATTTTTCTGTATTCTCTCCAAAACATTATTTTAGAAATAAAAAACTTGACAAGTCTTTCATTTCTCAAATATGGCTTTGTCACTATTTTGTTTAGTAAAGAAATGTATGTTCTATTTTATAAAATTACACTGGGACCCATGATTGTGCTAGTGCTGGGTAGAGGATTCAACATATGTTATTCCATATGTCTCTTATATCTTTTTTATTCTAAGCACATTGAAATGAATTGTATCCTCCAAAAAGTGTTATATTGTTACTATGAAAGTCTGTTTGGTTTTGACAATATAGATTATAATGGTTGTTTAGAGAATTGTTGGTTTTTAGCAATAAATAATTTAAAGCAACCTAAATTTAAAACTGTGTTTACATTATTTTTCTTATCTTTTACTTTTCATAACAAGAAAATAATACTCTTGTTGTAAAAAGTATTTCAAAGAAAGTAAACAAATATATTAATAAAAATAAACCAAAAGAAATTTCATCTCTTAAAACTAATTATTTAACTCTGTTATATGTCTGCTCTCTGGGCCTAAAAACTATCAAATCAATATGTAATAAAGTATTTGACATTAACGATAATTATAAAAATTTAAGTCTTTATTTTTGAATGGATATTTTATGAAGATCATATATTTAACCCTATACAACTAAGTGTCTTTATTATATAAATATAAATATATAAATATAAACATCCACTTAAAATATACTTTAAGAGAAAAAGAGCAACAAAACTAAGGCATTTGCATTTCATGTGATCTCTGTCACTAAATATGATGGCTCAACCACCAAATGATAAAAGCATTGAGCACAGTGATGGAACAAAGCCCTAATAATTTTGAATGTATTACTACACACCCACTGGGAAAAAAAAGTAAAACCAGGACCAGGGTAGATTATAAAATGGTAAAATTCTTTCCTTGAACAAATTGACCTGGTTCAATTCAGGGCATTCTAGATGGTCTCTGCAAGCCCTTCAGGAGTGATTACCAAGTACTGAACTAGTACTAACTTCTTAGGCCCTAAAATAAACAAATAAAATATATTAATAGAAAGAAAAAAAACAAAGGTAAAACTAAATTTTTGTGTCATAGTAGAAGGGTAGAATTTGCAGTGAATATAACCTATACTGGTTCAATATTTAGCACCAAATAACCCCCTGGGCATCACTGAATGCACCAATTGAATACTATAGGTACCACAGGCATATCTCTGTAAATTTAATCACTCTCTTTTGACAACATACATTGACTGTTTTGTTGTTGTATCAGATTTTGTTTTAGTTTTCAAGCAACCTGATGGTGCTTAGGACTGACTCCTATAATGCCTCTGCATTCAGGGATCAATCCTTAAAGACATATGGGCACTTTCCGTAACAGCTGTACATTTCTCTGTCCCATTGACACATGCATTAGATCATCATTCTAGTCGATTGAAAATCGCTGATCAGAATCCAAGACCTCCAGTAGAAGGCAGGATAAGAGAGATACCTCTATGAACGAGAATACTCATATGAAGAATTAAAAAAAACTAAGTAAATGCTTATATGTACAATTTAAATATTTATAACTTAAAATGTCATGTGGTTGAATATTCTTTGTCCAAAAACAATGTGCTTATATTATTAAAATATATTATTTTATTATTTATTTATTTATTTATTATATTATTAAAATATAATCATTAAGTATAATAAACTTAAAGGTAATTTAGTTCCCTTTAATGAGCATCAGATGTTTATTATCATCAAAATAAGTTTCATTACAAATTTAAAATATTTCTTTATGTTTACATAGTAAGGGATACTCATGTAAATTAAATCATGTATGTGAATACCTGTTTGCATGTTCTGCAATGTTTCAGGAATTTTGGCCTTATATACATAAATTTTAGACACACATTTCTGAATTGATTCTCTTATTTTTCCTTTTCCATATTACTTTCACTTCTAACCATTGTAAAATCTTTTTATATCACTAAATGGTTAAGGTGGGGGGGCTAAGAATATAGAAGGAATAAAAAAAGCTTAAAAACTCCAGGAAGAAAAGTAGGAAGATTAGAAAGAAGACAGTGTAAAAGATGATGCCAGAAGATGTCATATCTCACCAAGTTTGTGACCTTGCTCAAGTTGGCTTGAGTGGGGTGGAATATGAATATCAGAGATGTCCAGACAAAGGCTATCAGGAGCAACTGCAATGAGACAACTCTTTTTATTATAAGAGCAGAAAAAGTATTTAAACAATTACATAGCTAATAGGATTTACCTGTGTAGAGAGGGGTAAATCCTCACTGGTCAGGTGTACATGCAGCATGTCAGAATTGTGGACATGACCTATGTGACTGGGTATGTGTCCTTTGTGACTTATGTGTCCAGGAGCTTGGGCTTCATTGTGACATGCCAGGTGTTTGTTCTAACTGGAGCTCATCTCCCTCTTTCGCAGTGAATGGGGAGTCTAGACCTACAGGGTGCCTCCTTCCAAGTGATTATTTTGTTGAGCATTAGTTTGTCAATCTCAATGGGGTCCAACCTGTCCCTGAAGGACCCCGGCTACACATGGGAGAGGTGAGAAAGTGTAAAGAAAGACTGATAATGTTCAGGTTAATTGCTCTAATTTAATTATTTAATATAATTATAGAATTTATACAATATATTTAATAACAATAAGGGACTGGATAGATAACCCAATGGACTTGTAAATATGTTTTGCATAGAGGCCCATGCTCTATTTTGGAAAGTCACCAAGCATTGCCAAGATCAACCTTTGCTAAATCAGTAAAAGCACCTAAGAAGCACCACATCTCACACCAAACATGAAAAAAAAAACCTTTTAAATGGAAATTAAAATTGTCCTGAATTTAATAGTTTGTTTCTCCTATAACTTCTTTGTTTATTTATTATGAAGTATATCACATTTTAATGCATGCTTAATATCCTTGTTATCTCCCTAGGATTATTTAAATAATATTTACCAAAAATAAACAAAAATATTAGGTATCCCTAATTATATGTAATTATGTTTACATAAACATAAAATTCTATTTATATAAAAGTCATAATTTTAGTATGATTTTATCTTATGAATATAATCGATTTATAAGTTGAAAAGCAGTACTTGAAGTTATTTTTTTAATTTTTCAAAATAAATTTTAATAATTTATTTAAGCACCATGTTTACAAATATGATCACAATTGGAGTTAGCCATAAAATGAACAACCCCCTTCACCAGTGCTACTTTCTACCATTTTCCCTTATTTCCCTACTTTCATATTCCCTGTCTATCTTGAAGACAGGCATTGAATTATTCTATCATTGTCATGATGGTTGTTAGTGTAGTTTTTTTCTCTAACTGCGCTTACAATTCTTTATTGTAAGCACATAAGATAGGCTGGTCCTTCTGGCCCTCCTCTTTATTGTCTTTGGGTTTTATTACTATACTGTATTTTATTTTCTTAAATCTCACAGGAGATTGATACTATTTTGTGTTGATCTCTTTGCCTCTCAATAATTTCACTCAACATTGTAGTCTTTATGTCTATCCATGTATAGGCAAATTTTTTGACTTTATATTTCCTAACAGTTGCATAATTTTCCACTGTGTAGATGTAACTTAGTTTCATCTTTCTGGGGCATTTGGTTTATTTCCAGGTTCTATTGTTTTGTGAAATAAAGCTCCTCAAAGTAGTACCTGTTTACTCTTTGAATTCCAGAAGTTTTGTAGTTATGGCCCACTTTTCACTTTTAATTTGGTTTAATCTTTCTCTTTATTTTTCTTTGTGAGTTTAGCTAATGGTTTAGTGATCTTATTTATTTTTTCAGGAAACAGCTCTTGCTTTCATTGATTTTTCAGATCTCCCTTTTTTATTCCTGATGAATGCTTTCAAAGCTATCAATATTCCTTTTTTGCTATTTTTGCTATGTCCCACAAATTCTGATAATTTGTGCCTGTTTTCATTTGTTTCCAGGAATTTTTAGATTTCCTCTTTTATTTTGTCTTTACACCATTGGTTGTTCAGCAGAAAACTAATTTCTAGGTGTTAAAATTTTTTTTCTGTGTCTGTCTGTTATTTACGTTTCATCTGTGTTTTATGATCTGAGAATTAGTGCATACAATTTTTATTCTTATTTTATGTAGGTATATTTTATGGACTAAAATGTGGTCTATTTTGAAGAATTACTCAAGTGCATGGGATAATAATATATGTCCAGTTTTCTGAGATGAAGAGCTCTATATATCTTTACTAGGCCTATTTCTTCATTGCTCTTTTCTGAGCTCATATATTCTTGTTTGATTTCAACCTGTTTGGTCTACTGAATTTTGGCATGGCAATGCTGAATTCTACCAATATTATTGTGTTGTTATTTATATATTCAAGTTTTTCAGCTGTTGATTTAAATATTATCCTGGTCTCTCATTGGGTGGGATTTCTTCCTGTTCTACATATCCCTCAATCATTAAGAAATGTCCATCTTTGTCCCTTATAATGTATTTTTTTCGTCTAATGGCTGTGCCATCTGATTTTAATATGGTCACTCCAGTCTTTTTAATGTAGTTGTTTGCTTGAATGATTATTCTCCAACCTTTGAATCTGAGTCTGTGTTTATTCTGACTATTCAGATATGTTTCTTTTTGGCAGCAAAATGTTGGATTTAACTTTTTGATCCATTTTTTAACTTTTATCTCTTAACTGGTGCATTTAGTCCATTGACATTGAGAGAGATGTTTGTCATAGGATTTAATGTCACCTTTTAATAGGAGTTTGTTCTATCTTGTGGTCTTTCTTATCCTAAAATAAATATTTCACTTCATCCTTTAAAGCCGGTTTTGAGTCTGTACAGTTTCTAAGCGGTTGCTTATATGTGACACTGTGTATCCTTCCTTTAAATCTGAATGCAAATCTGGCTGGGTGAAGTGCTCTTGTAAATGCATTAAGTTTATTGAGTTTTGTTACTATATCCCACACTTTCCTTCTGACTGAATATTTCTTAAAAAAATGTGTTCTTTGTATGGCTGAAACCCAACCACAATCATGTTTGTAATGTTTAAATAAATGTTTGTAAATGTTTAAATAAAATATTAAAAAAAGAAAAATATAATGTCTGTGGAAATCTTAGCTATGCTCCTTTGAATATAAGCTCACTCTTTGATCTTACAGCTTTCAGTATTACATCCCTATCTATGGGTTTATAATTGTGATATGATGTGTCTTGGAGTGATCTTCTTTGGATCTCTTTTTATTAGTACTATTTGGGCATGTAGATTTGGTTTCATTTACTCCTTAGCTCTGGCAGTTTCTCAGCAATAATCCTTGATTGCTATAAATATGGATAAAACATAAGCTAGAAATTTATATTCAATTGTATATAAAAGCTTTATTTCTGCACATATCCAGGATATTATATTAAGAATGTCTGTATGGGGCTGGAGCTATAGCACAAGTGGTAAGGCGTTTCCTTTCATTTGCTAACCTAGGTCGAACCGTAGTTTAATCCCCCATCATCCCATATGGTCCCCAAGCCAGTAGCAATTTCTGAGTGCATAGCCAGGAGTAACCCCTGACCAGGTATGGCAAAATATATGTATGTGTACAATTAAAATTAATATGTTCCTGTCTCTTACAAAAATGATTTTTAAAATAATATTATCAAGTTAATTCTATTTTACAATATTTTATTTACATTCAACTATCATAAATACCATTCTCAATTATTTGTTGTCATTTAAATTTTTATTAGATTTGAAAGTAGGGGCTTTAAGGGGTTATACTGCAAGGACTTTTTAAAAGTGATTTTCTTTCTCATCTCAATTCATCTTGATTTCCCATTTTATTTGGGAGTTTAATGTGTATTTCTTTCTGATTAAATAGGAATGGGATTGGTGTTTAAATTGTTCTAGGTAATAAAACACCTAAAATAAAATTAAAAAATTAAAAAAAATCAAACTGACTATCTTACAAAGTTATTTAATTTTTAATGGAGAGGCAGATTAAAACTGACTTTTAACATTTTATGTAAATTGTTATTTCACAATGATTTTTACCAGATGTATCACTAATATATTTGTTTGCAATACTGCTTTATCCTAAATACTTGACTTTTTAGATACTTAGACTATTTGCATCTTCTTCACTAAATTTTTATTTAAAAGTCAGTGATCTTGATATAAACCACAAAAAATATTCATAATTTTGTCTCACTATGATTAGTGATTTGGCTTTAAGACAAGATCTATATTATAAAAATATTTTTGTCAACTATCTCAAGGGAAAATATCTTTGTGTCTTGAGTTGATAAAGAATGAAAACAAAGCTTTCTGGCCTAAACTAAATGGAGCCCAAGCAGTTCTACCACTTAACCTTTAATAAACTGGACAATAAAATTATCCTCAGCATTTGAATACTTGTAGAGACTGCTAAAAATCCCAGTAGCATAATATGAGTTAGCTAAGACTTTTCCTTCTATTCTTACTAACGAAGTGGGTCATATAATAAAATCTTTTAATAGCAGGGACACATTTAAAATTCTGTCCCTCCTAAACTGAATAATGTCTGTTCTACAAACTCATAAAATTTAATGTACTTTCCCTATTAAGTGGAAGTTTATACATGGGATGACCCCAAGCAATTACAGAAGTCACAGGTGAATAGCATCACCAGATGGCTTATAATTGCTATTGTCGACTTTTATTCTGGCATTTTTTATATCCTATGTTCTTCAAATAATCCCCTGATTCACCATGATTAGTTAAGTAATATAGAGTAAAATAATAAATCCTGTTTAGTATTCTGTCTGATAAGCTGTTATTTGAGCAAGGCAGATATTTTACTTACAAATATACTGTTTTAAATTAATAGAGATAATAAAAGATTCTGATGTACAGAACGCATTATGAGAATGTATAGAGGGTTGCTAAATATGTTGAGGTAAATAAATACACAATCCTAGAACAGTGATGAGTAGATTGTGAGTCAGATATATTAAAGGAACATTATTAGAAATCGCTACTAAATAATTTAGTAGACAAACTGTGCTATAGGCTGAATTGTTTTACCCAACATATATTGAAGCAGTTTCCACATTATCTTTGAATGTGACTATTTTTGGAATACCTGTGAATATGATTGTGTTTGGAAAAAGAGTTCTTATAAAAGGCTTAAGTAGGCATTCATTCATTAAAAACACTCATCCAATTATAAACTTATTCCTAGTAACACTGATGAAATGTGTAGATATTATTTACAAATATAAAGTATTATACATAAATATAAAACCTGAAATGCAAGTTATAAGGCTCAGTAATGTATTGATAACTAAGGTAATATAAAATTGTCATTGAACCCGAGTATAGTGGTTAAGGTGCTTATCTTAAATGCAGTGTATACAATCAATAATTGGATTCATCTTAATTACCACATACAGTTCCCCAAAACTTCCAGGTATAATCCTGAAAAAAAAAACAGAGTTAATTCCAGATCACAGCTACATTTGGCCTACCAGATGAACATAATTATTATCAAAACATTATTATCAAATTATTATCAAAACTATAAAATATTAAAGCACACTCATTCTAAGACATTAAAACGAACAATATGGTGACACTTAGACTCCAAATTTCAAACCTTAAATAAGTATAAAAGTGAAATTCTACTGTGTAAGTTATTCAATTCATATATTTTAACTGCAATTGTGCAAAATAAAATCTATAGCAAATAATTAGAGAAAGCAAAAAATCTCAAAGCAAAGCACTCATCTATGATTACTAGAAAACTTGAAGCAATTAAATACACATAATTTGAATAGTGGCTAATATATTGCAATAGAGTAAGATAAATTAAAAAAACTTATTAGAAATTGCCAATAAGTAATATGATGATGGGAGATAAAATATTCAGCATGTCATGCAGAGGTAGTTCTATGGAAATATTTTGTTTTTGTAAGCTAACACAATCTACATAAATGTACCAACAAAAATGGAGGAGAAACAAATAGGAAATAATAGAGGTCAGTGGTCTTAATAAATTAGTTGTGTTAAAAAGAACAGAATTAAATATCCAAGCTAAAATCATCAATAACTAAATCGAGAGACCCAAAATTTAACAATTAAAACTTAAAATGGGCCCATTATGATGGCAGGCTAGGGAATGATGATGGTATGGGATGCACTCTGAAAACATTGGTGGGGAAAGGTTGACACTGATAGTGGATTGACTTTGAAATATTGTATGTATGACACACATCCATAAAAATATATGAATTACAATAGTTCCAGTAAAGGATGATAAACAGAACATTTCCGGACTTAACTTTATTAGTTTGCAATGCTATAATGTTACTTTTAAAGTAAAAAAAAAATATATATATATATATATATATATATATTAGTAATTAAAAGTGAAGTTATATAAAAAGTGGCCAGATAGAGCAAATACCCTCCTTTCCTAAATCTTGATGACAATTGCATGGTGTCTTGTATGAAATGGTAAAACTAGACCCCAGACCACTCAACATATAATATCACCGTAACCCATACTGCTGATTTGTCACTTGCTGGTATTTATCATTTAATTGCCTTCTATCATGAAATGGAACAATGTACTTTTATTCAAATATTTACTCTATAAATAGATTTATTTAATTTTCCTGTCATATTTCCATAGTACTACTTTTATATGACTGTTGGATATTTTACATAACATCATAAAATTCTACCTAACTATGTTGTAAGCGATAAGGTAAAGAACTATAGATTCAGGATCAAAGAATTCATAAGAAAACACAGCTCATAGCTGCTGTTCCAAAAATTGTATCTGGACAAATATTCCTCTCTGTTTATTTGACTATACTTTCTGTTTGCCTTCTGCACACTAGAACCTAAGGAATGATAAAGTCCTTAGATAAAAATATAGCTTTGAAGTAAGCAAATAGTATATGTTACTGAATCCAGTTAAGGTCTTAACATAAATTTCAAATTTCTTTTGGAAGGATGTGGAGATTTACTCTTCTTGTAATTACCCAATACAAGGTTTTCACATGAGTACTTACACAAATTTCTGCACATAAAACTAGAGTGCACAATCCTGAATCACTTACTATTTTATCATTATTTTTTTTGTTTTTGTTTTTGTTTTTTCAGGCCACACCCGTTTGATGCTCAGGAGTTACTCCTGGCTAAGCGCTCAGAAATTGCCCCTGGCTTGGGGGAATCATATGGATCGAACCGCGGTCGCGGTCCTTTCTTGACTAGCACTTACGAGGCAGACACCTTACCTCTAGCGCCACCTCACCGGCCCCCTGAATCACTTTTTATGTATATGGGACATAGGTTTAGACTTCACCAAGTAATCTACTAAACATTCACTAATTTTCTTTGATCCTCTAGAGTTTCTTGGTACCAGAAATATAAGCTGTTTGTGTGTTTTGTTGTACACTTGTTTTAAGAAAAAGAGAAAATCAGCTTATTCAGTTAATTTTTACAGTTTCTTACCTTCCTATAAATACTGGAAAATATTTCTTCTTTAATGGGCCAATCGTATTTTCACTCAGTTATGTACCCTTCCAAATGCTCTGGTAACTAGATCCCAGGCATAATTCACAAGTGAAATATACCATATTGAATGTGCCAAGGATCAGTGATTCAAATATACAAAATTATATAATTAACAAAACGTCTTTTAACAAGATTGGTTAAGCTTCAGAATAGATAATATTTACTAATAATAGCATGTAATGTAATTTTGTCCTATGCCTGCTGATCTTTAGTTCTCTAAAAGCAAAGTTCTCTTCTGGTGAGGCTTCCTAGGTAGAAAAGAATGGACTACAGATTATTTAAATTTTTGTAACCCTATCCTTAATCTTAACCCTAACCCAAACCCTAAATTTTTGTAACCTATAACATTATTAGATTTACTTCCTTAGTAATGTCATTTCAGGAAATATTTTTAAGGGTGATAATATTATCCTTGTATGAAAAAGTTTCATATCAGTAGCAATACACCTTTACTCCCTGCTGCTGCTGATTATCATTATCAAAGAAAGTATCTTTGTGGGGCCGGAGTGGTGGCACAGCAGTAAGACTTTGACTTACATGCAGTTGACCTAGGACAAACCACAGTTCTGTCCCCCAGAGCATATCATATGGTCCCCCAAGCCAGGAGTGATTTCTGAGTACATAGCCAGGAGTAACCCTTGAGCGTCAAAGGGTGCTGCCCAAACATCCCCCCAAAAAAAAAAAGAAAGAAAGAAAAGAGAAGAAAAGAACATACCTTGGACTAGGGCTATGACTAGACTAGGTCTTACCTGGCTCAATTGTAGAATATATTTATTTTGTGTTTGTGGCCCTGTGCTTAATTCTTGGCACAATAAAAACATGTTTTATATTGCAATAATTTTTTTTTTTTTTTTTTTTTTTTTCTTCTTTGAATATTTCTTTACCTATATTTTCTTTTTTTTTTTTTTTTTTTTTTTTTTTTTTTTTATTTTTTATCTTTATTTAAACACCGTGATTACAAACATGATTATAGTTGTATGATTACAGTCATGTAAAGAGCACCCCCCCTTCACCGGTGTAACATTCCCACCACCAATTTCCCAGATCTCCCTCCTCCCCACCCCCCTACACCTGTACTCGAGACAGGCTTTCTACTTCCCTCATTCATTCACATTTTATGATAGTTTTCAGTGTAGTCATCTCTGCAACTGCACTCATCACTCTATGTGATGAGCTGCATGTCCTGAGCTGCACCTACCAGCCCTCATCTCTCTTGTCTCTGAGATATTGTTAAAAATGTCCTTCATTTTTCTTAAAGCCCATAGATGAGTGAAACCATTCTGCGTCTTTCTCTCTCCCTCTGACTTACTTCACTCAGCATAATAGATTCCATGTACATCCATGTATTGGAAAATTTCATGACTTCATCTCTCCTGATGGCTGCATAGTATTCCATTGTGTATATGTACCACAGTTTCTTCAGCCACTCATCTGTTGAAGGGCATCTTGGTTGTTTCCAGAGTCTGGCTATTGTAAATAGCGCTGCAATGAATATAGGAGTAAGGAAGGGTTTTTTGTATTGTATTTTTGTGTTTCTTGGGTATATTCCTAGGAGTGGTATAGCTGGATCGTATGGAAGCTCAATTTCCAGTTTGTGAAGGAATCTCCATATCGCTTTCCATAAAGGTTGTACTAGACGGCATTCCCACCAGCAGTGAAAAAGAGTTCCTTTCTCTCCACATCCCCGCCAGCACTGCTTGTTTTCCTTTCTTGTGATGTGTGCCAATCTCAGTGGCGTGAGGTGGTACCTCATAGTAGTTTTGATTTGCATTTCCCTGACGATTAGTGATGTTGAACATCTTTTCATGTGCCTTTTGGCCATTTGCCTTTCTTCTTTTTCAAAGTGTCTGTTCATTTCTTCTCCCCATTTTTTGATGGGGTTAGTTGTTTTTTTCTTGTATAGTTCTGTCAGTACCTTGTAAATTTTGGATATTAGCCCTTTATCTGATGTGTATTGGGTGAATAATTTCTCCCACTCAGTGGGTGGCCTTTGTATTCTGGGCGCTATTTCCTTTGAGATGCAGAAGCTTTTCAGCTTAATATAGTCCCATCTGTTTATCTCTGCTTCCACTTGCTTGGAAAGTGCTGTCTCCTCCTTAAAGATGCCTTTAGTCTCAATGTCCTGGAGTGTTTCACCTACATGTTGTTCTATATACCTTATAGTTTCAGTTCTGATATCAAGGTCTTTAATCCATTTGGATTTTACCTTTGTATATGGTGTTAGCTGGGGGTCTGAGTTCGCTTTTTTGCAAGTGGTTAACCAGTTGTGCCAACACCACTTGTTGAATAGGCTTTCCCTGCTCCATTTAGGATTTTTTGCTCCTTTATCAAAAACAAGTTAAACAGCCTCATACTCAATAACCAGTGGGTCCGAGATGAAATCAAGGAGGAAATCAAAAGGTTCCTGGAAACAAATGACAATAAAGACACAAACTATCAGAATTTATGGGACACAGCAAAAGCAGTACTGAGAGGAAAATTTATAGCTTTGCAAGCACACATCAGGAAGGAAGAAGGAGCTTACCTGAGTAGCTTAATGACACAGCTAATAGAACTAGAAAGTGCTCAACAAAAGGACCCAAAAATAGGGAGACAGAAGGAAATAACAAAGCTGAGAGCAGAAATCAACGAAGTGGAAACCCAAAAAACAATCCGAAAGATCAACGAAAGCAGAAGTTGGTTCTTTGAAAAAATAAACAAGATTGATAGACCATTGGCAAAACTCACAAAGCAAAAGAAAGAGAGAAACTTGATAACGCGTATTAGAAATGAGAAGGGGGAGATCACTACAGATACTGCAGAGATTCAAAGGGTATTCAGAGAATACTTTGAGAAACTCTATGCCACTAAATATGAGAACCTGGAAGAAATGGATAAATTTCTGAACTCATATAACCTTCCACGGTTGAATAAAGAAGAGGTAGCATATCTAAACACCCCCATCACTATTGAGGAAATTAAAACTGTAATCAAAAATTTACCCAAAAACAAAAGCCCAGGCCCTGATGGATTCACGAATGAATTCTTTCAAACCTTTCAAGAGGAACTACTACCAATTCTGGCCAGGCTCTTTTATGAAATCGAAAAAACAGGAATACTTCCAAATAGCTTTTATGAAGCCAACATCACCTTAATACCAAAACCTGATAGAGATGCTGCCAAAAAAGAAAATTACAGACCAATATCCCTGATGAACACAGATGCAAAGATCCTCAACAAAATCCTGGCGAACAGGATCCAGTGCCTCATCAAGAAGATCATTCACTTTGATCAAGTAGGTTTCATCCCAGGAATGCAAGGATGGTTTAACATCCGTAAATCTATTAATATAATACACAACATAAACAACAACAAAAATAAAAATCACATGGTCATATCAATAGATGCAGAAAAAGCATTTGATAAGGTTCAACACCCATTCTTGATTAAAACTCTCAGCAAGATAGGAATAAAAGGAACCTTTCTCAATATAGTCAAAGCCATCTACCAGAAGCCAGTGGCAAATATTATCCTCAATGGAGAAAAACTAAAATCCTTTCCTCTAAATTCTGGTACAAGACAAGGCTGTCCTCTCTCACCACTCCTATTCAACATAGCACTGGAAGTACTTGCTATAGCGATTAGGCAAGAAAAAGATATCAAGGGAATTCAGATAGGAAAGGAAGAAGTCAAGCTCTCACTGTTTGCAGATGACATGATACTCTACTTAGAAAACCCTAAAGACTCTACCAAAAAGCTTCTAGAAATAATAGATTTGTATAGCAAAGTGGCAGGATACAAAATTAACACACAAAAATCAATGGCCTTTTTATACACGAATAATGATAGGGAAGAAATGGACATTAAGAGAACAATCCCATTCACATTAGTTCCACACAAACTCAAATATCTTGGAGTCAACCTGACTAAAGATGTGAAGGATCTATACAAAGAAAACTACAAAACACTGCTCCAAGAAATAAGAGAGGACACGCGGAAATGGAAACACATACCATGCTCATGGATTGGCAGGATCAACATCATTAAAATGGCAATACTTCCAAAAGCATTGTACAGATTTAACGCGATTCCTCTAAAGATACCCATGACATTTTTCAAAGAAGTGGATCAAATACTTCTGAAATTCATCTGGAACAACAAACAACCTCGAATAGCTAAAGCACTCCTTGGGAAAAGGAATATGGGAGGCATTACTTTCCCCAATTTTAAGTTGTATTACAAAGCAACAGTTATAAAAACAGCATGGTATTGGAATAAAAACAGACCCTCAGATCAGTGGAATAGGCTTGAGTACTCAGAGAAGGTTCCTCAGATATATTGCAATAATTTATCAATTAATAATAGCACTTAATAGAGTGCTAACAAATTTAGAGGTAAGAAATCAACACCCCCAAAATGCCAAAACAACAAAGTACAATGGTCAAGACAATTTGATTCTAAGAGTTGGAATGAAAATAGAACAGAAATAAGCAGCTACCTTGCACACTGCCAGTAGGCTGGCTGAAAATCTCCATGAAGGATTCCTGGTCCACCTGAGTCCTTTTTTGGAATTCTTTCACCCTAAAACTTGGGGCTTTCTAAATTATCTTTTTATTTTTGACAAATTTACTATTTCTCAAAGCACCCATTATTAAATGGAAATACATATTTGATTCATATTAATGGCTAATGAAATAATAGGTTAAAATATCTTTTGGCCTAGCAAAAGTAGTTAAGAATGAAAAATTAATATTTTACATTTATAAAATAAACTCGTTATGTAGCAAAAAGAGGAAATTGATGTTTTGGTTTTGTGTGTGTGTGTGTGTGTGGTTGTTTTGGATTTTGGGCCATATGCAGTACACTCAGGGATTACTCCTGGCTATGCTCTCAGAAATTGCTCCTGGCTTGGGGAACCATATAAGATGCCCGAGATTGAACCCAAGTCTGTCTTGGGTCAGTTGTGTGCAATGCAAACGTCCTACCACTGCACCATCACTTCAGCTTTTTATGAAAATTTTTATTGCTCTAGAAAGGCAACTATTTTTGTGGTTTTGTTTTTACTTCAAAGTTACTCATATAATTTGAATATGAAAACAGTAAAAACATGATCTCTCACTGTAAAATAAAGGAAAAGTATTGATATGAGCATAGCAGTCCCAATAGAAGTGAGGGGTTAACTCCCTTATTCCACTAACAATAAAAAAAAGACAAACAGAAAAATCCCATCTGCCCATATGACAAGTTCAGAATCAGACACCTGTGTGGCAAATATGTGTAGAAGTGAGTTCCACAGATGCTCTAAATTTAGTACAAACCATATGCTCAATGATTTACTTAAATTGAATTGGGAGGGTGATCCACTATACAAAAAGTCCACTGAGCAATTAAAGAACATGTTTTGCTGCTCTCATCTCATCTTCCCTCCTTTAGTCCCAGATGTTACAGCACTACAGAGACATTAGTCAATTTGTTAATTTATTGTCAGATTGCTAAGAGTTTATGAAGATTTTGACCCATTTTGCTCCATTCATTTTGGCAGCAGGATTAATTTAATTATAACCATCTTGGGGACAAAAAGAGCACAGTAGGATATTATATGTTATTTTTTATTGTCTTCAATCATTTCAAGCATTTGTGCACTTCCAATGCATGAATATCTGAAAGATTTGAATAGTGTTTAAGGAAGCTAACATATATTTTGCTTAGAGGAAAAGTTATGGTTCCACAAACCATACTCACACCTTTACAAATTTTATTCAAGGGCTTCAAATGCATATTGTTCACTTACATTTTAAAAGGTTATATTTAATAATTAGAAATGTTTATCAAATAGTGCTAGTTGTGATTCAAGCATATATGTACAATATAAAGTTCTAGTTCACACCATCCAAAAATCCTGATCACAAATTTTGACTAATTAAATGTAAAAAAGATATTGGGGCTGGAGCAGTGGCGTAGTGGTAGGGCGTTTGCCTTGACCGCAGCTGACCTAGGACAGACTAGTGTCCCATATGGTCTCCCAAGCCAGGAGCAATTTCTGAGCACATAGCCAGGAGCAACTAACACCTGAGCATCACTGGTGGTCCCAAAACAAAAACAAACAAACAAGCAAACAAAACAAAACAAAAACAGAAAAAAAGAAAATATATGGTATAAGTTTCTAATTTAATGTCTCAAATATTTTGGTAATACTATAATATTTTAGGGCATTCTAGGACATAGACTCCTTGAGTTTTTGTTTGATCATCTAGCAATGTGGTATCTCTATATTCTTATTCTATGATAGTATAGGACAGAATAACTTCATCTAGAAAACAATTATTCACATAAAAATGCTTTCAGTGTTTTTTGGGTAATAGGCAATTAAGGTTACTTTTTAATATACTTTAGTGGTATTGAATATTATCTTCTCAGATAAATTGTATCTACAAGAATAAAAATCATTATAGAAATACTTATCTAATACTAATATACTTTTAATTTAGATTTTGTACCTAGTGAGTCCTCATTAAATATATCTTGAATAAAATTGCTGACTGCCTAATTACTGTATGCAAATGAATGTTGACTCATACAAAATCAACATTCAAAGAAAATATAATGATCATCTTTCAAGGAAATGAAATAAATGTCTACCAAGCCCGTGGTTCTCAAAAAATCCTCTCTAAATTAACAACTTTGCATTGTAATCAAAAGAAATGCCACTCTCCACAGTTGGTTCAACATTTGTTAATACACTAATTATCAATATTTACAAAAGTACGATCAAATTTTGGCAGAAACAGTGGAACAATTGTCTCAAAAATATTTTTAAAAATCCCCCATTAAATGTATTAAATCAGATTCAGAAACAATGTGATGATAGATTAATTGTAAATGTTTTCATTGAGGTATCTTAGTTTACAATATTAAACTTATTATTTTGTAGTTGCAGAACTACTTTTATACCAAAAGTGATTGTAGTTTAAATGCACCATTTAAATAACACGAGACATAATAAGTATTATGAACCTGAGTTAGTTTGATTACAATACATTGATATATTATATAATACATGGCATTAATTGATTTTCCTCTAATATTTACTGAAATTTAAATAATTATATGTAAGCCATTGTGATCTACAGAGTCCTTCTTAGTTGAAATTCAGATATACAGTGAGTCAAGGCCATTCCCATCACCAGTTTCAACCTTCCTCACCAATTTCCTCAGGCTGCATCCCATTCCACCACTCATTGCCATCCTTCTTGCCAGCAAATAGGTTCGTTTTTAATTTTTAGTTGTTAAAGTTTGGGATTCATGAGTTTACAGTTTTGAACCATAGCTTGGAAATTTAGTTCTGTCTTTTTTAAACTTTTTTTTCAGATATATTATTATTATTATTATTATTATTTATTTATTTTGGTTTTGGGGACACACCTGTTGACCCTCAGGAGTTACTCCTGGCTATGTGCTCTGATATTGCTCCTGGCTTGGATGCCTGGATGCCTGGTCATCAAACCTCTGTCCTAGGCTAGTACAGGCAAGGCAGACACCTTACAGCTTGTGCCACTACTCCATCCTCTCAGATAAATTATCTTAAATATTAACGGGTTATAAAAATTAGTTATATGCATTATACTTAATGATGAGAAACTACAAACATTCCCACTAAGGTCAGGAACTAGGCAAGGCTGTCCACTTTCTCCACTCTTATTCAATATAACCTTAAAAGTCCTAGCAATAGCAATCCAACAAGAGAAGGGAATCAAAGGAATCCAAATGGGGAAAGAGGAATACAAACTATCTCTATTTGCAGATGATATAATGATATACATCAAAAACCCTAAAGAGTCCACAGTAAAACTCCTAGAAACAATTAACCAATACAGCAAAGTGGCTGGATACAAAGTCAATACACAAAAGACAGTAGCGTTTCTATATACAAACAACGAAATCGAGGAGAGAGAGATTAAAAATACAATTCCATTTAAGATAGTATAAAAAAATATAAGGTACCTAGGAAGCAAACTTACAAGGGAAGTGAAAGACCTATACCAGGGAAATTTCAAAACACTTCAGAAAGAAATAGAAGAGGATCTAAAGAAACAGAAAAATATCCCATGCTCATGGATAGGTAGACTTAACATAGTCAAAATGACTATCCTATCCAAACTACTATATAGATTTAATGCAATCCCTATCCAAATTCAGACACCATTCTTTAAATAATTGGAACAATCAATCACAAAATTCATCTGGAACCACAAAAGACCCAGGATAGCCAAACACATACTGAAAAACAAGAAGCTGGGTGGCATCTCCTTACCTAACTTGAAACTATACTATAAAGCCATAGTAATCAAAACAGCATGGTACTGGAACAAAGACAGGACCTCAGACCAGTGGGTCAGAACAGAATTACCAGACATAAACACCCAGATATACAGCCAACTAATATTTGATTAAAGAGGCAAGAACTTGAAAAAAAACAAAAAAGCCTATTCAACAAATGGTGTTAGTACAACTGGAAAACCACATGTATGAAAGTGAAAAATGACCCATACCTCACTCCTTATACAAAAGTCAAATCAAAATGGATCAAAGACCTTGAAATCAGCCCCAAATCTATAAAGGTTATTGAGAATAAAATAGGCAGAACACTCGAAGACCTATATATCAAAAAGGTATTTGAGAATGGAGCACCAATGGCAAGAACTTTAGCATCAAACATAAACAAATGGGACTAAATCAAACTAAAAAGCTTCTGCATGGCGAAAGGAACCTTACTTAATGCAAGAAGACCGTTAACAGAATGGGAAAAAATATTTTCACTTGATATATCAGATAAAGGGCTGATATCTAGAACATACAAAACACTCAGAAAACTGAGCCCCCCCCCAACCAAATAAAGCCATAAAAAATGGGGAGATGAAATGAATAGACACTTCTCTGAGGAAGAAAGAAGGATGGCCAACAAACACATGAAAACATGTTCACCTTCACTCATCATCAGGGAGATCCAAATCAAGACAACAATGAGATACTATCTTACACCAGTAAGGTTGGCTCACATCAAAAATAACAGGAACAATCTCTGTTGGCAGGGATGCAGTATGAAAGGCATTCTCATCCACTGCTGGTGGGAATGCCCCCTAGTCCAAAACCTATGGAGAACAGTCTGGAGAGTGCTCAATTTACCCAGCAATTGCTCTCTTAGGTATATACCCCCAAGTTGGAAGGACATTCATTCCAAAGTACACGTGCACCCCACTATTTATCGCAGCACTCAGTATAATAGCCAAATCTTGGAACCAACCTCGATGTCCAACAACAGATGAATGGATTATTAAGATGTGGTATCTATACACAATGAAATACTACATGGCAGTCAGAAACGATACAATCACAGACTTTGCAGCAATGTGGATGGACCTAAACATATTATGTTAAAGGAAGTAAGTCAGAAGACAAAAGACAAACACAGAATCATAGCACTATTCTGAAGCACCTAGAACATACCTCTTTATACACAGCTAATACGCAACAATCAAATAACAGGATTTAACAGGGTAGAAACGCCAAACACTGTAATAGTCAACATATACTCGGGAGCAGTGCCCAAAATACATGAAAAAGGAACAACACAAACTCTTGACTACACATTATACCACAAAGAAACCAGCAACACCAGAAACAGCAGCATAGATAGAACAGGAATATAATTAGCCTTCTACAACAAAGGCCCATAATAATCCCTTAGAGATCGTTTACAGGATCACAGGTAAAGAATACCATGGGAAATCACTGACTCAGATGGAAACATCCCATAACACTATGTTTTAATGCCTTTATCTTACTATATTTAAACTAACCTCTTAGCTTTTCTGTCCACAGGCATTCTTGGATACAAAGGGTGGACAAACTAAGATGGCAGCTTGGGGCTCAGTCACACAAGATACCATACCTAACTTGCACTACGAGATGGTCCCAAGAAAACTCTTTAACATACACTTTATCTCTAGGTTATACCTTCTTTTAGGAATTGAAGCACGTGATGAGTCAGACCACCAAAGCAGCAACTGCAACATACAGACTTAAACTACAGGCTCTACTCATCGAACACATTCAAGCAAACTAGCATTCCCTTGCTATTTTCTCCTCTCTTCTCACTACTTTTTTTTATTTTTTCTTTTCTTTTCTTTTTTCCTTTTCTCTTCTCCCTTTCTTTCTAATGTATTTTCTCTTTTCTCCCTTCCTACCCCTTCAATCTACCTTCCCCTTTCCTCTCTTTGGAAATCCAACTATCCCTTCACCCCTCAATCCCATCCAGACCTCCCACCATATTATAACTCTTCACCCTCAGTCCTTAATCTATTAGGCATCAAGATTGACCTCCTACCCCAACGAACCAGTACCCAGCAACCAAGCGAAGGGACACCCAGTCAAACCCATACCTCGTCCCCTGCAAGAAAAGGCAGCCAACTCCCCAGCAGACTCATGCTGCATGGCCCTCCCTACCAACACCCCTAACATGGACTGTTACTTGAAACCGGATTTAGTTCCAAAAGTATCCCCAATTCAACAACTCTTCCCAGACCTTCTTGCCGAAAATCTTTTGCCAATCTGAAGAAGGTCAGGGGCTGTGATGGAAAGGTGCCTGGGAACCCACATACTACAAGAAAAATCCAAAAGACAATGGGAAAACCTTTACTTCCAAAGTAAGTATAAAACCTGTATTACACCACCTCTTTACCTGCTTTTCCCCAAATATAAGGTAGTCTCTTGCATCACTTTGGTCCTTTAAATACTTTGTTAATTCATATTTTTTAAAAATGTCTGTTCTACATATACATATGTGAGCACATACATTTTTATTCCTATTTTTATCTTTTTTGGGTGTGTGATCTGTTTCTGTTTTCCTCTCTGTCCACCCCCAAATGCACTGACAATATAAGGTGCATTATTTCTCCCTGCAAAGGCACACTAAATAAAGGGGAAATCTTACATATTAAAAAGAGCTCCTATCTATTAAGGATAGGAACTCATATTTGTTTACAATACAGGGATATCTCCTACCTTGAAAATATGTCATGTGGACTTAACTTAGACCTCAGGTGATTAAATACCATCTGTCCAGCCTTGAACCCTGGATATCAGACATAGAAACAACACAGTTTTTCACAACAGCTATAGGAAACAAATCCCATTCGGGACAGCCTTAATACTGCTGTGTCACCAACAAGTGCCAGCTGTAATATGATACACTGACAATGAGGAAATGGGAACAACTTGACCTAAGAGCAGGTTTTCCTACTTTACCAGCTAAGGATAAGACAAAATCAGAGGACTTGTCACCCTTTGGTAGGTCCAAAAGCCAAGATAGCGATTTACAGATGACTGACTGCTAGAACCATGACCAGACTGTATATATCTTGGGACCAATAAAAAAGCCCTAGTCTAGGGTTTGAACTACAACCTGCACAACAGTCATGATCCCCAGTTCCAAAGGTCTGGCAGAGACAATTGCAACAAAATGGGGCTTCTGGAAACACAAAGAAAGACACTATCCTATGTGCCATCCTAGGTTCAGTGCAAAGACAAAGACCACCAACCACAGAAGATGTATTAAAATGACACTGAGGGAACAGAACTTCTAGAAGCACAAAGACTGACTTCATCATAAGTCCCACTCCTGGACCTGTGCACATACTGAGATCTCTAGAAACAGAGGTCTAATTTTATCACCCAGGACGGAGCAGAAGTCTTCCAAACACCACGAAAGCACCACCGGGAGAGTAAATGATCCTGAACAGAGTCTATAGTTAATCCCATGACAATATACTCCAAGGATGAAGAAACCCCATATCTCTTAGGCCAAGTGAATTCCTTTTCGAATAACCCCAATATTTACTGTGCCAGTGCAGGAGGGAAAAAAAGCAAAAAGCACAAAACATTGTTTATTTTTATATATTATTTTTATCTTCATTTATTATTATTATTATTATTTTTATTTGCCTATCTATTTTTGGTCGATTTCTTTGTTTTGGTGTGGTTATTGAAGTTGTTTTCTCCATTTATACTTATTTTTTTTCTCTTCATTTTTTTTCTTTATGTGCTCTGCCATGTTTCTTATCTCAAGACCATGGCTTTTTTTTTTTTTTTTTTTGTGGTGCTTATCATTATTCTTGTAGTCCTCACTGGATATTTGGCACTTCTTTTTGTACTGGTGGAGTGTTTCACCTTCTTTTTCTCCTTCATCTCTAAAACTGATGATGAGAGCCTCTAGAAGAATTCTGCCCATTTTTGGCATATTAGACTTTTACCCCAGTTTATTACTTTTCTCTTCTTCAAACAAAGCCACATAACTTGAACTAGCGAGTCCTGCCTCCCAGTTAGAGGGGGAAATAAGGGAGGCACCAAGACCAAACAGATGCAAGACTACTAAGTAGTAGGCTAGGTACAGAGGGGACCACATATTCTAGCAGCCCTGGGGGTGAGGGAAGAGGATATGGGAGGAAGGACGAAAACGGAGGTGTAGGGAGGACAAATTGGTGATGGAAATCCTCCCTGATTTTATGTAAATATGTACCTAAAATATTATTGTCAACAATATGTAAGCCTCTATGATAAAAAATTATATTAAATAATGAGTTGTATGTGCAAGCTTTGGAATCTTTGAAATCATGTAAAGATACATAATAGACAAGTCAATATCTCTACATTTTAGATTAAAATCATTTAACTGAATTAACCAGATAATTTAGGAAAGGAATTACACATTAAATTGCTTAAATTATAAAATCTAATGCATTACTTCTACTTGGTTACACATGATTTTAGTGTAAATCCTAATATTTCACATTCTTTACTTTGTAGTTTCAAAAGTATTTTTCAAATGTAATGATTATTGCTTGATCATGTTTAACTTTATTGTATATCATTATTTTATGTTTTGTATTATGCGAGGACCTAAAAGCAGTAAAATATTTTTATTTCTAGTTTTTTTCTGTATACATAAGTATTATAGAATATATATATATTTTTAAAAAGTGGCTGATTGGGCCCAGAGATATAGCACAGCGGCGTTTACCTTGCAAGCAGCCAATCCAGGACCAAAGGTGGTTGGTTCAAATCCCGGTGTCCCATATGGTCCCCCGTGCCTGCCAGGAGCTATTTCTGAACAGACAGCCAGGAGTAACCCCTGAGCACTGCCGGGTGTGACCCAAAAACTAAAAAAAAAAAAAAAAAAGTGGCTGATTTTTATGGTGTACCTCAAGCCTATTAACAATCAAAGATTCATAATGAGAAATGTATTTTTGCATTACTAATGTGTACGTTTCTTCTGCTAGATTTGAGGGCATGACATTCAATTTAGAAAAATAAAGAGTAGGGAAAAGAATTGAAAATGTTGGGATTGGAGAGGTGGTGCTAGAGGTAAGGTGTCTGACTTGCAAGGGCTAGCCAAGCATCCCATATGGTACCCTCAAGCCAGGGACAATTTCTGAGCGCTTGGCCAGAAGTAACCCCTGAGCATCAAACAGTTGTGCCCCCCCCCAAAAAAAAAAACAACAACAAAAAAGGAAATGTTATGATGCTGAAGAAAAAATCCAAAATCAAAGAAGACTAAATAAGTCTAGTAATATCGTCATTCACAATTTTCATTTTAAAGGAATTTGAAAATTGAATATTTTTAACTACCTTTACCAGTTAAAAATTTGCCTTCCTGAATGTTAAAGTAACTTCTGTTAGTATGTGATTTTTGATATATGAAATGAAATTATAAAGCACACTTCGTAAAAACAGATATGCTATTTTTCTTGGCTTAGAAATTGCTATCCCTCCTATCTGCAGCATTCACTGTCAAACTCTAAGTACGGTAAATTTGGCTGGCCTCATAATGCATTAAAGATATGTCCTTAATAATTTTATTCTGTTTAATAACTACTTGCATATTGCTTATGCATCATGGATGCTGAAAAAATGGTAATCTACAGCCAAAAAATATAACAATTTACACTTTTACATTAAATATTTATAAAATATTAAAGACTGGTAGGAGATCCTTCTAACTTTTAATTATATTATGAAAGTGAAAACTAGTTCAGCAATTCTCTGAAGAGATATTATCTTCTGCACCAAAATAATTTTTTTAAATAAAGCCAGTCAATTGTTCTCATTTCTTAATACTCTGACTACTCTGCAATTTTATAGCTCTACTGTAAAGTCAGTTTATACTTAATTCACACAGTAATAACAATGGATTTAAGGCAGAAAAGACCATATAAACATGGTTCATAGTAAAACAAGAAGTTGACTATGTTCTAATGGATTTTCAAACAAAAGTTAATAGTGTATTTTCTAAGAATTATTCTCACCTTGTGGTTGAAATTGCTGAGCCCTCTAAAACAGTAAAATGTTCTCTTTCCATAATTCTACTATATTATTACACATTGTCATTTACAATGAAAATGGATTCAAATATAGCCATCCACCCACTTCTAGAGAGTTGAATTAAACTATATATTTAAAGTGAAACTAATGCCACATAATAATAATGACCTATTTATTTTAAGCTCTCTACTTATGATCATTATATAAATGTTATTGTGTAAGCAAAAATAAATGACTACATTTTACTACATCTATGACAGCTAAAGGTTAATAATTTAACCTGAGATGACATAAATTGCATAAATCTAATCTTATCTTATAGGATTATGGCATACTTATAGTTTTTATAAACATAAATAGAACTGCATTACTAAAATTATTTTAATATATTTCTTCTTCTATGCATTAAACATATAAAACATGCTTAATTAAATCATAAATTAGGATTCCATGACAGTTGGCATATATGGCTCAATGTGTTTCAGTGTCATTAACACATAGCATCAAGGATGCCCAAAACACATAATTCTATGTTTACTTAGCTTATTATACACAAGACCCTAATAATCCTCCACATGTTTTAAAAAAATATTTGATTTATTGTTTTCACTTAACCAACCTCTAAACTCTAAAGAAACATTATGCTGAAGTTCTTCTAAATATATAAACTATATAATATATTATAATGAACATATAATATACATAACATAGTATGCAATTATACATTACATATTAATAATACATATTATTTATATTCCAATGGAAAGTGCTCAAAGTTTACCCCTGACTACACTTAGGTATCACTTCTTTCAGAGTTATGGGGACCATATGGAGTTCTGCAGAACAAATCTGGGATAGTTGACTGCAAGGGAAATTCTCTAATCACTGTACCCACTCCAACCTCCAATAGTCATATCCTTAAAGTGTTATTGAAGGGTTTGGTAAAGCTAGTAAAACTTACATGAAGATAATCCCTTAAGGAAGAAAGGCCACTATGACATTATATATTTAGAAAAGTACTCTAATTTTTATAGCTTTGAAAACAATATATTTTATTAAGCAATGAAGTAAAAAATCTATTTCTGAAAAGGTCACTATTTGAATAAATATAAAAATAAAATAATAATTGCAATATGAAAAAATGATATATTTTTAAAAATACAATAATACAATTTACACTTAAAAGAATTATTAAAATAATTCTTTACAGTTTTTAGAAAACTTACTATATTGGGCTTATATCAAGGTGGGATATAAAATTTCTAGGAAAGTATTATTAATTAGCATATTTGCTAACTTCTTTATAAGGCATGTTTTGTGTAATTTATTCATTAGTTTTTAATGGCTATACATGTTTATAATATAAATATGGAGGTAATATGGAGATAACAATAATATGGATAATTATATGGAGATAATAATCTAATGAATAATGTTTAGTACTAAAGATTAAAAAAGGGAACCACTACTGATACTTTAATAAATAATTTTCATGGTTATAATGTCATAATTTATATTTTTAATTAACAAATCTTTATTTAAGCACCATGATTATAAGCATGATTGTAGTTGGGTTTCAGTCATAAACAAAATACTCCCCTTCACCCATGCAACATTCCCACGACCCATGCCCTTCTCTACTACCCTTGCCTGTATTCTCAACAGACATTTTACCACTCTCATTCTTTAATATTGTCATGTAGTTATTTCTTTAACAGAGTTCACCACTCTTTGTGATGAGTTTGTACTTCAGGCCTTCCAGCCCCTAACTCCATTGTCTCTGGGCTTTATTACAATGTCTTTAATTTGCTTTATTTAGGAATACAAGTTAAAAGACACAACTTTTTATTAATGATAAATTTGCTTCAGTTTTCCTAAGCTAGTTACTACAAAGATTAGTGAATTTGTTCTTAGAAAGAACTGCTACAATTAGCTTTGATAAAGTTATATTTCTATCCAACAATAACTTGCTTTTTCACACACACACACAACACACACAACACACACACACACACACACGCAGGTGACTGGCTCAGTTCTGCTTATCTTGTGCTACTTCTATTGAAATTTGAACATGAATATCATCTTTAAGTGCATGAAAAGAACCTAGATCATCAGAATGTATCATTACTCATTAAACCTATAGATTCTACTCTTGTATTAGAATTCCATTTCCTATCTGGTTTGGAACTCAGTTCTTGAGAGCTGAACATAATCATTTTTAATAATTCTGGCTGCTTACTTATTACTTTGAAGAGTGAGAAGAAAGCAGTCTCTACTGAGTTTGCTCTCCAATATCTGCTGCTTTAAAGAATGCAGGTGAATAATCTATATTTCAAAGAAAGATGACCTTTACTTGATTTAATGGAATCTCTCTTTCAATATCTGAAATGAGAAAGTGATTAAAGCTTTGGTTGATAGGCAAGATGTATTTTAGGAATAGATAAGCATAAAGGTCAGCCACTGTCAAAAAGGATTCTGACTTTCTTTAATATTTAAGTACTTCATATGAATCATAGTTTATGCATCAATAGTATATATTAAGTGATTAAAAGTCCTACATTTTTGTATAATTCAATTTTTGATATGAAGTAAATATATTAGGCATGCCGTTTATATATTTTTTGAGATTTTCATGAGAGATTGAATCTTTTCTTATAACACCATATGATAGGATAATGTCATTTAATGAACTGCTTTGGAAACTTAAAAGCATGTTTATAATCATGGCACTTAAATAAAGATATTATTCAAAAATAATACATAAAAATAAAAAAGTCAAAAAAATAAATTTCTGTTTGATATATTTCTAAATTATAACCTAAATTTCAATATTATAAGTATTATTTATACTGAAAAATGATCAATGAATTAATCAGAAAATATGTTGTTTATATATTACTGAGGTATTATTAGTTATTAAATTTTTATATTAGTGTTTTGGCAAGACCCTAAGAGCAAGTGCTCTGCATTTACTCTTGGTAATGGTGTGGATCAAAACTTACCTTCTATTTTTGTTGCCCAATATTGCATATCTTTCTAGGTTCTTGATAAACATCAGTAAATGTCCCAGGCACAAAATCCAGTATTTGACATATTAATAATAAAAATATTTTGAAGGAATGCATAAGCAACATAGTGATTTTTTCCACTGTATTCATTTTCAGTAGGGATTATGGTGAAGCAGAAAAGTTAGTTTATCCATAATTATAAAGCAAGTAATAGTTTTCAACATGGGTCTTTTAAAGATTACCATCTATATCACTAGACACTATGTTTAAGATGATTATTTGAATGATTATCTAAATGGTTACCAAATTATAGAGACACTTTCTAAGATGATATATATGTAAGCATATATAGTAAAAATAAGTTTATTAGAGTAAATGTTAGAGCATTTAAGGGAGATATTTAAATACATTTCTAGATAAATAAACATTTTAAGACAAGGGTATTTTGATGCTTATTTTAGAAAGAATTTAACCAACACAAACATTTCAAAGAGAATTTTGGAAGTACTGCATGAAGAAAGGTAATAGCAACAAAGTTTTAACAACATCCTTGAAATGAATTTACAGCTATACTTAAAGTATCATCTAGCTTTTTCTTTTTAATATGGAGAAGAGTGTATGCATTCATCATGCTCATTACTTAGTCTTGTTTATCTTCTTAGGGATCTCTCCTGGTGGTTTTTGGAGAACCTATGCAGTGTTGGGAATTGACAGGAGAAACACTGTGTACAAGTCAAGCACCCTACCTGTGTACCCTACCTATCTCTCTGGCCTCATAACTAGATTATAAGAAATAAATAAAATAAACTTACTTAGCTCAATGTGTGTTTTTTGTTTGTTTTTTACTTTTTGTTTTTTTGGGGGCACACCCAAGAACGCTCAGGAGTTACTCCTGGCTATGCACTTAGAAAACTTTCCTAGCTTAGAGGACAATATGGGATGCTGGGGGATCGAACCACACTCTGTCTTAGGCTAGTGAGGGCAAAGCAGGTATCTTATAGCTCCGTGCCACTGTTCCAGGCCCAATTTAGCCAATGTTGATGAGGATGAAGATATTTTATATCTTTGATACTATACATATTTTTATTAAGAGGCTTTAATTAAAAGTGTAATAGTAAAATACTTTTGATTAACCAAAGTATGAAGTTTGGGTTAAATCCTGAGTTTGAAGTATATTAGTGAATGATGTTATATAAATTAAATACCTCCCTTTAATCTATTTGCTTATCTGTCAAATGAAGATATCAATTGTTAATTTTGCCTTTATGTGTTCAAAAAATATGTCCATTAACCATAATGCTCATGTATTACAAAATTCAAAGTATGACATATCCTCTTCCTAAAGTGTGACTGTAATACAAAATATTTTCTCCATTTGACCTTTCAATTTACCTGTTTAAATTATTTGTGTTATTGGAAGAACAGAATTTATTTTAATTAATGCTCCCAATTACATAAAAAGAAAAATTGAAGACTAAAGCATAATACCCAATGAACTGGAGAATTAAGTACAGAGGAGGTGCTTGCCTAGCATGTAGCTGACCCAAATTCAACCTCCAAATTACCAATATTTTTAAACAGCACCACAGCAGTTATCCCTAAGCTCAGAGCCAAGAGACCCCTGAACCTTCTGGGTATACACCCTACCACACACCTACAGAAGGAACAAGACATAGGCATATGATGTCAATATCAACATATATTTTTGGTATGTAAGAGAAATAGGAATATATTTTAAAGCCATTACGAGTAAGTGACATATTTCCTGAAAACTGAAGTAATTTTAATCAAGCACTAACAGGCAGTAGCAGTTCAGAAGAAACTCAGCTGTGCTTATTTGTCTCCAGACTCCACTTCTCATCATCAGAATGTAACCCTTCCCGGATGCTCCATTGGGATTTGAGAACCTAGTCGTTCACTGCCCAGATTCTGTCATAACTGACTTCACAATGAACTTTTTTTTCCCAGTCTTTTCAGGTACTCAGAGAAGCCTGAGGCTTCTTTTCACTAATTTTCAAACCTTTTCTCCATGTTGTTAAATCTAGTTTTATTCTTTCTATTGCTTAATAAACCCTGATACTATCAGCAGAATACCATGATGCTGAAAAGTGTGAATAGCCAGTTCTGGTTAATATGAATTGGCAAGAAATGTAACTCCTGTTCACTGTTGGAATAGAATCTGATTTAACTGTGAAAAGCAAAATGGAAATTTCTCCCAAAATTGAAGATACATTTTTTTATGTGACCCCGTATTTCTAGTCCTTGGCATCTATCCAAAACAATACAAAAACACTAGTTTAAAAAAATATCTAAGCTCGGGCCCGGAGAGATAGCACAGCAGCATTTGCCTTGCAAGCAGCCGATCCAGGACCTAAGGTGGTTGGTTCGAATCCCGGTGTCCCATAAGGGCCCCCGTGCCTGCCAGGAGCTATTTCTGAGCAGACAGCCTTTTCCCTCCTACCAAACTTCCCCTGCCTACTTCTGGTTTAGGAATTTTACTTCTCTCTTTCTCTCTCTTGGTAACTCTTTTCTTTATTTTTCTGTATTTTTTATTTTTTGAGACTACGATTTGAACTACTCTTACCGAAGGGGTGCCATGCATGTCACTTTACCCTCTTTCAGCACCCAGTTCTTGTCCAGAGTGTTCAATTTCAACTATCACTTTCATAGTAGACCCTTCTCTTCAATCTTTGTGGTAACCTTTCAACTATAGACTGGTCCTTCTAATCCTCATCTCTGTTGTATCTGGATATCATCCCCAAACTGTCTTTTTTTTTCTTATATTCCACAGATGAGAGATATTTCTTTTGTATCCTATTCCACTTAATCATTTCACTCAGCAAATAATCTCCTGGTTCATCCATGTGTAAGTAAATTTCATGACTTCATTTTTTCTTAACAGATTCATAATATTCAGTTGTATAGATGTACCACTGTTTCTTTAGCCATTCACTATTGTAGTATATCTAGGTTGCTTCCAGATTCTGGCTATTGTAAACAGTAATGCAATGAACACAGGAGAGCATTTTTGTATTGTGTTTCTAGGGTATATCCTAGATGTATTATTGCTGGATTATATGGGAACTTAATTTTCATTTTTTTGAGTTTGGAATATTTATATTGTTTTCCAGAAAGATTGGACTAGATGGCATTTGCATTAGCATTGAATGAGAATTATACCTTGATTTTTGAAAATAAAATAAAATACAATGATCAATGAAAACAACTGCTAAAATGGAAAATAAATTAGTTTATGAAATTTAAGCAGGAAGGGGTAGGCTTAAGGTAGAATAATGCATTAAGGTATATTTGATGTGGAACATTTTTATGTGCCTTTTGGCCATCTGCTTATCTTCTTTGAAGAAAAGTCTGTTCATGCCTTCTTATTTACAGATGGGGTTAGATATAATATTGTTTCTTTATAGGATCTATTAATTCCTTATATAAATTAAATATTATTATTATTATTATTATTATTATTATTGTTTTGGGGCCACATCTGTTGACGCTCAGGAGTTACTCCTGGCTATGTGCTCAAAAATAGCTCCTGGCTTGGGGGACCATATGAAATTCCTAGGGATGAAACCATGGTCCTTCCTAGGTCAGCCATGTGCAATGCCAATGCCAGGCTTCTGTACCATGCTCAGGCCCAAAATATTATTTTTTATCAGATTAGTATTGGGGGAACATTTTCTTCCATCCTATGATTACTCTATATATATCCTACTCACCATTTCTTGAGAGGTGCAGAAGCTTCTATTTTAATATAGTCTAATTTGTTTATCTTTATTTGTACTTGTTTGTATTTTATTCTTGAAGATGCCTTTAGCTTCAATTCCATGGAGTACCCTGCCTAAATTTTCCTATATGTATCTTATGGTTTCATGTCTGATATAAAGGTTTTATCTTTTTGCATGACCTAAAGAGAGGTCTGAGTTAACCATTTTGCATGTAACTGATCAGTTTTCCCAAAACCAATTGTTGATTCAGCTTTCTTTAATCTACTTCAAATTTCTTACACTTTTATCAAGTCTATTCTATTAATCCTGTGGTCTTTCTTAATTCCAATGCAATGCTGTTTTATTGAAAACTACTTTATAGAACAATTTGAAACTAGGAAAAGTGATGCCTACCATCTTTTTCCCACCAAAGAGTACTTAAGCTATTTGTGAAAGTTGATAATTCTATGAGTTTCAGGTATGTTTGGTATATTTCTTTGAAAAATGTCATGAGTACACAATAGATTTGTACAATGCTTTGTAAAGTTTTGCCATTTTAATAAAGGAAATCTCCCCAATCTATAAGTCTGGTATATGTTTCGATTACATTTTTCTTTTTTATATCCTGAAGCAGTCTTCAGTTCAGGTGAGTACAAGGCCCTTGATTTTCTGATGTGCTAGTCATCAGGGGATGGCAAATCAAAACAACAATGAGATACTATCATGTACCACAGAGACTGCCACACAACACAAAGAAAAAGAACACGCTGTGCTGATGTGGATGCAGGGAGAAAGGGACACTCATTCATGTTTTGGGGAGTGCTAATTGGAGCAGCCTTTTTGGAAAAAAGAATGAATAATTCTCACAAAATTAGAAATTATGTTTCCATGTGATGCAACAATTCCACTGTAGGGCAATATTCTAGAAACCCCAAAGCACAATGCAAGAAAAACTCTCTGCATATCTATGTTTACTGCAGCACTAATCACAATAGTCAGAATCTGAAAAAAATAACCAAGCATTTGAGAACCTATGAGTATATAAACAATCTAATACATATATAATAGAATAGTATGCAGCTATTAGGAAAAATTAAGTCATGAAATTGGTTACACATAAGTGGATACGGAGAATATTATGCTAAGTAAAGTGAGTTAGATGAAGAGGAGTAGGCATTGTATAATCTCACTCATATGTGAGATTAAAAATAGGAATATAAAATATCCAGATATAGTAGAGATTGGTATCAGATGACTAATCTATGATAGGATGTTTGCCATGAATAGTGAAGGAGTGCAGAGAGGGTAGAGAAGGGACCACTATGACAATTATAGTTTTTTTTTTTTTTTTGGTAGTTTTTGGGTCACACCCGGCAGTGCTCAGGGGTTACTCCTGGCTTCATGCTCAGAAATTGCTCCTGGCAGGCACGGGGGACCATATGGGACGCTGGGATTCGAACCGATGACCTCCTGCATGAAAGGCAAACGCCTTACCTCCATGCTATCTCTCCAGCCCCGACAATTATAGTTTGATATGATCGCTCTAGACTAAAACTGGATGTGGAAAGATATAAAGTGATGGGCATTGCATTCTTTTTCCTTTTCATTAGCAATAGTGTAAATAGCCGTGTCAAAAAGAAAGAGAGAATGACAGAGAGAGAGAGAGAGAGAGAGAGAGAGAGAGAGTAAGAGAGAGTCTGTTGCAGAGGCAAAGGCAGGCAGAAGGGAAACTGAGGACATCTGTTTTGAGAATAAAAATGCCTGCACTAGATGCAGATAGGCGAGAAGGCAAGGACAAAGGCAGAAAACCAGGGACATAGGAGTCAGAAAATTGTATGGTGAAGGGTGTTGTACATTGTATAGCAAACTCATCATGAACAAAAACAAGAAATAGTTATATTGGAGGGTTTGTGGTATTTTGCAGCAACACTGATACCTAAACCAAATATTAATACTTTTACAAAACATATTATCCTATTAAAATAAAACATTTTAAAAAGATCTCATTCCTCTGTTCTAATCTGTAACCTTTTTTATAAAGACTTGAATAACTATATATCACACAAAATACCCATATACTATGTTTTCCTATGAATACCCGAGCACCAGAGGTAGGTATCCTAGCATCACTCTGAACTTTAGACAATGTGTCCTCTGCCTTCCCTAAAAATGATCATTTAATTACAGTCTGTATTATATATCACTCAAACAACTCTTGCATCAGTGATCTTCAGTCCTCCATTTCACGCAATATATGTTTGGAGATTTCATCTAGTTCATCATGTACTCTTGCCATATTAATTACAATGCCAATATTTTCATAGACATCCTACTAGCAAGCTGGCTTCAATTCCTTAATTTATTTTTGACTTGTACCCTTATTTAATTTTCTATTTTTGAGCAAAGCACAATGAAATATCATTACCAATTGCTTAAACATCTGCACAATTACAAGTTTATCCACTCAATTCTGAAACTATCTCTTTAATATAGGTAACTACAACAAATATACACACTACTAATATATTTTAATAAATATGTCTATTAATTTTTGTTGTGGGCCACATCTGGTGGTCTTCAGGGGTCACTCATGAATCTGCACTTATAAATTACTCCTGACAATCTCGGGAACAGTATAGGATACCTATAGTGAACCCGGATCTGCTGTGCGCAAGGTAAACTCCCTACCTGTTGTAATATTGTTCCAGCCCATTTATAATTTTGCTTGTGATAATTATACTTCAATAATAATTGTCTTCTTTATGTAATTTGTTTAGTTCACTCCATATGATTTTGCTTCATCAAATATGTATGTATGACTCAATCATGAACAACTTTGTAACTGTGAAAATAAAAACACTACTATGAACAACCTTTAACCATGGTGTTTAAATAAAGAGGAAAAAGATGAACAAAGAGAACAGGGAAGAGGTGTGAGACAAGGATAGAAAACGAGGACATGGGTGGCAGAAATTGCACTGGCAAAGGGTGTTTTACATTGTATGACAGAAACTAATAATGAGCAAAACAAAACAAAAAGGGATATATGTAATCCGTTCCTTATTATTAAACTAATGATCTTTTATTTTATGGTTCAAAAATTTGTATAAAATAATCCTTTGACTTGCTGTATATATCAAGTTGAGCACCTGCATATGTAACCAAGCTAATTGTTCTTACCTAAGTTAAGCTGACAATTTTTTTGTTTTGTTTTGTTTTTGGGCCACACCCGGCGGTGCTCAGAGGTTACTCCTGGCTGTCTGCTCAGAAATAGCTCCTGGCAGGCACGGGGGACCATATGGGACACTGGGATTCAAACCAACCAACCACCTTTGGTCCTGGATCGGCTACTCACAAGGCAAACGCTGCTGTGCTATCTTTTCGAGCCCATAAATTTTTTTTTACATGACTTTTTTGAGGCCAGCCAATGTGCCTGCCTGACATTCATTCTCTGTTTTCTTTATTTAATCATATTACTAGACACATTTTTTCTGCTTAAGTATTCAAAACTTAATCTATTCTAAATTATAAAGTATGATTTTGTTTAATTATACAGGAAAATATACCCAGTTGAAAAAGAAACAAAAAATAATATTTCAACCAATATTACCTTTTCATGCCCTTATATTAATCATGAATTCAAAAATTCTCTATGCTGTTTTTCAGACTATCTTGTCTATGATGCAATATATACCACCATTTTACTCATTTCATCCAGTCCATTGCACCAGTAGTACTTGTTTCCTTTATACTGGATCATTTATATGTGCACAGAATTGGCCTAATATTTTTCCACAGTAACATTTAATAAAAAAATTCTATCCTTGAGTGGTTTCACTTTCCTTTTCCACTCACATTTTCAATGCTTTAATTTATTATAATTATCTTCTTAAAAGTGTATTTACTTGAGGTTTCTATTTCCTCTGCTGTTGCCTTGAACTCATACCAATCAGTTTTTATTTCTGCTACTTGATACAGATCTTGTCAAAATTAGCAACCATGACCTTGATAAATAATGTGGTCTATCTCAGCTCTCATCTCACTTGACATAGAGTTATAATTAGCATTGATGATCTCTAGTCCCCTTTATTATAGTATATACACTTAGCTTCACAAAGAAAAATGCTCTACACAGCTTCATACCACTTAACTACTTATGATATTCTCAGAATGCTATCATTTCATATATTCATTCTATTATTCCTATTTATTTTTTGTTATAAAATGTTTAAGATTTTGTTTCCTTAACCTCTTTGGAGGTGACATATCATGCAAAAAGCACTGTTCAAAACATAAAAATAAATGTAATCCCATATTTATAGCAAAATGCAATTATTTTACAAAAATAGCAAAATGGTACATATATGTATATGGAAATGACAAGAGTTAATGATGAAATATATAACTTCAGCTGTTCTAATAGTTCAGTATACATTGAAAAGAAAAACATAAATTTTTCCAAAATCAAGTCATATATTTAATGAAACGTAAAAGTTAAGTCATATAGAAGTTAGCTTAGGAATATATTAATGGAGAGAGGTGGGGAGGGCAAGAAATACACTAAGTACAGAAAGCTAGGTAGGTATAGTACTTGTAAGGAAAGGAAACTAATAGATCAACTTTTGGATATGTATAGGTTTCGTGTCTCGAGTACTAACCTTTGTGTTAGTGAGGTCTATCTATATAGGTGTTTACCCTTTGCAGTATTGTCCACAGCACCCTTTATATCAGCTTTCTTTCCTTTCCTATAGAGGAGGAGAAAAATCTAAACCACAAACAATCCATACCTATAACCTATATAACCCCTCCCATGTACTATCCTTTCTCTTCTGTCAGAAACCTGACTATCCCTTCACCCCTTAATCCAATCCCCAATATCTCCACCATGTTAAAACTCTTCACCCTCAGTTCTTAACCCATTAGGCATCAAGACCAACCTCCTACACCAACGAAGCAGCACCCAGTTCCCAAGTGAAGAGACACCCACTCAAACTCACACCTCGTTCCCGGCAAGAAAATACAACAAACACCCAGACTGACTCATGCAGTGTAGCCCTCCTGATCACCTCTCCCTAATGCGGACTATGGCTTGACACCGGATTAGCTCCAAAAGGACTCCCATGGCAAGAACTCTACCCAAGACCTCCCTACCTGGAGCCCACACCTCACAAAGAAATCTCAAAAGACAATGGGGAAGCCTATACTAGCATCATAAGTATAGACCTATATAACACTACCTCTTATATTGTTTCTCCCCAAATATAAAGTAATCTCCTGTATCATTTTCTCCCTTTTACTTTGTTTTCCCCCCTTGTTTTTTGTTTTGTTTTGTTTTTGTTGTTGTTCTACTTTTTGTTTTTTGATTTGATTTGTTTTGTGCTTCTTTTGGGTTACAGCTGGAGGCACTAAAAGGGTGCTCCGGCTCTGTGCTCGTAAGTTGCCCCTGGTGGGCATGGGGAACCATTTAGGATGCTGGAATGTGAGCCACCATCCTGCAAGAAGGACGGACGCCTTGCCTCCATGCTATCCCTCCCAGCCCCACTTTATTCCTTTAATTATGTCTTTTATTTAATCCTTTTTTTTCTCTTGAGAAACTCTGTTTTCTTTAGATATGTCTGAGCATATATATTTTTAGTTTTTGTCATGGGTCTGTTTTCTTCTCTCTTCACCCCCAAGTCCACCAGCCATATAATGTAGCACCACTTCTTCCTGCAAAGGCATATTAAAAATAGGGTAAAATTTACCTGTAAAAACAAGCTCTTATCTACTAGGAATAAGAACTTATACTTTTTTACAACACAGGGACATCTCCCCCCCTGAATATATGTCATGGCGAACCAACCTAGACTCCAGGGAAATAGGCACCGACCGCCCAGCCTTGACTCCTGGATCCCAGACATAGAAATGACAGAGTTCTGCACAACAGCTCCAAGAACCAAGTTCCCTCCAGGGCATTCATAATACTGCTCTGATGCCAACATACACCAGTACGAATTTGATAACCTGACAACGAGGAAATGGGAACAACTAGATCTAAGAGCAAGTTATCCTTCCTCACCAGCCAACGATAATCAGAAGACATGTCACCCTTTGATCTGTGCAAAAAACAAGATTGCTATATACAGATGTCACAGGGGTCCTCAAACTTTTTAAACAGGGGTCCAGTTCACTGTTCATCAGACCATTGGAGGGTCTGACTATAGTAAAAACAAAACTTATGAACGAATTCTTATGAGCTGTTTTATAGAAATATATGTCATCCATAGAAAGTAAATAATTTCTCCATTTCTCTTTATTTGTATGACACACAGGGGTCTTCAAACTACGGCCCACGGGCCACATATTGTATTTCTTCCCATTTTGTTTCTTCACTTCAAAATAAGATATATGCAGTGTGCATAGTAATTTGTTCATAGTTTTATTTTCACTATAGTCCGGTCCTTCAACGGTCTGAGGGACAGTGAACTGGCCCCCTGTTTAAAAAGTTTGAGGACCACTGAGAGAATACTCTTTATGAACTTAACAAGAACCACTTCTCCACCTCCCGCTACCTCCCTCGAGGAGGGGGACCCAGTGCTGGCTGGGGCAAAGACCTAAGCAACTGACCCTGGGCTGGCTCCCCTGGGTCCTCTTCTCAGATGACACCTCTTCCCTGTAACCTCTAAGAGGCCAGCATCTGCACCTGTGGTATCTGGGTACCTGGAACCTGGGCCACAACCTGGGCACCCTGGAGCACCCATCAACTCTCCTCCCATCCCGTCTCTGCCCTTAGGGGTCAGGCTCTACCTTTTTGGCGGTGAGTGGGCTGCCAGAACTTGTGTCATGTACATTTGTATCAAAAATTAATAAGTGGGGGCAGGCGAGGTGGCGTTAGAGGTAAGGTGTCTGCCTTGCAAGCGCTAGCCAAGGTAGGACCGCAGTTCGATCCCCCAGCGTCCCATATGGTCTCCCCAAGCCAGGGGCAATTTCTGAGCACTTAGCCAGGAGTAACCCCTGAGCATCAAATGGGTGTGGCTTGAAAAAATAATTAATAAGTGACCATGAAAAAAATAGAGAGAATACTCAATGCATCTTAATTAAATGAGTGAGAAAATGAAAATAGTAATTAACATTTTCATAAATAACTGAAGAAAATTCAAAATCACATGTTCACATATTCATTTAGATGGAAGCTCTAGTTTTTTTTAATTATTTTTCTCTCATTCACATTTACCAATTCAAATGAAAATCCTTGTGAAATGAATTCTACTTTTCTATCTGATGACTTTCTCACTGAATGCATAATGTTGGTTCTCTTTGTATATTTCATATATGTTTTTCTTTTAAGTTATTTTAATGAACATATATGCTCTGACAATAATAATTAAAATGACATTTTTATTAATATGTATGTAAAACTACTTATTTTGTATCATATTTTGAAAACACATAGTCACTGGAAATAAAGATGAATGTCTCGATTCACTGAGACAGCTTTTAAAGAATAAACTACTATTTTTTGCATTCATATTCTGTTGACTTTCCATGAAAGTGGATTAAATAGAAAATGCATCATTTTCTTTTCACTATTATCTCCTTCCTTATAACTGTAAAATAGACAGTAAGGTAGAACAGAACATGTAAGAATCAGTATTGAGCACCAGCAGAAGTGATCCACCATATATCCTAGGCTATATATCATGAGATTTACTTATAAAATAAAATAGTTAGGGGCCCAGAAAAATAGTACAGTGGCATTTGCCTTGCAAGCAGCTGATCCAGGACCAAAGGTGGTTGGTTGGAATCCTGGTGTCCTATATGGTCCCCCGTGCCTGCCAGGAGCTATTTCTGAGCAGACAGCCATGAGTAACCCCTGAGCACTGCCGGGTGTGGCCCCCCCAAAAAAAACAAAAATAATAAAAATAAAATAAAATAGTTAGGCCAGAGAGATAGCATGAAGGTAGAGGATTTGCCTCTCATGTAGAAGGATGGTGATTTGAATCCCAGCATCACATATGGTCCCCGAACCAGTGAGGAGCTATTACTGAGCATAGAGCCAGGAGTAACCCCTGAGTGCTGCTGGATGTGAACCAAAAAAAATAAATAAATAAAATAAATTAATAAATAGTTTTTGTATAGATAATTCCTCTCGAATTATGTGTCTATTGTAACTTTACATATCTCTAACTAAATGTCAAGTATTAGAATTAAATAGCCTTTGTTGAAAAGACCCAAGAGTGATTATGACCCAAGTGATTATGCCTGCAGAAGAAGGCATTGGATTTCTTTGTTTGTTTTTATGTTTTACAAAATTATGGTGTAATTTGTATCAAAAATTTAAATCAGTTACCTTATTGCCTAGTAGTATTATGCTATGGGAATTTCTCTCATATTGAATAAGACTTTAATTGTTTGGAAATAACAAGTGATAGAGTATAACTTCAAATGTTGATTCATATTTACCCCCAAGTTGGAAGGACATTCATTCCAAAGTATGTGTGCACCCCACTATTTATCACAGCACTCAGTATAATAGCCAAGTCTTAGAACCAACTTTGATGTCCAACAACAGATGAATGGATCATTAAGATGTGGTATCTATACACAATGAAAACTACATGGCAGTCAGAAATGATACAATCAGACTTTGCAGCAACGTGGATGGACCTAGAACATATTATGTTAAATAAAGTAAGCCAGAAGATGAAAGATAAATACAGAATGATAGCACTATTCTGAAGCACCTAGAACATACACTTTATATACAACTAATACTCAACAATCAAACAACAGGGTTTAACAGGGTAGAAACCCCAAACACTGTTAACAGTCAATATATACCGGAGAGAAGTGCCCAAAACACATAAAAGAGGAACAACAAAAACTCTTGACTACACACTATACCACAAAAATAACCCAGCAATAGCAGAAACAGCAGCATAAAAATACCAGGTAAGAAATTAGCCTTCAGGGGCTGGGCGGTGGCGCTAAAGGTAAGGTGCCTGCCTTGCCTGCGCTAGCCTTGGACGGACCGCGGTTTGATCCCCCGGTGTCCCATATGGTCCCCAAAGCCAGGAGCAACTTCTGAGCGCATAGCCAGGAGTAACCCCTGAGCGTTACCAGGTGTGGCCCAAAAACCAAAAAAAAAAAAAAAAAAAAAAAAAAAAAGAAATTAGCCTTCTACTACAAAGGCCCATAATAAGCCTTTAGGGATCTTATATAGGATTACAGGCAAAGGATACCATGGGAAACCACTGACTCCAAAGGAAGCATGCCATAAAAATATGTTTTAATGCCTTAATCTTTCTATACTTAAAATAACCTCTCAGCTTTTCTGTCTACAGGCGTTCTTGGATACAAAGGGTGGACAAACTAAGATTGCATCTTGAGGCTCAATTACACGAGATAACATACCCAGCTTCCACTATGAGAATGTCCCGATAAAACTCTTTAACATTCCCTTTATCCCTAAGTAATACCTTCATTTAGGACTTGAAGCACGTGACCACCCAAACCACCTAAGCAGCAACTGTGACCTATAAACTTATACTACAGGCCCTACTCATCGAACACACTCAAACTAGCATTCCCTCGCTCTTTTCTCTACTCTTCTCACTAGTTTTTTTCTTTTTCTCTCCTTTTCTTTTTAATTTATTTTCTCTTTTCTTTCCTGCCCCTTTCATATACTTTCCCCTTTCACCCCTTTGAAAATTTGACTATCCCTTCACCCCACAATCTCATCCAGATTCCCCACATTAAAACTCTTCACCCTCAGTTCCTAGTCCATTAGGCATCAAGAATGATCTCCTTAAAAAAAAAAAAAAAAGAATGATCTCCTTCCCCAGCTAACTAGTACCCAGCACCCAAGCAAAGGGACAACCAGTCAAACCCACACCTCGCCCCCTACAAGAAAATGCAACCAACTCTCCTGCTGACTCATGCTGTGTGGTCCTCCTTACCAACCCTTCCTAACTTGGACTGTTACTAGAAACTGGACTTAGCTCTACAAGTATCCCCCAATGCATGAACTCTTCCCAAGTCCTCCCTACTGCAAATCTTTTTCCAATCTCAAGAAGGTCAGGTTGGGAGATGGAAAGGTGCCCGAGAACCCACACACCACAAGAAAATCTCAAAAGACAACAGGGAAACCTATACTACCATCATAAGTATAAGACCTGTATTACACTACCTCTTTATCTGCTTTTCCCCAAATGCATGATACTTTCTTGCATCACCTTGTTCCTTTAATTAATTTTTTACTTCATTTCTTAAAAATCTTTTTTCTTGTCATATATATATATATATATATATATATATATATATATGTATATATATATATATATATATATGTGTGTATATATATATATACGTGAGCACATATTTTTTATTTCTATTTTTATCTTTTTTGGTGTGTGACATGTTTTTGTTTTCTTCTCTCTCCACCCTCAAATGCACCGGCAATATAATGTAGCACCATTTCTCCCTGCAAAGGCACACTAAACAAAGGGAAGTCTTACGTAGAAAAACAGCTCTATTTATTAGGGATAAGAACTCATACTTGTTTACAATACAGGGGTATCTCCCACCTTGAAAATATATCACGTGGACCCAACTTAGACCCCAGGTGATTAGACACCAACTGTCCAGCCTTGAACCCTGGACCACAGACATAGAAATGACACACGTCTTCACAACAGCCACAGGACAACCGGGACATCCTTAACAGTGCTCGGACACCAACAATTGCCAGCCCTAATATGATACCCTGACAACGAGGAAAATGGGAACAACTTGACCTAAGAGCAAGTTATCCTACCTCACCAGCTAACGATAAGAGAAAATCAGAAGACTTGTCGCCCTTTGGTCTGTCCAAATGCCAAGATCGCGAATTACAGATGAGTGGCTGACAGAACCATGGCCAGACTGTATGTATCCTGGGACCAATAAAAAAGCCCCAGTCTAGGGTGTGAGCTACGACCTACATAACATCTATGATCCCTAGTTTCAGAGGTCTTCTGAGACTATTGCAATGGAAGGGGACCTCTGGAAACATAACGGAAGAGCCTATCCAAGGCCCATCCTAGGATTAGCGCAAAGACCAAGACCGCCAACAACAGAAGACTGATTAAAATGACACTGAGGGAACAGAACTTCTAGATCCACAAAGAAAGACATAATCATAAGTTCAATTCCTTGACTCGTGCAGATACCGAGACCTCTAGATACCGAGACCTCTAGATTACAGAGACCTCTAGATACAGAGGTCGGATGTTATCACCCAGGATGGAGCAGAAGTCTTCCATACACCACAAAAGCACCAAGGGGAGAGTAAATGAACCTGAAAGGAGTCTATAGTTAATCCCATGACAATATACTTCAAGGGTGGAGAAACCCTGTATCTCTTAGGCAAAGGAAATTCCTTTCAAATGACCCCAATATTTACTGTGCATGTGCAGGAGGGAAAAAAAAGGGCACAAAACTATTTTTTATTATTATTTACTTATCTATTTTTTTGTTGATTTCATTGTTGTGGTTTGGCTATTGAAGTGGATGTCTCCATTTATATTTATTTATTTATTTATTTATTTATTTTCTTCTTTTATTTTCTTATGTGCTCTGCCACATTTTTTTTTATCTCAATACCATGGCTTTTATATGGTGCTTACCCTTTTGTTTTGTTTTGTTTGTTTCTTTTTTTTTTTTTGGAATTCTCACTGTATATTTTATTTTACTGTTCTTTATGTACTGTTGTGGTGTTTCACCTTCTGTTTCCCCTTCGTCTCTCAAACCAAGGATAAAAGCCTCTAGAAGGACTCCACCCATTTCCGGAGTATCTGATTCTTTTTTTATTTTTTTCTCCAGGTTATTACTTTTCTCTTCTTTAAACAAAACCGCATAACTTGAACTATCTAGTTCCGCATCCCAATTGGGCCAGGGGAATAAGGGAGGTACCAAGACCAAATAGGTGTAAGACCACTAAGTAGTAAGCTAGGCACAGAGGGGAGTCCCCACTTATTCTAGCAGCCCCAGGGGTAGGGGAAGAGGTTATGGGAAGAAGGATGGAAACGGAGATGTAGGGAGGACAATTTGGTGATGGGAATTCCCCTGATGTTATGTTAATATGTACCTAAAATATTATTGCCATGATATATAAGCCACTGTGATTAAAATAAAAAATATATTTAATTAAAAAAACATTAACATGCTATATATTTTTCTTAGATCATTAATCCTGAGCGAGTGAACCACATAATCATGAGAATACTAAAGTCATCTTACAGAGTGTACATTCAAGAGATGTGATTGGTATCAATAAAAAAATATATAACATGTTCCAGACTTATGTGTGAGACATGTAGTTCCTTCAACTCCAGTTAAACTTTATTGTTACTCCATAGTCTGTTGAAATTGAGTGACACAAGTTATAAGAGGTTCTAGCCAGTACAATAGATTTGTGTTCTGATTTTCTTACAACTGTAAGAAATAATGAATTTTAAATATCATTTTAAGCTAGTGAATTTTGAGAAAATTTTTTCATCACATGATCAATAAAATTATGTCTAAATACATGTAGCTGCTATAAAGAATTCAGGAAACCTGTTGGAAATTATTAATTTCTTCATTAATGGAATTCTTTTCTTTAAAGAAAATGACAATAATAATAATGTTAATTTGTCAAAATGTGAATCAGAACTCTGTTTTGGAAGAGTTTACTGGTCAAATATAATAAAGTTAGTATCAAATAATATAAATACATTAATCTTCCTATTTAATAAAATAAACTATTGGATATAATATATGAAAACATTAAAGACATATCTGCATCTTTGTATGTATGAATGAGTAAAATTATAAAATGACCAGAATTAAAGAAAATTCCTCAATTCAATATAGTAATAAAAGTAATAAATATAAAAAATATAATAATATATAATATATATTAAATATTATATTATATATATCAACAATATAATATAATATAATAATATAGTCAAATAAATGTCTTCATAGTAAGTATAGCATAAATTGATTCTGGTAAGTTTTTTTTAAGTAGGGTAATGGCATTTGATGAAAAAATACATAGTCTTATTTGATCTCTACTTAAATTAGTTATTAATCACAAAAGGAAAAACTACTTATAGAGTATAATGAACACTTTCTAAAAAGTGACTGAAATTAACATCCCTAATAATTTGCAAACAAATGGGCCTCCATTGTGATGTCCCGAGAAGGACACAAAATCATTTAAGAAATGTGCTGACTGAAAATGAATAACCTGAATCTAATCATGAGGAAACAAAAGGCAAATTCAAAATGAGGGATAGTCTATAAAATAACTGACCTGAAATTTTCTAGAAGTCTCTTTGTCATAAAAGTCAAAAAGTTTGAGTAACTTCCTCAGAGTAAAGAATTGTAAAGCTCTATACAAATGTCCTTCATTTACATGAGATGTATGGGAAAGTTATTGAAAACTATCACAGAGGACATTATTAAACAGATGGAATAAGGATTATAATAATATAATGCTGTATTATAGCTGAATATGAATGGAAAAATAAAAGGGCAAATAAATTTAAAGCAAAAATATTATTACCAGGTATTATTACAGCAGGTAAGGGGCTTACTTGGAATGGAAAGAAACCCCAGTAGGTACCCCCTACCACTTATGGTCCCCACAGTACTGCCGGAAATGATTGCTGAGCATATAGCTTGTGGTAATCCTTGAACACCAATGCAGACTGCTCAAAAACAATAATGAATGAACAAAATTAGGGCCAGAACGGTAGCACAGCGGTAGGGTGTTTACCTTGCACGCCACTGAGCTAGAATGGACTGTGTTTCGATCCCCCGGGGTCCCATATGGTCACCCAAGCCATGAGCGATTTCTGAGCGCATAGTGAGGAGTAAACCCTGAGCGTCACCGGGTGTGCTCCCCCCCAAAAAAAACCCCCAAATGTACAAAAATCTCCTTTTTCATATGTTAAAGAAAAATATGCATATCACACACAGAAAAGCAAGCAGATACACAGTTTTATTCTATTTTATTTTATTTTATTTTACTTTACTTTATTTTATTTTATTTTATTTTATTTTATTTTATTTTATTTTATTTTATTTTATTTTATTTTGGGTTTGGGGGCCACACCCAGTAGTGTTCAGTGATTACTCATGGTTTTGCTCTCAGAAATCATTCCTGACAGGCTCTTGGAATCATATGGAATGCTGGTATTGAACCTGGGTCAGCCATTGTGCAAGGCAAAAAGCTCTACCTACTGTAATACCGTTCCAGCACCTCAAATAGTTATTTTAAATATATCAATATTACCTCGTTAATTAGATTGAATACCTTTAGTACTAAAATGATTAATTCTTGAAAATCTCAAATCATCTGATTTATTACATATCTGTTCACAAAAAATCAGATGATCTCACTCATCTGTACTATGTAGAGAAATCAAATATAAGACTAGACAGTGTGGGACGATGGCAAACATTTGGCCTTTAATTATAAAACTGGGATTAATAAGAAGTAGTGGGAAGGGAAGGGCAAAAATATATATACTAGAGTAAATTAAGAACAGTGGTGTAGGCTCATGAGCATTTTGGTATTAGTGAGGTTTAAGCACTTTGCACAGTAAAACCATTAATTTGATACTATTGTGAGCTAATTACCTAAACCATAACAAAATAAATATGTACATTTATTTACAAACTTCACAGTCTATTAAGGTATTTAGTGATTTTACTCCTTTAATGATTGTTTTCCAGAGACAAAATATACTCTAGTAACTTTACAGTAAACCAACATCAACTTGTTTGATAAAGCTTTTAGAATAAGTGAGCAATTTAATTCTTAAATTAATTCTTAAATTAAATTAAATCTCATTCTTAAAGAGGAATAGAACATCAAATGGCTCTAAATTCCACAGTGATAAGCCAACAAATTAGGAATGTTTTGCTTAATAATTTTAACCTTAAAGTAAATATATATTATTATTTAGAATATTAGCATCTCAGCTTATAATGACTTTTTGTTGATTTTTATGTTGATTTTATCCCCATGTTTAATAAAAGCTAGTTATATACTTGTGACAGCAAAAATAAATAATTATTTGTGATTTTTTAAAAAAATAAACTATTTCAATTATTACAACAGAGAAGACTAGGGAGGAAAGTGTTAAAAGTAGAAGCAACAAAAATGCTTTAATTTTCCAAAGTTTTTTCCTACTACTTGGTATAAATATTCATTTGTCTTATTATTTAATTTATTGAAAATTTTAATTACCTTTAATTTGTATTAAGAATTATACATGTAGACTTTAAAGTATAAATGATAGTTTTCCTCTTCTAAGTATCCATAGTATCCATAGTAATCATAGACAGACAATTAGATTATTAGATCTCAAAGATCTATCTTAATTTTGTCCAGTCAGGAGGTTCTTTCAGAGAAATTATGATTTTCTGTATTTCACACACGACTCTGCAGGATTTCCTAATGCACCTAAACAGGACTTGAGCATTCTGGAAGCTTCTTATAAGCCATAAAATGTATGAATTCAGAAATTGTTCATAACTTACCTCTGAGAACTATTGAACAGCAGTGATAGAAACAGTCACTAGAAACAGCCCTTTAATAAAGCTGGCCTACCAACATTGGAACAATATTCATCATAGCACAATTCCACTGTGTTGCACATGTGCAAAAAATAGAAGACAGCAGGATGCCCAACTGTTGCTATAAAGTGAGCTGAAATGGGGGTAATGACAAACAAAGAGGGCAGCAAAAACATGATAAAAATTGACAGAAATACAGCCTCAAGCAATGTAGCATCACTGAATATATGATATCGAGTGTGATATTAAGGGAATAAAAGAAATTTGCTCTTAAAAATCTCTTTCTGATAAAACAAGAGGCACATAGTATCATGCTCCTTTATGCAGCTCAGTTAATTTCTGGTTTTAAGAATCAAAAATAAGAATTAATGTCAAATACTGTCAGAAAAAATATTCCTTCATCTAGCTTGTCCTAATTTTATTATTTTTCTTATTTTCTTATATAAATTAAAAATCATGTTCATGCCTTCAATCAGAAATCTTTATTTCTTAGTGTTGTTGGAAGTTAATTAAGAAAGGTAGATGACATATTTACTTTCTCCATTGTCCTTGAAAGATTATCTTCTTTTTTCAAATATTTGGACAAAATAAAAATAAATAATTCTAAGAAAAATAAGAACATATGTGAAAGACTTTTTTTGCCTCCATCATAACTGAACCAAAAGGTCATTATTTCATAGTGGTCATTATTGCAGGCATGTATATTTTTTCTTTACATTCACTCAACAACTATTTACCCTATGGTGCATGCATACTCCATCCCATTCTACCAATGCCTAGAAAAAAGGAATGCAGAAACATTCAGCTTGCAGATATTTTTCCCTTTCACTTCTGAAATTTTGCTCACAGAAAGTAAAGGAAGTAAACATTTCTATGCAGGCAATGTTGCTCATTCCATCTAACAAGTACTTAGCTACTTAGCTCTCACAGACTAAAATTCTAGCATTTATTGAACCTTGGAACAATTTCCAAAATCACAATGACTACAGATACAAAATCAACAGAACATCATTCTGATGAATGTATTCTTTTCCCTTGTCTGTACACCGTTTTGTGACAAAGGTGATATAAAAGCTAGATATGGGGAAAAAAGGGAATTACACAGCAAACAATAACTGTAAGGGATGATTTAATTTCAAGTGATTGCAATGGCACACAAAATATTTTAAAGATCAATTTGTAAGGTATTTCAATTTGAAGGTACATTTGAGGTTATTTGATTAAGGCAATTTAAAATTTTGCAAGATGGTTTTATTTTGAAGGAATTAACAAGACCCAGTTTAATTAATAAAAAAGTAGGCTTGTTTATAAACTACATAGTCATTTTTTTTACAGTTCATATTTGCAGAATGCCATTTACCTCAACTTTATGCACAATTCAGGTTCCTTTTTAATTGTGTAGGTATTGCCTCAATGGAAACATTTAGCAATTTCTATGATGACAACATAGTTGAGGAACATTTGATAACATATGTAGGAATAGATGTCTCCCATCTGACTTGAATTACCTTAGGGACTTTATTCAAAGGAGCTTTGAATTAGCTATAAAACTTCCCAGTTCGTTGTTCATAAAAGTGTACCATATTTATTTCCATTTATTTACTATTTTATTTTCCCTGGTTCACGACAAGGTGGGATTTTCAGATTATGCAGAACTCTTAGGTTACTATTATAATCATTTTTGTCACGATCAATTTTTATGGTCTTGTTTTTTAATATTGAGTGTTAAATGGACAGATTTCAGTGTTTAGTGAAATAAAGAAAATAAATATTTAAAAACACTAAGTATCAATATTAAGAGTATGTTGAATTTACTCTGCCTGGTTTTTACTTGTAATTGATTTTTATTCATGGAAAAATAATGCTATTTCAAGATATGAAGTACCAGTGGGTAGGGCACTTGATTGCATGTAGCCAACCCAGGTTCAATCTCCAGCACCCTGTATGGTCCTCTGAACTTTCCAGGGATAACTCTTCTGCACAGTGATATGTGTAACTCCTTCATATTGCCGGGTGTGACCCCCAAACTAGTGAAGCAAATAAACAAACAAAATGAAACAATGTTATTTCTTATTGTAGCATGCAAACCCATACAAATAATCACTGGTTTGAAATGTAGTATTTAAAATGTAAATGATCATTTTGCTAATTACTCATTTGGGGTTTCAATTGTATAGCTTGAGATGATCATCTCTGAATAGAGCAAAATGCAACTTGAACCTGTCAACCTCGTAAGAGCTAAACTAGTCTCTAGATCATTTCTAGAAGAGTCCTCGTTGGAATCATTTCAAAATATAGGAGTGATATTAAAGTGATTGTATTGTCTAGCTCTTATCCTCTACTTGTATATTTCCTTAAAAATCAAGATAATGGACAAAAAAAGGCAGCAAATAGGTAATTTGCCTTGTTTATACCTGATTTGGGTATGGTGCCCCAAAATTCCCTATGGTCCCCCCACAAAGCCACTGGATGTGGCTAAAAAAGAAAAATAAAAGAAAGAAGAAAATAAAAAGACAGAAATGTATTAATTCAAAATTACAAATTTTGAAGAATTACTTGAGTGTGATATTTTGCTTATATCTCTATTGTGTACCTTTTCTAAAAGCAATAAGAAAATAATTATATATACATTTTAGCATTTGGATTTTAAAAAAAAATAAAATGTAATAGGATGATAGATTTTTATTAGTAAATTTATGCAATATTGAAGGTTACCTTAGATTGGTTTAATTGTTTTCAGATATAAATGATTTAATACTATTTATTAAGTACACAAGTAAATATATTATACTCAAGTGAAATCTTATTCACAAATAATGTCTTTAAATAGATTTATTTTATTTTTATTATATCATATACATAAAATTAGTACCTGGAACTTTGCCTCAATATAATCATTTGCTTTTTTAACCTTTAATATCTTGCAGAGTCTTACCAAAATAAGGTTTTGTATGTTTAAATGATAAGAAAGTATGCACAATTGTTAAAGTATCTGTGTAATTTTAAGAAAAAAAATAAAATACCTTTTTAAAGAATACATTTCCTTTTATGTATACTGGAAAGCATTAATCTCATCTAAATGTATTCAACTGAGTTCCCTTCATTATCCTAGGTCAGATCTTAATTTTCCATCAGCTGAAACTGTTGAACTGATTTTGTAAAGTGCCACAAACCATCTGTTCCCATTGCTCACATTCCATATTTCTCATGTGCTGTTATTGCTGATGTATTATTTTTATGAAAATTTGACAAAATCAGTAAAGAATGTTAGTATTCAATGTAGACCTTAACTACTGTCAATCATAAATAGCCTTATCCTGTTTTCCCTCTTACAATATAATATATCACATCCTTTTTTAAAAAACGTAATATGCTGTCTCCAAAGGCATCTTTTTCCACTCAAGAATTACTTTAAACAATTTTAGTGAACTGAAATTATTACAATAAAATTTATTTGCTGAATTATGATCACTATTTAATATTTCCTTAAAGAGAAATTATATCTTTCAATTTTAACTCCACATTATGTGCTCTATATACACAAAGTAATATATTTCAGTTCATTTTTTTGATTATACGTTCTAATGTTTTTCAAATAAAGTCTTAAAGTGAGTTATGTATATTCATATAAGTTTCAAATGACTTCTAGTTTGTACTTTTGAATTATATCTTTGGAATATTAATTGCTTAGTTAATTAACTTCTGTTAATTAATACTTGATTATTTTAAAAAGTATGAATTGTTACTTCTATTTATGTACCTACACGGAAATATTTTTAGTGTTTTGTGTTTATCAACTTTATTAATTTACTTAACTTTTGCCTTTTAGTTTTTGGGCCACAACTGATGGTGCTCAGGGATTAATCCTTGTTCTGTGGGTTGGAAATGTGCAAGGCGAATGCCCTATCTGCTGTGCTATCACTGTGCTATAAATTATTAGCATAAGTTATTTATTCTTAAAACTAAATTGAATGATAAGGTTTATAGGATTTTTAAAAAAAGGACACTAAGAGTAAATTAGTGACCTTTCAGAAAACATAAATTATATATCCTATATTAAATAACTAAGGTATCATTGATTTATAATGATATTAATTATTTAGGGTAAAAAATTTATATTTCACATTTAGTACATAAGTGCAATATCTCTCAACTGTTTCTTTAGATCAGATAATTCTTTCCCACTGCACATCTCCCCACTCAAGAACCCTTAATTATGTCCTCAGAGTTTTAGATTTTGCTTTCACTGAATATTGAATCTTCTTTATTTCTACAGTTTCCATCTAAAAGTTAGATCATTTATCACTTATTTTACTCTTCTGTATTCTGTTCCAGTCATATTTTAGAAATAAAATAAGACATCATCTTTATTTTTTTTTGGGGGGGGGGACACACCCAACAGCACTCAGGGGTTATTCCTGGCTCATTGCTCAGAAATCGCCCCTGACAGGCATGGGGAATATATGGGATGCCTGGATTCGAACCACCTTCTATCCTGAGATGGCCGCTTACAAGGCAAACTCCCTACTGCTGTGTTATCTCTCTTGCCCTTATTTTTTTGTTTATTAGTTATTGATGACATTATCTTTCTTATGAGTATTATACCACTTGTTTAATATAAAATCTTTATTAAGCAACATGATTACGAAGCAGGCTTGTAGTTGGGTTTCAGTCATAACCAAACTATCTTCCTTGACTTCTCTCTATTTTTTTTCCTGTCTACTGAGTCTATAGTTTGTTTCTAGATCGTGGTCTTGTAAATCGTGTTTCAATGATTATAAGTGTATATCTTTTAAAGTTCTGTCTGTGTTCTTTTTCAAAGGCAGGAGTGGTAATCAGGGAATCCATATTCAGCTGTTCTCAGGTCTTATTCCTGTGTTTAATGATCACTCCTAGTGATCTTGGTAAACATATTGGTTGAGGGCAGAGGAACTCTGATAAGCTTTATTGAAGACAAACACTTTGTTTTGGGGGGGGGGGCACTCCCTGGGAAGCTCAGAATTTACTCCTGGCTATGAGCTCAGAAATCACTCATGCCTTGAGGGACCATATGGATACCGGGGATCGATCCCACTCCATCCTGTGCAAGGCACAATAGAAGGCAAACTCCCTACTGCTGCGCTATGTCTCCGGCCTCAACAAGCACTTTTTTTTTATGGCAATCAGTCTTTATATTTTTGGGTAAATGAAGACAAACTTGGCGCCATCAGGGGTTACTCTTGACTCTGCATTTAGAAATCACTCCTGGCAGGCTTGGGGACCAAATGGGATTTGGGGGATAAAACCCAGATCAGTCCTGAGTTAGACCGAGGTCTGCATCATGCAAGGCAAAGGCCCTACTTCTCTGCTTTCACTCAGGCCCTATGGCAATCACTCTTAACTCTATGCCCTCTTTAGAGAATTGATAAATCAGGCTTTTTTTCTATTTTGTTGTTTTTTGTTGTTGTCATTGTTGAACTTTGTGAATGATTTATGTCTTGGATATTGTCTGATTCATGGTGTGTGAATATTTTCTCCCATTCTATAGGGTATCTAATGGTTATAGTATTATTAGTTATAGTTGATTTTATTAATATTATTCATTGTTTTGTATATTAAGCTTTGATTTGTCTTCTCTCCCTTCATTCCAAAAGAACATAGTACTGGGTTGAAAAGTTAGCACAAGGATTAAGGCTATTGCAATATAATGCTAGCAATACCAGTAAAATACTTAACATTGCAGCTGATTACTTGAATTTAGGGGTCACTTTTGAGTAGACTCAATGGTCCATTAACACTTTCAGATGTAACCTAATATTATCCCCTAGCCCAACACACACAAGAAACATAAAAAAATGAACATCAGCCTTATCTGTTTAAAATTTCAGACTTGACATAGTGATCACAGTGGATCCTATCTTTCTCCTGAGAGAATTGATATGTAAATTCTATAATATGTGGGCAAGGACTTCAATATGTTTAAAGAACCATGGGAAGTGATGTTTTATTTCTGGACAATTCAATCAAGAAACAATAAGATATTCTATTTTTCAGATCTTTAAATGTTTTCTCTATAGAAATTATTGCACGCATACATTTAATCATTCTCTCTTTCGCACACTACACACACACACATACACACACACACACACACGCAGAGTTTGTTTTCAAAAAGCAACCAGAATTTAACATACTACAAAGTTATCATTCTGAATTATTAAGAATCATGAAACTATTAATGATTGCACGGCAATTGTCCTACCCAATGCATGCACTTGTTAGTTTAAAACATGTTGACACATGGTCCTCTTAGTAGCATCAAGTGAAGCATCAGCGCCTAAATAGCAACTGTATAAATATCTTGTTAGTATATTTTGCTTAGGATCCAGCTATACCTTATCCTCAGATCCTAGAAGTGAACTGCCAGCCTGGCAAAACAAATATTGCTCGAAATGAACTCTGGACTCTCTGAGCAATGTTTGGGAAGCCCTCAGCTAAGAAAATAAATGTATATAATCTTACTAAATACATTTTAATTCATGTAAATTCAAGAAATCTAAAACCTAAAGTCTAATTAAAATACATTTATTTGAATTCTCTATACATTGCAACTTTGATGTTCCTAACCAAAATAATCATTTGTTTCTTAAAATAGCCAAATGCTTAACAACGTTAATGCTTAATATTCAATTAACCATTATTTCCTTCCTTAGTTCAGTGTCTGTTTCAATATTCTATCACTCTATTGAAATAAAAATATAAAAATAATTTATGTCTTAAAAGACCTTAATTTGATGCTGATTTGTAGTGACATTTTACCAATACATTTCTTTCACTTTTTTTATTAAGACTATATTTCATGCTGTGTTCTTTGTTTCACAATTCATTATAATGATCGTTTCATGGTTTATTCTACAACATAAAAATAAAATAGCAATAAATTTTAAAATTTACCAATTTAACACTTCACACAAATGATCTAAATGTAAATAACATTACCTAAACAAATTATCACTCTATAAAAATTACATAATAGGGACCAAAAAGATAAAACAGGTATTTAAGTGCTTGCTCTGTACATGGCCACTCTTGGCACTGTTGGTTGATTTGAAATGGCTCATATGGCTCCTGGAGCAACATGAGGCAAGTCACCTGAGAACAGGGACAAGTAATCTCTGAACACTCAGTACTGCTAGGTATGGTCCAAAACTTAAGTACATAATAAAAATATGTATCTATTTCAATAAAATATTATAATGCAACTTTATAAAATAGTACAATTATTTTCTACTCAAACTCTAGCTAATTATATTTCCTGCTTCTGTGTAGTTTATAGAGTATACAGTAAATTATCCATGTTATCTTTTTACTTTGTATATATAAATTGTATAAATACATATATGACAATATTACATTGAGATTGTATTCAGACATTTATTATTATTATTATTATTATTATTATTATTATTATTATTAGTTTTTGGGTCACACCTGGCGGTGCTAAGGGGTTACTCCTGGCTGTCTGCTCAGAAATAGCTCCTGGCAGGCATGGGAGACCATATGGGACACCAAGATTCGAACCAACCACCTTTGGTCCTGGATCGGCTGCTTGCAAGGCAAACACTGCTGTGTTATCTCTCCGGGCCCAGATATTTTATTATTTTTATTCATTTATTTACTTATTTATTTGGGGTTTGGGGCCTGGCTCTGTATTCAGAAATTTCTCCCGGTAAGCTTGGGAGATTGAAACTGCCTGTCCAGGTCAGCAACATGCAAGGCATATGCACTACATCTATGATATCACTCCACCCCATATTCAGACATTTAAAATAGTAAGATTCAAAGAGGCCACTAACCATAATGTACAGAAAGGATAAATCCAGATTAATTTATATTACTAGCTGTTATTTATTAAAATATGCTATTAGGAAATGAAATATCCATTACAAGTACAGTTTTCTCTAAAGTTTTTTAGATACTTATATGAGTTTAAATTTTAAAATTTGTCAGTACCACTTGTTGAAGAGATTTTCTCTGCTCCACTTAGGATTTCTTGCTCCTTTGTCAAAAATTAGGTAATTGTATGCTGGGGAATGCTCTCTGAGAACTCAAGCCTATTCCACTGATCTGAGGGTCTGTCTTTACTCCAATACCATGCTGTTTTGATAACTATTGCTTTGTAGTACAGTTTAAAGTTGGGGAAAGTAATGCCTCCCATTTTTCTTTTCCTTAGGAGTCTTTTAGCTATTCAAGGGTGTTTATTGTTCCAAATAAACTACATAAGTTTTTGATCCATTTCTTTGAAGAATGTCATGGGTATTTTTAAGGGCTTTGCATTAAATCTGTATAATGCTTTGGGGAGTATTGCCATTTTAATGATGTTAATCCTGCCAAACCATGAGCAGGGTAAGGTTTCCATTTCCTTGTGTCCTCTCTTATTTCTTGGAGCAGGGCTTTATAGTTTTCTTTATATAGGTCATTTATGTCTTTGGTCAAGTTGACTCCAAGATATTTGAGTTTGTGTGGCACTATTGTGAATGGGATTGCCTTCCTGACTTCCATCTCTTCCCTATTATTATTGGTGTATAAAAAGGCCATTAATTTCTGTAGGTTGATTTTGTAGCCTGCCACCTTGCTATATGAATCTATTGCTTCTAGAAGCTTTTTGGTAGAGTCTTTAGGGTTTTCTAAGTAGAGTAACATGTCATCTGCAAACAATGAGAACTTGAATTCTTCCTTTCCTACCTGGATTCCCTTGATATCTTTTTCTTGCCTGATTGCTATAGCAAGAATTTCCAGTACTATGTTGAAGAAGAGTTGTGAGAGTGGACAGTCTTGTTTTGTACCAGAATTTAGAGGGAAGGCTTTTAGTTTTTCTCCATTGAGGATAATATTTGCCATTGGCTTGTGGTAGATGGCTTCAATTAGATTGAGAAAGGTTGCTTGCATTCCCATCTTGCTGAGAGTTTTGATCAGGAATGGGTGTTGGACCTTATCAAATGCTTTCTCTGCATCTATTGATATGATCATGTGATTTTTATTTTTCTTGTTGTTGATGTTGTGTATGATGATAATAGATTTACGGATGTTAAATCATCCTTGCATTCCTGGGATGAAACCTACTTGGTCGTAGTGTATGATCTTCTCAAGTGGTGCTGGCAGAACTGGTTAGCCACTTGCAAAAAAGCGAACATAGACCCCCAGTTAACATCATGTATGAAGGTAAAATCCAAATGGATTAAAGACCTTGATATCAGACTGGATACCATAAGGTATATAGAACAACACGTCGTAAAACACTCCATGACATTGAGACTAAAGGTATCTTCAACGAGGACACTGCACTTTCCAAACAATTGGAAGCAGAGATTAACAAATGGGAATACATTAAACTGAGAAGCTTCTGCACCTCAAAAGAAATAGTGCCCAGGATACAAGAGTCACCCACTGAGTGGGGGAAACTATTCACCAAACACCTATCAGATAAGGGGCTAATATCCAAAATATACAGGGTACTGACAGAACTTTACAAGAAAAAAACATCTAATCCCATCAAAAAATGGGGAGAAGAAATGAACAGACACTTTGATAAAAAAGAAATACAAATGGCCAAAAGACACATGAAAAAATGCTCCTCGTCACTAATCATCAGGGAGATGCAAATCAAAACAACGATGAGATACCACCTCACATCACAGAGATTGGCGCACATCACAAAGAATGAGAACAATCAGTGCTGGCGGGGATGTGGAGAGAAAGGAACTCTTATCCACTGCTGGTGGGAATGCCATCTAGTACAGCCTCTATGGAAAACGATATGGAGGTTCCTTCAAAATCTGGAAATTGATCTCCCATTCAACCCAGCTATTCCAGTCCTAGGGATATACCCGAAGAACACAAGAATACAATACAAAAACCCCTTCCTCACACCTATTTTTATGGTAGCACTATTCACAATAGCCAGGCTCTGGAAACAACCAATATGCCCTTCAACAGACGAATGGCTAAAGAAACTGTGGTACATATACACAATGGAATATTAGGCAGCCGTCAGGAGAGATGAAGTCATGAAATTTTCCTATACATGGATGTACATGGAATTTATCTTGCTCAGTGAAATAAGTCAGAAGGAGAGAGAGAGAGAGATGCAAAATAGTCTCACTCATCTATGGGTTTTAAGAAAAATAAAAGTCATTTTTGTAACAATCCTCAGATACAATGAGAGGAGGGATGGAACTTCCAGCTCACTTCATGAAGCTCACCACAAAGAGTGGTAAGTACAGTTATAGAAATAACTACAGAGAGAACTACCATAATCAAGTGAATGAATGAGGGAACTGGAAAGTTCTGGAGTACAGGCGGGGGTGGGGTGGGATGGAGGAAGATTTGGGACATTGGTGGCGGGAATGTTGCACTGGTGAATGGGGGTGTTCTTTACATGACTGAAACCTAACCACAATCATTTATGTAATCAAGATATTCAAATAAAGAGAAAAATAAAAAAATAAAATAAAATTTGTCGATAATCAATTTATTAAATACTATTTGTTGAAGAGACTTTTCTTGCTCTATTTCACATGCCTATCTCTTTTGTTTAAGTTAATCTGACCATATACAAGAAAGTCTATATATCTGGACTCTCAAATCTATTCCAATTAGTGTCTGTCTTTATTTTTGTATAACACTGTCTTGATAAACTGTAGATTTTATAGTGGTAAACAAGAAGTTTCCTATCTTTATTTTTTCTTAGACTGTTTGGATATTATGTATTTCTTAGGTTAACTAGGATTTATTGCTAATATTATCACTAAATAGAACATATTTTGGTCTATATTTCTGTTACAATAATTTAAAACAAATTAAAAATTTAAAGTCACTTAAAATCTCATATTTGACCTCCTTATTTGCCTTTCTTTGCTATATTAAAAATCAATAAAATGGAATCTAAAATAAAAACATTGCCAAACTTTACTTTATAGAATCTCATTATATAGATGCCTTAGTTTATGATGAGAGATTGCTCTTGTTTATCCTTGTATTTCTCTAAGAAAGCTATGTTGAAATGTTTCTAACCCATTTGATAATATTATTTGATTTTATTTTTATATTATTGTTAGACTTTATACAAATGACTGCAATATTTTACCACAATCACATTTTTAAAGCTATAAAATTAGGAGAAAAAATTTTATCTTTGGGTTTATGTGTCCATGAATTTTCATATTGTCCCCTTCTAAATTATTATTTATTATAGTGTAATCATATTTATTTACTTTTATTACAAGCTCCAAAGTCTAGTTAACTACACTTTAAAATTTATATGCAGTTTTCTTACCTTGTGCTAAATATAGTATATTTTTATAAGAAATAACAACCAGAAAAAATAATTTGGAGTTTATTTTAACAAAGTAATATAAAAATAAATGTTAATTTTAATAATAATGTAATTCCAAGAGTGACTTTGAGATATTTGTTTAAGAATATATTCTAAATTCAATCATAGTTTTAATTTCACATTGCTTTCATTCATATTTCTATTAAATATATATTAAAATGTATTAATTGTATTAATTTTTGAATCCTTTGCGAACATTACTCTTTAGATAATTTTTATCAGTCACAGAAGCTTTAGTATTGACTTCTCTTTTACATTAAAATAGGTTATAATTTTATGTTTTAATTTAATTTTAAATTAAACAAAATGTAGATTCATTAATCTTTACATCAATATGATTATTCTTAATGTGCTTAAAATTAGCTAAACAAAAGTCATGCTCATAAAAAATAACATATTCTCCCATAAAGCTATGTAGCAAACATTTTTATTTTTATAGTTATTGAAATATTATTATACTTCTAGATTATAGTATGCTAATTGTAAAATCCATTTATGATACTTAGAATATAAGAAGGATGCATATTGGTCAATAATAATGTATAGACTTTTAGAATATCTTTATAATATTATAAATGTCTAGAGCTATATTCTATTATATTAATTTTTAAGAAACTGACTTTTTTACTAAACAGAAGTAGAAATCTGAGTTGAGTAATGATGCAAGTATGTAAGTATTTAAACTTATAATAAACGTTTTATATTTTATTTTATAGTCTTATTATATTTTAAATCACTGATATTAATAATTATATAATTCTTGAAGTCATATAAAGATGAGACATAGTCATGACATTTTGCCTAATAATTTTTTTTATTCAAGCACTGCTCATTGAACTTATTGGTCACTCTAGTGATTCGCGGTGAATAAACTGGTAAAGATAATGTGCTTCATCTAACCTGCAGTGCTGTGGACACCAGATCACACAGTGGTGCTTGGTGGATCCAGTACTGGTAGCCTATAAAAACACAAAAGATTCTCCTATAGTTATAACCAGAGACATAAATGTTTGCATCAAAAAGGTATTGGGTATACCAACTGACTCTAAAAACTGTAGTATTCTACTCTAGTTCATAACTTGTTGTAGTATCAATACTATAAATTTATATGCATAATTATATTTTAGATGTAAAATATGTGGTAGAACTTTTATTGACCTACATGTTCTCTGTATAGATGATATTATTGACATTTTTTCATGAGATGGTTTTATATTTTCTATACTTGAAATTGGGTTGATATATTCATAAAAATATGATAGTAGATATTATGATTATATAACTATAAATAATGTTAATAAATCTCATGCTCAGTAACCTTGAGATGCACTTTCAAAGAACCTAGATACTGTAAAAAATACCAAGCCACCTGGAGAGTTTGCATCTTGATTTTCAGGAAAATAGCTCCAGCTAAGCACTCAATTTAAAGTCACCATCAACAAACCTAGTGAATGAAAGTAAACCAATAGTCCTCTTTATCATGAGATACTGATATACTTCCTTTGTGTTAATCTTCAATTTTTTAAAAATATGTTATATATAAAATAAGTTATAAAATCACAACATATTTTTCTATCATTTAAATTAACTATTTTAGAATGAAACCTTCTAGTTCAAATGTCCAATATAAGTTTCTTAGTTAGACATACAGATTTTCTCATTTAAAAATTAGAAAAGGGGCCAGAGTGGTGGTGCAAATGGTAGGGCATTTGCATTGCACATGCTAACCTAGGAAAGGCAACTGTTTGATCCCCCAGGATCCTTTATTGTACCCCACTCGAGGAACAATTTTCTGAGTACATAGTCAGAAGAAACACCTGAGCGTCACTGGGTGTGGCCCCAAACCAAAAAATAAATAAATAAATAATAAATATCAGGAGAAACATGAACTATTGTTTACACTGCCACTGAGAGGCCAGTACCAATTGAACCCTTGAAACCCACAATCAATTAAAATATTTTATGAGCCCACTCTAATATGATAAGGTGATATAGAATCTTTTTACTCTTACACCAATGAAATAATTAGAAACATCATTTGGTGTGAACTTTTATAGAGGCAGAAAAACACAATGAAAATGGAAACGTAAAGAAATGCTTATTATATTTTCTATAATCCATCCTCAAAAATATATTTATTTTACATTTTTAGCTTGTATTGAAAGAAAGCATGTGTAAATATTATCATATTTTCTAGTGTTATTTATCTGTAAGATTTATATACCTGTAGCTATTATTGTTTTTCATTACTATTAGCATATATTTATGCTAAATAGACATCATGTTATAGCTATGTTGGAACTTTTATGAATATTACATTTGTATCATTCCTTTGATATCTTTTGGTACACTAATGAGTGAATACTAATGAGTTATTAGTCATATTTTTACTTTGTAAGTGATTTTGAAAAGAATTCAAAAAAATTCTTCATATTTACAGTCTTTGGGAGTTTCAGTGGTCTAAACCATTGAGAATATGTCAATTTTTATAGACTATTTTTTGTTATCTCATATTATTGGCTATTCTGTTGACACCACATCAAATATTCAATTATTACATTCTTTATAGCTTAATATATTTTTGTGTATATAATGTGCTTATGTGCATACCAATTTAAAGCCCTATCTTAAAACTTTATTCACTTTAACTGCCTGCATTTTCTTTAAATTTATATTTTTATTAGAAAACTCTATTTGCACTTGTTTCTGCTATGTGAATGATAAGTATTGTCTTCCATAATATGATTTACTTATCTATTGCCTTTGTAGTTTTTAATATTAGAATTATTAATTTTCATTAATTTAGTTCATCGATATTTTCTTCAATTATTACTTTGACTCTTAAATCATTGCATTCTCCAAAATTATAAAGATGTTCTCATACTTAATTTTTTGAAAATAATATCCTTTAAATAGTTTTTAAATATTATGCTAGAGTTCTGAAAATATTGTATTGGGCTAAGACTTTTGTCTTGTATTTAATTAACCCTGATTCAATCGTAGTATTACCTGGTCCCCCAAACATTGCTAGGAACCATTTCTAAATACAGAGAAAAAATGGCCCTGAGCACTGCTCTGTGTGTTCTAAAGAAAAGAATAAAATAAAGTAGTACTCTAGAGTCCATCTAAAAATATTTATTATAGAGATTAAAAACATGTTTAGGAAAGCTTTTTGAAAAACTATTATTATTATGGCTAGGCAAAATTATCACAAAAGCCAGAAAAGACTGGAATAAACTAGCTTTTGTTTTGTTTTCGTATTATTTGCAGAGTTGTATGGCAGCAAACTGGTGGTGCTCAAACTTTAGTTATGTCTCTGCATTCAAGACTCACTCCTTGTGTGCCTTGGAGGAACATACATGATTTTCTATTATTCGATTTGTGTTGACTGTGGATGAGGAAGATCCCTACCTGATGTACCAACTCTGGTGCCAACATATGTTTTAATATAGGAGAGATGGACATCTTATTTTGTAAAATAAGACTAGAATTCAATTTAAAACTAACTGATAAAATAGTACTCATGTTAATTTTATGTTATATTTTTGGATTACACAATAGTGATGTTATGAGAAGATATCAAATTGAGACTCTGGCTGTAATAATTTCTAATTAGGTATTAATATGTCTGATTAGTTAAAATAAAACTGTTAAATTGTTAATTGCTTGTACAACATTGTAATTCAGAAAAACTCAGTCTTTTTGTTTGTTTGTTTTGTTTTTTGGGTCACACCCAGCAGCGCTCAGGAGTTACTCATGGCTCTACGCTCAGAAATCACTCCTGGCAGGCTCAAGGGACCAAAGGGAATCCTGGGATTAGAACCATCGTCCTTCAGTGTCTAAGGCAAATGCCCAATCGCTAGACTATCTCTCTGGCCACAAAATTCAGACTTTAAATAGATTTTTTTAATTTAGCACCATTTAAATTGTATAAAAACATTTTTAAAATAAATGTTATGCTTTTGAGAATCTAGAACATTAGTATTAGAAGAGGAGAAACATTAGAGGTATTTAATGAATTGAAAGTTCAGCAGGAGAAGGTATAAGATCTTTAGAGAAAATTTTTTTATAAAGTCAAGTAATTTATATTTGAAATAATCAAGAACATTGATTTAAAAAGTACTTAAAATACTTTCAGTCAGCTGAGTTGGTAGCAAAATAGTGACTAAGAACTTAAAAAGAAAAATTTTGTTGATTAGAAAAAACAAATGTTAAATAGACAAAGTCTGAATGGCATCATTAGTAATAAAAACAGAAGATAACAATTTTAATAATAAAAACATTTTTGCAAGAAAACCAAATAGAAAAATAAGAAGTCAAAGCATGTAGCCAGCAAGGTGGTGCTAGAGGTAAGATATCTGTCTTGCAATCGCTAGCCAAGGAAGGACCACGGTTAGATCCCCTGGTGTCCCATATGTTCCCCCAAGCAATTTCTGAGCTCTTAGCCAGGAGTAACCCCTGAGCATCAAATGGGTGTGACCCAAAGAACCAAAAAAAAAAAAAAAAAAAGAAAAAGTCAAAGCGTTCACTATTTGAGGTGACATGATGCTATATTTAGCAAATCTTAAACTCTCTACAAAAAAAGGTCTATAAACAATAAATTTGTATAGTAAAGTGGCAGGATATAAAATCACTACTCAAAAATTCATAGCTTTTCTATATACAGTTAATAATAGAGATGAAAATATACTTCAAAATTTTCATTCACAATTTTACATCAGAAAATAAAGTATCTCGAAATCACAATAACTAAAAATGTTGAAATAAAAATATATAAAGAAAATGTCAAAATATTGCTTCAAGAAATAAAAAAGGACAAGGAATTGGAAACACATTCCTTGCTTAAAAATTGGGATTATTAATATCATTACAATAGCAATACTTCCACAAACTGTACATAATTCATACAATTCTCATAAAGATATACATGCCACTTTTCAAATAAATATAACAAACACTCCTGAAAATCAATATAACTCCACAAATAACTTAAGCAATCCTTGGTATAAAGAATATGGGAAGCATCATTTTACCTAATTTCAAACTATATTATAAATTATTAGTCACAAAAGAGCGAGATATTGGAATCATGACAGACACTCAGATCAAATAGACTTGACTAACTTGAGGCTGACCCTAAGGTATATGATTTATTCTTTGATAAAGGGACAAGAAATATGAAGTGGAGCTAAGAAATCTCTAAACAGTGGTGTTGGAAAAATTAGTTAACAACATGCAAAGAAAGTGAACTCAGACTTCTTTTTAACATCATGCATAAAAGTCAAATCAAAAAAGTTTAAAGACCTTTATATCAAACTTTAAATCATAAGGAACATAGAGCTACACAAAAGAAAACACCTCATGACATCGAAGCTAAAGGCATCATCATGAGTTAAATGCCACTGACTAAAGCAAGTAATTAGCAAATGACACAACATTAAACTAAGAAGCTTCTGCACATCAAAAGATACAAAGATTTCTCATAGAATGGGAGAAACTGTTTACTCAATACCGATCTGGTAATGGGTTAATATTTAAGATATCTAAGTCATTAGCACAGTTTAACAAGAAAACAAAGGCAAAACATTTAACTCCATCCAAAAAATGAGAAGTAGAAATGAATAGATGTTTTCTCAACGGAAAAAAAATTAAGACAAAAGGCATACGAAAAGTTTTCATATCAGTAATTATCAGGAAGATACAAATGAAAATAACATTGAAATAACACACCACAGGGACTAGCATATGTCACAAAGAATAAGACTAGCTAGTAATGGCATGGCTGTGGAGAAAAAGGGATCCCAGTTAACTATTGGTGGGAATATCATCTGGTACAGCCTTTTTGGAAAACATTATGTATATTCCTCAACAAACTAGAAATTGAATTTTCATATGTGCCAGCAATAGTATTTCTAGGCACATAACTTAGAGGCCCAAAAACACAATAGAGAAAAATCCTCTGCATTGATAAGATCATAGGAACATTATTCACAATAGCCACAACTTGAAAATATGAAATGCTTACTAGTAGATGATGGATTAAGTAACTGTGTTATATTTACATAACGAAGAAAGTACAATACTCAGCTATCAGGATAATTGAAGTCAGGAAAGTTACTTAGATGGAGAGGGAGTATTATGCTGACTGAAATGATTTGGAAAAAGAGAGATAGGCATAGAATGATTGCATTCCTTGTGGAATATGTATATATGAATATATGCATATATAAAAAGATAATATAATTATAAAATCTAGAGATAATAGAAATGAAAGCCAGGAAGACCAGTCCATGGTAGGAAGCTTGCCAAGAATAGTGATGGAGTGCATGAGGGCAAAAAAGGGACCACTATGACAATGATAGTCGGAAATTAGCACTCTGGACAAGTACTGGATGCTGAAAGTAAATAAAATGGTAGGCATGAAACCACTTTTGTAACCATGTTGAACAACACAATGACTAAAATGAAGGGAGTGAGAAAGATATAAAGACAGATAGAGACAGAGAAGTAAAATATCTACCACAGAGGCAGGCAGGGAAGAAGGGAAGCGGAAAGGGGGATGGCAGGAAGAAATCTGAGGGTATTGGTTGCAGGAAATGTACACAAGTAAAAGGCATTGTACGCTACTTGACTAAAACTTCATTATGAACAACTTTGTAATTGTAAAAAAGCTGTATTATAAACAAATTTGTAAACCATGTGTTTAAATAAAGCAAATTTTAAAGATAATAATCTTCTATTTTTGAAAAAAGGCAATTAAATTCATAGGAAATAATAGAGTAGTTAACACATTGTTTTTTAATTAATAAAAATAAAAACATGCATATACTTGTGTACATGTATAAATATATAACACAAGAATTGGAAGTAATTACATTCAGAAGAGAGATTAATGATAGTGAATTAAGTAGAAATGAAGCAGTGCCCTTGAGAAAAAGAAAGGCCTAAAATTCAAAGCATAATATATATAATATACTCACCTTTGAGAATAGCAGCTCATCTTCCATTGTAACAGAAGGTACAAAGGATAAATTACTTTTTGATTCAATTTTCTGTGCACATTCATGGATGAGACGATGAGATATTTCCTACCTACACTTTTTTTTCCTTACAAGAATATTAGAAGGCCATTTTCCTGAAGTGAGTTAAGAATAGGATATGATAGAGTTTTAAGAAAGACAAAAGGTTCTCATCATGGTGAAGAATAAGAAACTGAATTTATTAGGCAAACTGTAATAAGATTTTCAGTGAGTATTGAGGAATTAGTTCAGGTCCACATTTCAAAGTCAATGAAAATTTAAAATAAAAATAATCAGCCAAGTTTTGTGACATTTGCTGTAATGTCTAATTATGCACATAGAATGTGAATAGATGAAATGAAAAGTTTTACCAGCATTTTAAAATTACTCAATCAAAATTAATAAAATGAGTGATGCATAAAGACTAAGAGAGGTTATCAACTATTTTAGAAAAATAAAGTCTCACAATTCTTACAAATCTAAGTGATATTACAGTTTATTAGATGCTTATGTGCACCTGACCAACTCCAGTTTAATCCTTGCATCAGAGTAACAAAGGCAGTGTTACTCCTGAACACTGTCAGGAGTAAGCATTGACCCAACAAAGAGTAATCCCCAAAACAAAAAATAAATATATTCTAGTGAAATTAATAAAAATAATGATAATCACATAAAACATCTGAAATTAAAATTATTGTAATGATTTTACTGTTTTCTTTTAAATACAATATATTTCTATAATGTTATGAATTATTTCTTCTTTTTTTTTTTTGGTTTTTAGGTCACACCCTGCTGCGCTCAGGGGTTACTCCTGGCTCTATGCTCAGAAATCTCTCCTGGCAGGCTCATGGGACCATATGGGATGCCGGGGTTCGAACCACTGACCTTCTGCATGAAAGGCAAACGCCTTACTTCCATGCTATCTCTCCAGCCCCATGAATTATTTCTTAATGCAGTTATAGTATAAAATGTCAGTTATGCATACAGTCAAAATCCACAAAGGGTCATATGATTAGTCACTATTACATATATTTGTGAGTGACAATATGGAGATTTGAACGGAAAATTGTGGTTTAATATTTATGTGATTTTATCATTACACAATATATGAGAAATATGAAAGGATTGGTTATTTAAAATATGTTAGCTTCTTTCTGCGATAACATTGAAATGTTCTCACTAACAATATGCATTTTAAATGTTATAAATATGAATATTTTATATTATAAGAATTGGGCGACCATATGGGATGATGGGGGATCGAGCTGCCATCCATCTTTAGTGCATGCAAGGAAAATCTTTACATTCTTTTACAACCCTCCAGCACCTTTACTTAGAATTTTTAAATTTTATTGTGGTCAAAGTGAATTACAAATCTTTCACATTAATATTTAAGGCACATAGTAATAATGAATGAAATTTTAAACCATTTTACTTCTGGTGTTTTCCATTTTGTTTGCTGTAATTAATACAATCCAAATAAACATCTTTACAACTGAAAAAAAAAAGAATCAGAATAAAATGAACGTAGTTACCACGTGGCAGTAGGTAAGAAGCTGATAGGGTATGAAGTTTGGTTACATTTAAACACATTGAGCAGAATTACAATTTATTTGTTTTGTTTTGTTTGGGGGCCACACAGGGGATGCTCAGGATTACTTTGGCTATGCTCTCAGAAATTGCTCCTGGCTAAGGGGGCCATATGGGATGCCAGGGAGAATCGAACGTGGTCCATCCATCCTAGGCTTGCAAGGGCAAGGAAGATGCCTTAACTCTTGTGCCACCACTCCGGACACCAGAATTCCATCTTCTATAGACCAATATAGATGAGCAACTAAGGATAAAACATAGTTTTCATGACTTCATGATGTTTTAATTAAAAGGGGACTTGTTTCAATGTTCGCAAAACATGTGTCTTTTGTGATGAAAATTCATTTTTCATAATGTTTGCAACATAAAAAAGGCTGAAGAGAAGCTGTAAGAAGACATCTGTAGTCACTGTTCCTGGCTTCATTGTGGCAGTCAGAGATAGGAAAGTTTTGTCAAATCACTTCCTAGAAATTTCTCTATGCAAATGAGTGATAAAGCTAATGAAAAAATAAATATCACACATATACACTCAAAATCATAAGATAGTGTATGTACATTACTACTGCTGTAATATATGAAGAGAATCATTGTCTGGTTTCCTTTTTCTTTTCTTTCTTCTTTTTCTTTCTTTCTTACTTTTTTCTTTCTTTTTCTTTCTTTTTCTTCCTTCCTTTCTTCCTTTTTTCTTTCTTCCTTCCTTCCTTCCTTCCTTCCTCCCTTTCTTCCTTCCTTCCTCCCTTTCTTCCTTCCTTCCTTCCTCCCTTCCTTCCTTCCTTCCTCCCTTCCTTCCTTCCTTCCTCCCTCCCTCCCTCCCTCCCTCCCTCCCTCCCTCCCTCCCTCCCTCCCTTCCTTCCTTCCTTCCTTCCTTCCTTCCTTCCTTCCTTCCTTCCTTCCTTCCTTCCTTTCTTTCTTTCTTTCTTTCTTTCTTTCTTTCTTTCTTTCTTTCTTTCTTTCTTTCTTTCTTTCTTTCTTTCTTTCTTTCTTTCTTTCTTTCTTCTTTCTTTCTTTCTTTCTTTCCTTCCCTCCCTCCCTCCCTCCCTCCTTCCTTCCTTCCTTCCTTCCTTCCTTCCTTCCTTCCTTCCTTCCTTTCTTCCTTCCTTCCTTCCTTCCTTCCTTCCTTCCTTCCTTCCTTCCTTCCTTCCTTCCTTCCTTCCTTCCTTCCTTCCGTCTTCCTTCGTTTTTTTGGTGCTACATTTGTAGGACTTAGTGGCTACTCTTGGCTCTACACAGATCACTCCTGGCATGCTCAAGGGACCATAAGGAATGATGGGGTTTGAATCAAGGTTAGCTTTGAGCAAGATAAGCATTTTACCCACTGAGCTATTGTTCCAGGCACTAAAACGATTAATTTCTAAAATTATTGATTTAGGGGCCAGGAGCGATTTCTGAGCACAGAGCCAGGAGTAACCCCTGAGTGTCACAGGGTGTGGCTCAAAATGCAAAAATAAAATAAAAGAATATTGGGTTATAATGTTTGATTTAATTATAAGAGAAACATTCTAATAGGAATTTATGGCCTGATGAAAAATTAAATATCAATATAGTTGATAATAAAGGATGATGCAGTAGATATTATTCAAGTGTTAGAGCACATGCTGAGCACATTTAAGGGTGATCCTGAATATCCACCTCAGCACGATTAATGTAGCCATGGTGGAAGTCTGGTACCATAAACCAAAGAACAGACATTGTACACCAAAATTCTGCTGGAATTGGCCTGGAGCACTCACCGCTGTGGCTTTACTGATATGGTAAGTAAATAACTATATACACAGGTCTAATCTAATTTTAATATGTATTACTTATTAAGTTTATTAAATAAAAAACTGGTGTCATGATATCCACATGAAGAAAATAGCAAGGCTACTACCAATATAACAAAATAATATTATTCCGAGTGATTCGTCTCTTAATTCAATATGAAATGTCTTCAAAATTTTGTTTTTGTAGGTCAAATTTAGTATGTATTTGTACATAGTTTTATAGCTGGATAAGTTGAGTCTAGAATTTACTTGGAGAAAATGTTTAGAATAAATTTTTCTTATTACTTCTGAGGATAGTGAAAAGAATATGGCTTTGGTGTTTTTGTTTGTTTGTTTGTTTGTTTGTTTGTTTTTGCCCTTATTATTAACACTGTGACCTACTTGAGAAAAAATCCATCAATATGATATCCCTAATTTGGTTTGTCAATTTGTAATTCAATTTTTCTCTAAAGCATCTGAAATCATGAGTTTTAAACCTATGATAAAAATAAGTATATGTATTTCTCATGTTTTATTTCATCAATCCTTCAAGCTTTTGAAATGTTCTATATTTATGTCTCCTTAGTGCAAGAGAACATTTTTAATCTTAGCATTACAAATATGAAAAAATATATAAAGATATAAAATGACTCAAGATGATTAGCGAAGGTGTGAATAGGCATCAGGAGACTTTGATAGATCATAGAATATTAAGCAGTTTAAATTATCAAGAATTATTTAGAATAGCAGGTTTAAATAGTAAATACTTCAAAATTATTATAAAATTAAATATAGCATATATTAAATGATTGTGTACTAATGTAAAAGTGAGTGCACCATTAAGTATCTAATATAAGATTTGAAAATATATATATTGGGCTGGAGGGACAAAACATTGAATAAGGTGCTTACCTTGTATATAAATACTCCTCGCTTAATGACCAAGTTTCATTTCAAAGACTTGGTCATTAAGAGAAATTGGTACTTATGTGAGGAACTGCATGTACTGTATACTGTAGTACAGTATATGCATAGTACTTGACAATACTGTATTCTGAATAAGTAAAATGATGAGAAAGATCAAACTGAAAACTTCCACTTGTTTTAATTTGCATAGGTTGTAATTTACACACAGCACTGCAAAGTAGTGCAGAACTTAAAGTTAGTAAAGTAGGTACATTAAAGCACCAAAAACCACAGTACTGTACTGTAGAGTGTACAAGATGAAAAAATGATATATAAAATAAAATAAAATAATATAATGGCGAAGAGATGGTCATAAGTGTGAACTGTTGCTAAACAAGTAGATCGTTAAGCAAGGAGTATCTGTTCTTCAATTCAGTTTTGACCCCCAGCATGCCACAGAGTTGGCAAAAACTACCTGGAGTGATCCCTCAGTAAAGCAGTAAGAGGACACTATCACCATTGAAACTTGAATAAATTCATGAAAACACAAGGCAACCCTTAATCTTTTATATGAATTCAACTTGTTATTTATTATATAATATGCTATTACTAAAATTTCACTGCTAATATTAATTCAACTGATCTGTATAACTAAGTGAGATTTTAGAATTTTAACAGTTCCTTGGGGCAAGAGCTGTGGTGCAAGTAATATTGTGTCTGTCTTGCATGCGCTAGCTAAGGATGGACTGCATTTTGATCCCATGGCATCCTATATATATGGTCCCCCCAACCAGGTGTGATTTCTGAGAGCATAGTTAGGAGTAACCCTTGAGCATCACTAGGTGAGGCCAAAAAAAATTTGATCAGCTCCTTGAATAAATTAAGCAGTGATTTATTATTTATGGATTTACAGAGTGAACAGTAGAATATTTATGTATATATATTTTATATATTTTATCCATAGAATATTTTTGTACTAGACTGTATAAATCTTAAATTCATTTTAAGAGAGGCAAAATGAATGATTTATTTTGTAGTATGAGCTACTTGATTGTAAAAGTTGACATGTCCATTTTTGGACATTTGTTAGGCAAGCTGGAAACTCAGATAGAATTTCAACTTTGCAAATTTTTTGTTCTGTTACTTAATCCTCTCACTTTTTCCATTTTGCAAAGAAATTTATTTTAAGTAATTTAAAATGACTAAATATATTAATTATAGGTGAATTAACTTGGTTTGAGTTCTTTGTGAACTGAAATGATTAAATGAAGGAAAGTCCACATCTTTTCATTGTTATGGTTTAAAACGGAAGCGGTCAGACTATATTGTAAAATGTGTGTGGTTTTGTTCAGTTAAGTCTGTTTCCTTTTCTGGTGGAAAATAAAAGTCAATTGTTTCTAAAGAAAAGAGCAGTAAAGGAATTAAGCATAGTTTTCTGCTGGGTGATTTATCAAAATAGCCTAGAAAAGGTTAAACTAGTCATTGCTAATATTTTTAGGTTACTAAATATGCATAGAATAAAAATAAAAAATACATTTTATTTCTTTAATTAGTATCTTAATTGTTACTTATCTCAAGAAAATTGAAAAATCTGAAAACCCAGAGGCATTGCAATATAGCATACTCACCATATTTATGTGTAATTGTAGCCATACCTGACAAATTTTAGAAGCTGAGTTAGACTGAGAAACACAGATTTTTAATTTCTAAGCCAAATATTTGTGATTTATACATGTATCTTTGTATAGATAAGACCCTTTAGTATTATATTGTCAAATAAAAACCAAAAGTTGTGAGAACATTCCACCCATCATCTCTCTAGTATCATGTGGATTGGTCTAAAGAAGCAATGTAGCAGTAAAAGATTAATAAAGCAAGCCAGACAAAAGCCAGTCAGCACCTCCTGGTCTCTCTTCACAAACCACGTCAAAAATGACTTTTCTTTAATTCCTAGAACAAATTGACTGGGACAGGGCAAGGCAAAGTGATCCAGATGTACTTTTAAATAACAAATAAAGAGATTATGGAGGAAAAGCCTTTGTTTTTTTAATGTAATTTTTATTTTGATCATAGTGGCTTACATATTGTTGACAATAATATTTTAGGTACATATTTACATAAAATCAGGGGAGATTCCCATCGCCGATTTGTCCTCCCTACACCTCATTTTTCGTCCTACCTCCCATATCTTCCTCCCTAACCCCCGGGGCTACTAGAATACGTGGTCCCCTCTGTACCTAGTTTACTACTTAGTAGTCTTACACCTGTTTGGGCTTGGTGCCTCCCTTATTTTCCCCTCTAATTGGGAGGCAGGAATAGCTAGTTCAAGTTATGTAGTTTTGTTTGAAGAAGAGAAAAGTAATAAACTGGGGTAAAAGTCTAATGTGCCAAAAATGAGAAGAAACCTTCTAGAGGCTCTCATCATCGGTTTGAGAGACAAAGGAGAAAAAGAAGATGAAACACCCAGCAGTACAGAAAGAGTGTCAAATATCCAGTGAGGACTCCAACAATAACAATAAGCACCACAAAAAAACAAACAAACAAACAAAAAATCATGGTCTTGAGATAAGAAACATGGCAGAGCACATAAAGAAAGAAAAGAAGAGAAAAAAATAAATATAAATGGGGAGAAAAACTTACAACTTCAATAACCACAGCAAAACAAAGAAATCAACAAAAGGTAGATAGGTAAATAAAAATAAAAATAATAATAATAAATGAAGATAAAAATGTATAAAAATAAAAATTGTTTTGTGCTTTTTGCTTTTTTTCCCTCCTGCACTGGCACAGTAAATATTGGGGTCATTCGGAACAGAATTCACTTGGCCTAAGAGATATGGGGTTTCTCCATCCTTGGAGTATATTGTCATGGGATTAACTATAGACTCAGTTCAGGTTCATTTACTATCCCGGTGGTGCTTTCATGGTGTTTGGAAGACTTCTGCTACGTCCTGGGTGATAAAATCAGACCTCTGTATGTAGAGATCTCAGTATCTGCGCAGGTCCAGGAGTGGGACTTACGATGAAGTCAGTCTTTGTGGTTCTAGAAATTCTGTTCACTCAGTGTCATTTTAATCCATCATCTGTGGTTGGTGGTCTTGGTCTTGCACTGATCCTAGGAAGGCACCTAGTATAGCATCTTTCATTGTGTTTCCAGAAGCCCCATTCCGTTGCAATTGTCTCAGCCAGACCTTTGGAACTGGGGATCATGGTTGTTGTGCAGGTTGTAGTTCAAACCCTAGACTAGGGCTTTTTTATTGGTCCCAAGATATATACAGTCTGGTCATGGTTCTAACAACCAGTCATCTGTAAAATCGCGATCTTGGCTTTTAGACCTACCAAAGGGTGACAAGTCTTCTGATTTTGTCTTATCCTTATCTGGTAAAGTAGGATAACCTGCTCTTAGGTCAAGTTGTTCCCATTTCCTCGTTGTCAGGATATCATATTAGAGCTGGCACTTGTTGGGGACCCAGCAGTATTAAGGCTGTCCCAGATGGGATTTCTTTCCTGTAGCTGTTGTGAAAAACTGTGTTGTTTCTATGTCTGAGATCCAGGGTTCAAGGCTGGACGGATGGTGTCTAATCACCTGAGGTCTAAGTTGATTCCACATGACATATTTTCAAGGTAGGAGATATCCCTGTATTGTAAATAAGTATGAGGTCCTATCCCTAGTAGATAAGAGCTTTTTTTTTTTTAAGAGCTCTTTTTTATATGTAATATTTTCCCTTTTTTTAGTGTGCTTTTGCAGGGAGAAATGGTGCTACATTATATTATCAGTGCATTTGGACAGAGAGGAAAACAGAAACAGGCCACACACCCAAAAAAAGATAAAACTAGGAATAAAAATGTATGTGCTCACATATGTATATGTAGAACAGACATTTTTTTAAAAAAAAATGAATTAACAAAGTATTTAAAGGACCAAAGTTATGCAAAAGACTACCTTACTTTTGGGGAAAAGCAGGTAAAGAGGTGGTGTAATACAGGTCTTATACTGATGTTGGAAGTAAAGGTTTTCCCATTGTCTTTTGGGTTTTTCTTGTGGTGTGTGGGTTCCCAGGCACCTTTCCATCACACCCCCTGACCTTCTTCAGATTGGCAAAATTTGCGGCAGGGAGATCTTGAAAGACTTTTTGCATTGGGGATACTTTTGGAGCTAAGACCGGTTTTCAAGTAACAGTCCACATTAGGGGGATTTGGTAGGGAGGGTCGCGCAGCATGAGTTCACAAGTGAGTTAGCTGCATTTTCTTGCAGGGGACAAGGTGTGGGTTTGACTGGGTGTCCTTTGCTTGGGTTCTGGGTACTGATTCGTTGGGGTAGGAGGTCAGTCTTGATGCCTAATGGATTAAGGACTGAGGGTGAATAGTTTTAATATGGTGGGAGATCTGGATGGGATTGAAGGGTGAAGGAATAGTTAGATTTCCAAAGGGGGAAAGGGGAAAGTATATGGAAGGGGTAGGAAGGAATAAAAGAGAAAATACATTAGAAAGAAAGGGAGAAGAGAAAAAAAGAAAAGTAAAAAAGAAAGTAGTGAGAAGAGAGGAGAAAATAGCAAGGAAATGCTAGTTTGTTTGAATGTGTTTGATGAGTAGGGCCTGTAGTTTAAGTCTGTAGGTTACAGTTGCTGCTTCGGTTGACTGACTGGTCACGTGCTTCAATTCCTAAATGAAGGTATAACCTAGAGATAAAGTGTATGTTATAGAGTTTTCTCAGGACCATCTCGTAGTGCAAGCTGGGTATGGTATCTCGTGTGACTGAGCCCCCGGCTGCCATCTTAGTTTGTCCACCCTTTGTATCCAAGAACGCCTGTGGACAGAAAAGCTGAGAGGTTATTTTAAATATAGTAAAATAAAGGCATTAAAACATAGTGCTATGGGATGTTTCCATTGGAGTCAGTGATTTCCTGTGGTATTCTTTACCTGTAATCTTGTATACAATCTCCAAGGGATTATTATAGGCCTTTGTTGTAGAAGGCTTATTACATACCTGTCTCTATGCTGTTGTTTCTGGTGTTGCTGGTTTCTTTGTGGTATAATGTGTAGTCAAGAGTTTGTGTTGATCCTTTTTCATGTATTTTGGGCACTGCTCCCGAGTATATATTGACTATTACAGTGTCCGGCGTTTCTACCCTGTTAAACCCTGTTATTTGATTGTTGAGTATTAGTTGTGTATAAGAGGTATGTTCCAGGTTCTTCAGAATAGTGCTATCATTCTGTGTTTGTCTTTTGTCTTCTGACTTACTAACTTTAACATAAACTGTTCTAGGTTCATCCACTTGCTGCAAAGTCTGTGATTGTATCATTTTCTGACTGCCATGTAGTATTCCATTGTGTATAGATACCACTTCTTAATGATCCATTCATCTGTTGTTGGACATTGAGGTTGGTTCCAAGACTTGGCTATTATACTGAGTACTGCGATAAATAGTGGGGAGCATGTGTACTTTGAAATGAATGTCCTTCCAACTTGGGGGTAGATACCTAGGAGAACAATTGCTGGGTCAAATGGCAGTTCAATTCTGAGTTCTTTGAGCACTCTGCAGACTGTTTTTCATAGGTGTTGGTCTAGGGGGCATTCCCACCAGCAGTGGATGAGAGTGCCTTTCATACCGCATCCCTGCCAACATAGATTGTTCCCATGATTTTTGATGTGAGCCATCCTCACTGGTGTAAGGTGGTACGTATCTCATTTTTGTCTGGATTTGGATCTCCCTGATGATGAGTGATGGTGAACATGTTTTCATGTGTTTGTTGGCCATCCTTCAGACTTCCTCAGAGAAGTGTCTATTCATTTCATCTCCCCATTATTTATGGCTTTATTTGGTTTTGGGGGGCTCAGCTTTCTGAGTGCTTTATATGTTCTAGATATCAGCACTTTATCTGATATGTTGAGTGAAAAGATTTCTTACCATTCTGTTAACTGTCTTCTTGTGTTAGGTAAGGTTTCTTTCACCATACAGAAGCTTTTTAGTTTGATGTAGTCCATTTGTTTATTTTTGATGCTAAAGTTCTTGCCATTGGTGCTCCATTCTTGAAGACCTTTTGGATATATATCTCTTTGAGTGTTCTGCCTATATTTTTCTCAATAAACTTTATAGATTCGGGTCTGATTTCAAGGTCTTTGATTCATTTTGAGTTGACTTTTGTATAAGGAGTGAGGTATGGGTCAATTTTAACTTTCGTACTTGTGGTTTTCCAGTTGTACCAACACCATTTGTTGAATAGGCTTTCTTTGTTCCATTTCAAGTTCTTGCCTCTTTTATTGGATATTAGTTGGCTGTATATCTGGGTGCTTATGTCTGGGAATTCTGTTCTGACCCACTTGTCTGAGGTTCTGTCTCTGTTCCAGTACCATGCTGTTTTGATTACTATGGCTTTATAGTATAGTTTCAAGTTAGGTAAGGAGATGCCCCCCAGCTTCTTGTTTTTCAGTATGTGTTTGGCTCTCCTGGGTCTTTTGTGGTTCCAGATTAAATTTTGTGATTGATTGTTCCAATACTTTAAAGAATGATGTCTGAATTTGGATAGGGATTGCATTAAATTCATATCATAGTTTGGGTAGGATAGTAATTTTGACTATGTTTATTCTACCTATCCATGAGCATGGGATGTTCTTCCATTTCTTTAGATCCTCTTCAATATCTTTCTGAAGTGTTTTGAAGTTTCCCTGGAATAGGTCTTTCACTTCCCTTGTAAGGTTGATTCCTAGGTACCTAATATTTTTTGATACTATTTTAAATGGAATTGTATTTTAATCTCTCTCTCCTTGATTTTGTTGTTTGTATATAGAAACACTACTGTCTTTTGTGTATTGACTTTGTATCCAGCCACTTTGCTGTATTGGTTAATTGTTTCTAGGAGTTTTACTGTGGATTCTTTAGGGTTTTTGATGTATATCATCCTATCGTCTGCAAATAGATATAGTTTGAGTTCCTCTTTCCCAATTTGGATTCCTTTGATTCCCTTCTCTTGTCGGATTGCTATTGGTATGACTTCTAAGGTTATATTGAATAAGACTGGAGAAAGTGAACAGCCTTGCCTAATTCCTGACCTTATTGGGAATCCTTCCTTAAGTATATGTTGGCTGTAGGCTTTTCATAGATAGCTGTAACTATCTTGAGGAAGGTTCCTTCTAACCCTATTTTGCTGAGTGTCTTTAACATGAAAGGGTGTTGAATTTTGTCAAACGCCTTCTCTGCATCGATTGAAATGATCATGTGATTTTTGTCTTTCTTGTTGTTGATATGATATATAATGTTGATTAATTTGCATATTTGAACCAACCTTACATTCCTGGGATAAAACCCACTTGGTCATGATGTATGATCTTTTTGATAAAGTGCTGGATTCGGTTTGCTAAGATTTTGTTGAGTATCTTTGCATATATGTTCAGTAGTGAGATTGGTCTGTAGTTTTCTTTCTTGGTGGTGTCTTTGCCATCTTTGGGAATGAGTGTGATATTAGCCTCATAAAAGGAGTTGGGGAGAATTCCTGTTTTTTCTATGGTTTGGAAGAGCTTATGGAATAGTGGTAGTAAGTCTTCTCAGGATCTGGGCCTGGACTTTTGTTCTTAGGGAGTTTTTTTATTTACATCTTCAATTTCCTCTGAGGTGATTGGTCTGTTTAGACTTTCTAGTTCTTCCTTTTCCAGTCTTGGAAGATGGTATTTTTCCAAGAATCTGTCGATTACTACTGGGTTCTCTAGCCTAGCTGAGTAGAGATGTTCATAATATGATCTCATGATATGTTGTATTTCTTGGGGTTCTGTTGTAATCTCTCCCCTATCATTTGTGATCCTATTGATTTGGGTGTTTTCCCTCTTTTATTTGGTGAGTTTTGCAAGTGGTTTGTCTATCTTGTTTATTTTTTCAAAAAACCAACTCCTGGTCTCATTGATTTTTTGTATTGTTTTCTTAGTTTCTATGTTGTTTATTTCTGCTCTGGTTTATATTATTTCTTGCTTTGTGGTTGTGGTTGGATTTCTCTGCTGCTGTTGTTCCAATTCCTTGAGGTGATCCTTTAATCTGTTGATTTTGTCATTTTCCTGTTTCTTGACATAGGCCTGTATTGCTATGAGTTTCCCCCTACTTACTGCTTTTGCTGTGTCCCTGAAGTTTTGAGAAGTTGTCTCTTCATTATCATTTGTCTCAGGGAATCTTTTTATTTCTTCCTTGAGTTGTTCTTTGATGCAGCTGTTGTTAAGAAGCATGTTTTTCATCTCTAGGTATTAGTTTTTCTCCATTGATTCTTCTTGAAGTCAATGTTGACCTCTGTTGCATAGTGGTCTGATAGGGTACTTCTAATGATCGTTACATTTTTGGTCTTATATAGGTTGCCTTTGTATCCTAAGACATGGTCTATTCTGGAGAATGTTCCATGTGGGCTTGAGGATAATGTGTATTCTGCTTTCTGGGGATGGAGGGTCCTATATAAGTCTAATTAGCCCCCCCCTTCTAATTTTTCGTTTAGAGCTCTTATTTTTTTTGCTATTTTTCTGTTTGGTGGATCTGTCCAGCAGTGATAGTGGAGTATTGAGGTCCCCTACTATTATCACATTTCCCTTCATGTGTTTCTCCAGGTTTGCGAGAAGATGCCTCACATATTTTGCTGGCTCTACATTAGGTACATAGATATTGACCAGGGTTAGTGTTTCTTGATCTAATGTTTTCCTGATCAGTAAGTAGTGACCCTATTTGTCTCTGATCACTTTCTTGAGATTGAATGCAATTTGATCTGATATAAGTATGGCTGTCCCTGCTCTTTTTTGTTTTTCATTGGCCTGAATAATAACTTTCCATCCTTTTATTCTAAGCCTATGCTTATCCTGTAGTTGTAGGTGTGTTTCTTGCAGAGAGCAGAAGTCTGGTTTATTTTTCCTAATCCAGTTCTCTACTATATGTCTTTTAATTGGAGGGTTTAGTCTGTTGACATTAGGGAGATTATTGACAGAGATGACTGTTGTGCAGTTGTGTTGTGTAGGGTGGTTGTTTTTACAGTTGGGGGTTTGGATTGTGTAATTCATCTCTAAGTAGGTCGTTTAGGATCGGTTTTGTTTGCACAAATAATTCTAGTTTGTTCTTGTTTGAGAATGTTTTTAATCTGCCCTCCCATATGAATGATAGTTTTGCTGGGTATTGGACCCTTGGTTGGAAATTTCATTCAGTTGTTTAAATATGTCATTCCACTGTCTTCTTGCTTGAATTATTTCAAATGGGAGGTCTGGTTTGATTCTTATGTCCCTTCCTTTGTACTTGAAGTTTTTCTTATCCTTTATTGCTTTAAGGAGTTCATCTTTCTCTTTATTTTTTGCCATTTGTATTACTATATGTCTTGGTGTTGGTTTATTAGGGTCTATTTTATTAGGGACTCTCTTCACTTTCTGGATTAGCATTGAAGTTTCTTTTCAGAGGGTGGGAAAGTTCTCTCCTATTATTTCCCTGACTACTTGTTCTTCCCCTTTCCCTACTTCCTCCCTTTACGGTATACCCACATTCTTAGATTGTTTCTTTTGTCCTTGTTCATTAGATACTGAACTTCCAGTGGTAAAAGCCTTTGTTTTAGGTAAGTTGCTGGGTGTCATTTTACAATACTAGTGATAAAAATACTTAAGCAATTACATCCACCTAATTTTCAATAGCTTAAAAATTCTAGTTACTGACTTGATCGAACACTGAATACAGTTTTGAAAAGTTTTAATGAAGCTTGCTTTGTTTTATTTTGTTTGTTTTGTTTTCAAGTTACACTGGGAGGCACTCAGAGCTTACTCCTGGCTCTAAGCTAAGAAGTTGTTTCTGGCAGCCTCAAGGGACCATATGGGATGCTTGGATTCTAACTGGGGTCCATGCAGTATTGGCCACATGCAAGGAAAACGCCTTACTGCTGTGCTATCGCTCTAGCCCAATTTTAATGATTAAAAAAAACACATTTGAAATTATTGTCTATACTGGTTCTTTAGCTAATAACTTCAACAACTTGATAAAGTTTCCAAATTGATAATATTAATCATATTAACATTCTAACCAAAAGTAATACTGGCAAGAGTGAAGAGAATTTCTAAACTTAAAGGATAGTGAAAATTTCTCCAGCATATACTAATTACCTTATTCTTTCTGTCTCTATTTCCCCTGAATATAAGTGACCAAACCTCTTAATGTCTAAATTATTAATCTTTATTGTGAAGGAAATAGGTAAACTTCTTAAATATTTTGAATTCATATTGTTTGGGATAGGAACATTAGATAATTCTTAGGATTTTTATTCTTAATATTGAGCAATATCTATCAATGTAAGGTGTCTACATTTGTTGCAAGAAAACCAGCTTGCCAGAAAACATAAAGATGAAATGTAGACAAATAAAGTGATCGGCACTGTCCTTCATATATTCTGCAAATATTTACTGAACAACCATATTTGTGGATTCTGGTGATACAATCAGAGATAAATAAAACACACAAAATCTCATGTCTCGTGAAATAAACATAGCATATAACAGAATTTGGTAACAGAATAACAACTACTATTTTTGTTATTCTTCGAAACTTATTATAAAAGAATCTATGATGTGGTATGTCAAAAAAGAAAAAAACAAATAAATAGGAAAATACTTAAAATACTTAAATACTTAAGAAAAAAATGTAGAATTATAAAGGGAAATTTTACAAAAGATCTGGATGCAAAAAAACTTATAAATAAACATTTAAAATGTGCAAACCGATAAACAGAAAAAAAAGAATAAATATATATATATACATATATATATATTTGGAATTACTGTTAAAAATAAAAAAGGAAAGGTTGATTTATAAGAAAAACAAGGAAAACAGAAGTATAAATACAATAAAATATATTGCATTTATCCTAATCAAAGCTTTCATAATTTTATGCATTTAATAGTATTCTGAGTATCAAAAAGTGAACTGATGCCTAATATAACTGTGTTTTATTTGTTTCACTCCTGGCTTGGGAGGACCATATGAAACACTGGGGGATCAATACAAACAGTGGTCAGTCCTAGGCTAATGCACACAAGGCAGACACCTTATGGCTTGTGTCACTGCTCCAGCCCAATAACTATGCTTCTTTGAATTCAAACTATGAAATAACCTTTAGCAAATGCCTAACAGTGTGTTTTTCAGTTTTATTCTAGTGACTTCCAGTTATTTTTCCATTGTTATATTTTGTCTGGTGGCCATACTCAGAAGCACTCAGGGGTTACTCCTGTTTCTTACATCTGTTTCTGCACTTAGAAATAATTCCTGGACGTGCTCAGGTGACTATATAGTATACGGGGTCAGAACCTGGATTGGCCACATGCAAGGCAAATGCCTTAACTGCTGTGCTATTGCTCCAATTCCCCAGTTATTTTTATTATGATTCTTACTTCCTGTAATATTATTTCTAGATGTATTATATATATGTGTATGTATATATATTTTAACCTGTTCTTTGTACTGTCAATAATAAAATAAAGCATTCTATTTGGCTTTTATAATGTGAAATTCTAAAAGGGAGACCACAAAGTTACAATGATAGAACAATTTAGGGGTTAAGAAAATAATTTAAACACTGGATTTATTGCTGGAAATACATGGTCTTCTGAATATCGCTAAGAGCAACCATAAGAACTGAATTGATAGTAGTCCCTAAATAAAAAAAGATAATAACATTAATGTTTTATATTTGAAAATTATTTCCAAAATATTTAAAATATTTGGCAAATGATGTTTTAATTTCTGAATCACTAAATATGGTCATCAATGAAACAGTCTAGGGTCATGTTCCAACCTTAATTTTTTGAATTATAAGAGTGGTCACCATTTGTATACATGCCATATAATATCCAGATGGTCAAGAGCTTTGGAAACACTGCTTGTATGTACTATATAAATTCATTTGTTCAACTTTTCCCAATATACTACTTTAATTTAACTTGTAAAAATATTTGGAAGAAACAAGGTTATTTTCCCTTTATAAGGCAAAAGATTGATTCCAACTAGATCAGCACCTCTAAGGAGAGAAAAATGTGTCATCATAAAATTATAAAATAATGACCAAATTATGACCAAATTTAGGAAAAATCAAATGTTAAAAGTATGAAGAATGACTTAAGAGAAGCTAGATATTATTTTTATTTTTACCCTAAATAGAATTAAGAATATTTACTCTCATAGTGATTTTAAATAGCAAATTAATTAAAAAATCATAAATCTATATTTAAAAGGGAAATCTATATAAATAATTTAGGATAAATCAAGTAGATATCAACTTAAGTAACTGTAATTTGCTGACAATTACTATATAGCTAGTATTTACATAAAGTGAAACATTTATACATTTACTGGTGGTTGATTTATGAAAGCATTTATTACTCAGAATAAATAGTAAATTGCTAATAAAAAGTACTACTGATAAAATTATAATTGTTAAGAAATGTAAACTATGTATACAGAACAATTCAGAACACATGCTCTCATAAATATTAGTTTATAATTTAACAAATTTATTTTCTTAAATAACTGCTTTCTTAAATGGCTTAAGCACATTTCTTAAATTATTTTTATATTTTTCTTTTTTTAATTTTTTTGCTCTTTGGGTCACACGCTATGAAGCTCAGGGGTTTACTCCTCCTGGCTATGCTCTCAGAAATTGCTCCAGGCTTGCAGGACCATATGGGACGTTGGGTGTTAGAACCGGGATCCATCCTAGGTCAGCCCCCTGCAAGGGAAATGCCCTACTAATGCACCACTGCTCATCGTTTTATCATTTAATACTTTAAATTATATCTTAAATTAGTATTTTAAGAGAATATGCATCAAAGTATTTACTGCAATATATCTTGCATACTTCTTACAATATTCCCTGCATATTTCCTGTAATATAATAAGTAATTGCAATACATATCCATTTAATAATATATTATCCATTTTCATAAATATAAGTTCATGTAAGTAGTAGTCTGCTAGTTTACTAGGATAACTGTAAAAATATCACAAACTCATTATCTTACAATTCACTACATGTGTATGCATTTTTACATCCATGAAACCAAGATATTTGCATGAATGCCTTTTAAATAAAAGGTCCAAAGGAGAAGCCATTTAGTTATTTTCTTTATTCTTCAATATTTTAATGTTCCCACATTTTATGGCTTATAAGTACTATTCAAATTTTAAAAAACACATTAGCTCAACCTTTCTTTTATCTCCTACCTGTTTTATCCCACTCTTAGACCTTTCTTTTACCTCTTTATAAAATTATATTTTTGTTTACAAAGCCCCATCTGCATCCAGAGTGTATTTAATATTAATTTATAACTTCCTCATATTGTAAAATAGTTCCTTTTTACCATTATTATAAAATAATACACATCAAAGATTCTGAATATAATTTCTTTGTGCATTCATCCTTATTCCAAACACCCAAATTCTTAAAAAATAGAGATTCTCTCTCTCTCTCTCTCTCTCTCTCTCTCTCTCTCTCTCTCTCTCTCTCTCTCTCTCTCTCTCTATTTTTAGCACACCCGTTTGATGCTCAGGGGTTACTCCTGGCTAAGTGCTCATAAATTGCCCCTGGCTTGGGGGGACCATTTGGGATGCCAGAGGATCCAACCACAGTCCTTCCATGGCTAGCGCTTGCAAGGCAGACACCTTACTTCTAGCGCCACCTCACCGGCCCCTAGAAAATATATTCTAAGTACACGTACAAAACAACACAGTGAAGTCACAGTTATCCTATTTGCAGATGATCAAATATCAATGGTCATATATATATTTACCATTCTAGTAAATTCCAGTCTCCATCTCTTGCCCATTTATAACCCTGTCTTTTGGATTAAAAATATTATTCATGCCAATCTTTCCTGATAGCAAATCATTTTCCTTGTATTATAAATATAACAAAATATCTCATATTTCAACCTTGTTCTTTGTTTTAAAGACAATACTTGATGTTAGTAAATTAGTGGCCAGATCGCACCTCTTCTCTTACTGCTTTAACAGTGTTGCCTCAGGACACAGCAGATACTCTTGACAAGCACATGACAGAAGCAAATATCTGTATGACATTGCCAAAAACTGTCCCATGCTGTCTTTGTTAGTAACTTTTGAGATCCTAAAGGTAGTTTTTTTTTTTTAATCCACCTGTGTCATTCAGAAACGTCTATACACCAAAAATTTCAAATTGCTACTTAACTACTGTAGCCTGTTCAAAGAATTCCTGCTGAGCCCTCTGGTGGTGATCCTAGGCCAACACAGATTTTTTTTTTTAAACCCAAATTACACACCATTTGATGGCTTATCTCAAGTGAGCTTCATGGACTCCCTTTGAAAACCATGATAAATGAAACAGAGACATTAAAAAACCTGCAGATTTAGGGCAGATCTTGCCATTATTCCTCCATGTTATTTTCTGATCGCAAAAGAACATCAGGGAACTAGTATCAAACAACACCCAAATAAATGCTCCAATTAAATTAGAAAAGTAATGTGACTTCTGTCTATATATGTGCATACTATATAGCTACATATATATTATTTATTTATTGTACATCTACACAAATTATTATGTACCTTTGTATGCTAAAACATATAAATGCAGACCACAGTATATGTATAAGATGCATATACATAAAAGTATACCTGAAGTAATAGTCTTGCTTTCACCATTAATCCTGTTTGAAGTAAATACAATGTTGCCTTTCTTCTAATTTATTTCAGTTGAAATAGTGGTCTTTTCAGGAATGTTTTCTCAAGCTTTCCCTGCAAAAGTTATAGAAGTGACCTGTACATAGTTTTTGCTTAAAATCACCTACTTTTAGATGTCTTTCTGGGTAAAATTCACACAATAAAGCAATTTGAAGGAATAGACCATACATTATTCATGCACATAATTCCTAAAATAAAATAGTTCTAAAATAATTGGCTGGCATAAGCAGGCTTTTACTCACATAGTTAAGGCTGACTGAGAAGTGCATGAGAGAGCTCAACAAGGTGTCCAGACTGATCCCAGTGCTTCAGTACTTAGTCATAATATGTTGCCTTAAGATGCAAGGAAATCCACCGATCCATTTCTTTCTATAACTTGTCATTGTAGGCATTCTATATGACTCGTGCTTTATATGACTTTTCATGACTAGATCATGTTGTTGTCAATAGATGTTCATTTTTGCAGACTAGAAATTTTACAAAGTACTAGGGAAAAATATTAGGGAGTAATCCAAGAATATAAACTAACCAAATAGCTTAGTTCTTAGTCTTTGTACAATTATTTTAAAGAGGAAAAAAAAGACCTATCAAGGAAAAAAATGAGAAAAGTGGTAATAAAGATAAACAGTTATAGAAACAAGCAAAACAAACAGACCAACCTTATTCTGCATACTTTCAATTTGGAGAAATTGCAACTTAAGAATCATGCTGGCCAAATTAGAGCTCAAGCAGATTGCTTGATTCAAACCACTTGAGGCACCAGAATGCTGGCTCTAATGTTTGGTAGATTAGTCAGGTACCCTGCTTTAATAATACCTCAAGGGGTTATGACTTTTGGCCAGAACAGAGCTAATTCTAGCTTAATTGCCACATAAAGTTTTCCCTAAAGCACAGAAGCCACTGACCTTATGCTGCTTCCTACGATATGTTTTAAAACTTCCCTCCTAATTGAAATAGCGTAGCCTGGATTTGCTGTTTGAGAAATTACGTTCACAGTTGATGATCTTGTCACCACTGCCATTTTATCCTTTCTGCAAAGGTATACGTCAAGAGTCTACAATACAGACCTCTGAACCTCCATTTTGTTCTGTCTGAAGCAAACTCTAGAGAGTTCCTAAGTCTTTTACATAATGGAAAATTTTACCATGGAGCAATTTAAATATCATTTCTTCAAATTATTCTGTTGTCTCAGCTCACTGTATTCTTGCCTCTTTCCAAATTAACCCATGTGGTTCTTTTCCCAAGAATAATATTCATGATTATCTCTCCACAACATCTCATAGATAAAAAATTGTACTTTATATACTGTGTTTTCTTACTATCATAATTAAACAACTTCATCATCTTGATTTCAAGTTTAAAGAGCCAAACTGTATTTCCCTCTTTTCTTCTATGTATTGTGGAATATGTAGATGCTTCCTCACATGAGCATATTATTTTGCTAATTCTTAATATTATAATTTATTTGGGGTATAAATTTAAACATTAAAGAATTTATGAGAGGGGTTTGCAATTCTTCAAAAGCTTATTTTTCCATTTTCTTAAGAAAAACATTAAAACATTTATGAGGCCTTGGACAGGAGTCATATAGTGTAAGTAGAGCTTTTGCCATGCATGTGGCCAACCCAGCTTGGATTTTTTGCACTCCATACTGTCCTCTAGAGACCTGCAGGAGTGACTCCTGAGTATAGAGGTAGAAATTAGCACTAGGCATTGATGAGTAAGTCACAAAGCAAGTGAACAAAAACACAAACTAACAAAAGGCTTGGCTAACCTTCATTGTTTTCTAGCTGTTGGGTCAGGATCAGGCTTCTGCCGAACAGAATGGAGTTTGTGAATGCTCTAGACTTTTTTGAAGTTTAATACAAGGAAAGGAAAGTGTGCGCATCCATAGAAAGCAGGAGTTAGCAAGATCAGACATGGATTGCTGATTTTATTTCCTCTGTGTATGGTATAGAGAATTAATTGAGTCAAAAAGGGACTGCAACCTGTCTCTTCCTGGAAAACAAACATTTTACTGCGAATACCCTATTATGGAAATGTCCTGATTGTTTTGGAGGTGATATAGATACAATGGCACACCTAAATTGATGATAAAGTAAGTTAGGGTCAATTTTCCCATTGTAGGCTACTGTTTTCTTACACGAGTAGAGCAAATGTTTCTGTTGAGAATAAGGAGGTTAGTACCAGCTGTTTCCTTTTTGGAAAACATTTTATGGAGGACATGAAGACTTTGCTCTCTAAAAGGTGATTTTTGTTTGTTTGTTTGTTTGTTTGTTTGTTTTGAGGGTCTTACCCCAAAAAACCTGGTGACACTCAGGTCAGGAGTTACTCCTGGCTATATGCTCAGAAATAGCTCCTGGCTTTGGAAGACTGTATGGAAAGCTGGAGGATCGAATCGCAGCTTATCCTAGGCTAGAGAGGGCAAGGCAGATGCCTTACCCCTTGTGCCACTGCTCCAGCCCCACTTTCTAAACATTTTTGTCAGTTAACATTTCCGATAAATGTAAGAGCTGATGGGTCTTTTTATGCACAGATGCTGTGACCTCTCTTCACAGGATAAGAATTTTCTGCCTACGGCTCACTTTCAGCCCTGTTATAACAAAGTCAGCTTCATAAGTTAGTCTTTCTCTGTCTAGGGCCCACTTTTAAGCCCTGTCACAACAATGTCCAGAAAGAACGGACACCTCTGAGGATGAGTTTGTTTCCAATATAGCGTTTCACCTGAAAGCCCTTTCTAACCAGGAACAATCAATGTAGGAAAATATTTTGACAAAAAGTAAAGAAATATTTGCATATTCAAAAGTAATATCTTTTAGAAAACAAACTAGAAATGACACTTTGTACCAGATATGTTTATTCATAAACATTTTCAGTTACTGAAAATAACTGAAGGAAAGAAAACAGCATGTCAAAGGAACGCTGAATACAATATCAAATCATGAAGTTTTCTAGTCTCCCAGAAATTTGAATGGATTTTAATGCCTAGGATAAGTTTAGTGGTCTATCCAGTTGCCTCTTATGAATATTACAATATATTTTATGTGTATGGAGTAGAGGAAGCCAGGCTTAAACAAATGGTCTTTCAAGTGGGACACAGGAGTCCTGAGACCACTCTCTAGACTTGCCTAACAATGATTTCATCTATTCAACTCACAGTCTGAGGGATTAAGGTTACACTTTAGCCATGCTTAGCATCCTTCAGTACTGAACACAAAGATCAGGGACCATGTGGTGTCAGTGACTGGAAAGAATCTGTTTCATGCAAGGTATATACACCTTAAGTTTGATACATATATGAAGTAAGATATTGTTTTAAATAACACTCCTTACTTGAGAAATGCTTTTTTGCATGTACCAATTGGTTTGTCTGGCATAGCTAAAATGTGTGTAAAAAGATGCCAACAACTTTCATTTATTTCACAGTCTTAGAAAATATGGTCTTGAATTCAATTTGAATGTGTGTTTGGTCATCCTATAAATATAAAATATAAATCTAATTTCACCTCTCATTTCACACAGTTCTTTCATACTTTAATATTTTCCTTCCTAACTCATACTTTTATTTTTGTAGCATTGGTTTCTAGGGACTGGAAATTTCCAGGAAGATAAATTGTGCCTTTCACAGTTCTATGGAGACTTTACTGTAGGATTTTTTTCTTTGAGATTCTTAGAACATATGAATATAGCCTTGATAAGGCTAAAGGTTTAGTCTAATCAGAATCTATATGATATACTGCCCTTCTGTTTTCTACCATTACAACAAAATCAAAACAAACTAACAGAAAATCCCATTAAATAGGTATAAAAAGAAAATGACTTGTGGTTCCAGTGTTTATTATATATCAGAATAAGTCTTTGATATCAAGCCTGAAGGCTATTGCATATAGCAAATGATAATTTATTCCACTTTAGAAAAATGATTGTTGGATTTTAGTTTTGATACTGTTTAGGAAAGTAGCAACAAAGTTCTAAGCAAGGCTCCTAATCATAAATCCTGCAAGAAACACATTGTTTCTTTTGTACTCTTTCTCATATAGTTTATTTTTCTAGGGTAGAACAGAACAGAATATTAAAGTTTGTGGTAATGTTTTTGAAATACTCAAAAGAAGTAGAGTGGAAGCTTAGACACAGTGGATTGAAAAATATAATCACTTCAGAAATATTTAAAAAGCATGACTTTTTGTAGGAGGCAGGATTAAATAAGAATAGATATGAATGTGTGCATGTAAGCCATCCAATACCAAATAGTGTAATTGATTCTATTAATTCTTAAGCTGCTAACATATTTCAGAATCAGGAAGCATTAGGGTTTATGTGCATAAGGTTCATTTATATGAATTTTTCTATAAGATTTCCAATTATGTCTAGAAAGGTCATTGTGAATTATTATATTATCCATTAAGCAACTGGGCTCAAAATTTTCATGTCACATCATCTGACATTCTAATAAAACATTTAAAAAAATCTTATATCTGATCATTCTATATGCAAACCTTTCTAGATTTACATTTACATACACGATCAGTTACAAATCACCAGTAAAATAAGTTACCTCCGTTTAATTAATTTTAGCTTCAAAATGCCTCATATTTAAATGTTATCCTATGCAAATGTGTGTGGAAGAAATATTTAATCTATGCTTTAAGCTAGATAATTAATTTGTGTGTCCATTTTCCAACTATAGCAACATATTAGAAATCATCAGACATTTTTAACTCAAAATTGCCTAATTATGATAGCACTATTTATGAAGGTACTATTTTGGAGAAGGAGAGCACACCAGTGATACGCAGTTGTTACACATTACTCTCTATTGAGTAATTACTTCTCTATCTAGCAAGGTAGGAAGACCTTAGGGATATCAGGAATTAAAAAGAGGTTAGCCTCTTGCAAGGCAAATGCCCTCTCTGCTTTATTATCACTTCAGATTTTGATTATAATAGTTTTCCAGAAATATTATATGCAGTGGTAAGAGGAGCTGGACCACACCCAGCTTTGTTAAGGGCTTATACCAAGCTCTGTGCTAAAAAGTTATTTCTGACAATACTCAGGACAGAGGCCGAGGGGTAGCCCAGTGGTAGGACGTTTGCCTTGCATGTGGCTGATGCAGGATAGACATGGGTTTTATCCCTGGCATCCCATAAGTTTTCCCCAAGCCAGGAGCAATTTCTGAGTGCAGAGTCAGAAGTATTCCCTGAGTGCTGCTGTCCCCAATAAACAGACTAGGACATTTAAATTTTGAATAGCATTGTCTGTCAATTTAAATAAATAAGGCATCTTATACTTCTGGCACAGATACATCCAGGAAAAGAAAAATCTTCTTGGATTGAGTGACATATCTGAGAATTACTTTAAATGGATAATGAAGGTACTGTGTAATTGACCACAACTCTACTGCATTTCCTAATACAATTCATGCTGAACAAATAAATTGAATTACATCTCTATGAAGTTGAGAGAAATCCTAGTTTCTATTCTTTATCTATAGCCTGTGGTTGTATAAGTGGATTGGAGGTGGGATATTTGATAAGGATCTTGCCTTGGAAACACAACAGATGGCCTTTGACAAGATTGTATCTTCCTTACCCTATTCATTTCTGTTTTCAAAATAAAATCCATATATTTACTTTACAGCATATTTTGCTTTTGCTAGTTGCCATCACCCAACATCACTTTCTCTCAGTGCTCTTCCTATAAAACAGATTAGCAATTACATGGAAAAAATGTATCATATAACAAATACTGGAGAACTAAGATGTATAGTGAAGTGGTAGTTCTAGAAAGCATATCTAATGAGGAAACATATGAGTAATTTATAAACAAAATAAAAAAATTAGAATTTAGTCCCTATTATCTATATTGCTGTCAATAATGATAATAATAATAATAATAATAGTCTAATTGCTGTCAATAATCATCTGAGCAGGGAAATGGACCCTCCTATAATAAAATATCCAGATGAAAATCTAGCCTGATCAATGAAGCAAAATATGACATGGCTAAAATCATGGTCTTTAGAACTTTGAGATAAAAATCTAGTCATTTTATATCACCACATTTGTAATTATTTGTTAATATAAAATTAAAACTAATACATATCAGGTATTAAGATACCTGAACATCAAATGCTACTGTGATAAGTACCTTGAAATAGTGTGTGACACTGATTAGAAATAGGCACTGGACAGAAACTATATGAGTATTGAGAATTGTTACAGAGAATTTCTTACTTGTCATGAAGAAACTAAAAGTAAAAGTATTGGCTTTCAAAAAAATAAAAGTATTGGCTTTAAGGCTTTGTTTTGAGAGTTCAATTATCAGGTGAGAACAAATTACTGAAAACTGTGGAGTTGGGTGTGGCTTAGCTATAGATTATTTGCCTTGCTTATATGAGGTCCTGGGTTGAATTAAAGGCATTACAAAAAATATTAACTAAAGTAAAAAGAGGATGTAACTTAGTGGTTGTGTACATAGTCCCCATGTGTGTTCTAAGTTCCATTATTAATCCCTGACACTTTCTTCATAATATCAGTCTCTCTTCATATAGTATTGCATGTGATGAGCATATGTAATTTATATATATATATATCATATAGCATTATGTCTATACAATTTTGTAAATATATCATTTGAAAGGGACTAGAGAGATATGTAGCTTAAGAGACTGAGCATATGTTTTGCATGTGAGAAATATGTTTACGTCTTCATTATCAGATGATATGCTGAGACTATTTAAAAAATGCTCGGGCACAGACTAAAATTTAGACCCTGAACATTGCCAGGTGTGAGCCCAAAATGCAACCTCCAAGCAAAGATCAAAAAGAATAAAATAATAACATTGCTTAACTTTAATAGAAATTTAGCAAACTTATTTTTTGTGATTGAGTAAAAAAAAAGTTATACGATATTTACTGGTAAATTAAGTTAAGGAAAGTTCCTAGCAAATTTATGAACATGCAAATTTATTTTATTTTATTTAGAATTTAGTAAAATAAGGAAGCAAATATAAAAATACATGTATATGTCTTTCATAATAGGTAAGAAATTTTTGAATATACAGGTCTTCTAAGGCATGCTAAAGTTCATAAACATGTGACAAAAGTATGGTTGAGAGAAGGTTTAAATGTGCTGCCCTTTACTTTGACCTCAGAAAAGTAATGATGTAAAAGTAAATTTACTCAATGATCATTTAGGCATGCCTAAAATCACCAGTAGCAACCCAGAAAAACTGAGGATCTTGTCCATCAGCCATCTGCACAGGAAGTAGAGGAAGACAGTCTCACAAAGGTCTCAGTGAAACTCTTGTATAATAGGCTTCAACACATTAAAATCCACAGGCACTCTATAAGGTCATTAAGGAAATTATTTCAGCTGCAATACTGCCAGCTTCTGCTGAAAAAGAGAAAGTGGAAAAACCAGTATTTGAACCCTCAAAATTTGTATTAGCTTTTGTTGTTCAGACTAAGAAAAAATGGCATTAATTTTGTGATTGAAAAAGGATAAAAGCTTATTTGTCACAACCCTGCAAGCTGGGAAGACCAATAGCAAGTTCATATGAGATTAGAAACTTGAAGAAACGCCATTTTTTTTTCATGAAATACACTATATTCTCCCTGTATTAACATGTGATTGAAGAGATTGGAGTAAGGCCAATTATTCTGTTCGTGAGTGAACCACGATCATGATGCGTGACCTCAATGCCCCAATAACAAGCTTTGTGTTAGAATTGTAACGTAAGATTTGAAAGATAAATAAACAGTCTATAATATGAAAAGAGAAGAATGATAAACTACACAATTACCAACGCAATAAGTTTTTAAGAGAAGTTTGGTTGGCTCAGAATGTAGCAAAGATATGTGAAAAAAAAGAAAGACAAAATTCTCCTTAATTCATGAAACATAATCCAGACATTCTTAAATTTTTCTCCTGCATTAGAATACTTAAAAAAAGAAGTTTCACCTATTTTCCACTTATTAAAATGAACACTTAGAACACATATTTTTTTCTGTTCTATTACCTAGAGTACAAGGTCAACAACTCTTTTTTTCCCATAAGTGCACAAAGAGAAGATTTGGAAAAGCCATGAAGATGAGCTATAAGGATATATTTTACGTTTGGGAATTTTGGGAAGAAAATGATTAAATTATAGTTCTAAGTCTGGTCCTTGTTATTCAGTCCTATCTCTTTACCCCTGTAGTGGTTAGAAAAGCACTGAATTGCATTATTTTCACTCTAATTTTTCACTATTCATTATTTTTACTATTTCATTATTTTCACTTTTATTTTCAAGTTAATTTTAATTTTCAAAAAAATATACATTAAAGTAAATATATATGTATGTATGCATATATACACATAAATATCACAACTTTTTTATGTTCTTAACAAAAGTACTATTTGATTGCTAATTGTGGCATTACTAATATCTCTAAGGTAAAATAAAAAACAACTAGTGTTCCAATAGTCAAAGAGAAGTTAAAGTAGAACAGGCATATATAAATAAGTACTATGTTTCAAAATAAAATAGCAATCATCATGTGAAAATTTATATATATGCTATTTTTATACATAGCAGACATATTTTAGAGTTAAAAATAAACAAGTTATGATACATAAAAAATAAAATGAATTAAAATAACAAATATTATTTCACTGCCATGATTCTTGTCAAGAAAAATGTCTTCCTTCAAATGACTCACTTTACTTCTAAATCATTTTACTTCTAGTACATTAAATATAAAGGTAATGGTTAAGGCATAAGTGTTACTTAATTTTTTATTAAATCTGTATTGCATTATAGAACATCTTAGGTATGTCTTACAAATCAATGTCTGCGTACAATACACTACCTCACCACTGAAAACCCAACACCAAAGGATCAACCTGGTTTTTGAAATTATGCTTAATTAATTTATGTCCTCTTCTCACATTACCCTCCTCAGATGACAGCAATGATTAAGTCTGAAATGTCAGCTCAGTCTGTGATATTGTAAACCAAGAAGAGAGCTCAAAGAGGTATAATTGACAATTTGCATGTTTTAGCTGTATTGTTACACAGCATTTCATTAGATCCTCAGTACTTCAGTGGGCAACCCTCTGAGCACTGTATCTGATGTTAAGCATCATTGGGAATAGTTCCTGAACAAATAAAATGATAAGTTAAAGTGTGACATAGAGTAAAATAGTTAATTATACCCTTTAGCCAAATATATAGTTATATTATATATACTTTAAGCAAACTTTGGGAGAGTCAAAATGACAGGTTATATTTTGCATGAGATGAGGGCATAACACTTAAACTCATTTAATTAAAAATACTATAATGTTCAAAAGTACTTTTAGAAGACAAATTATACAGCATTTTTATAGCTTGTGTGAGGCCATGAGTTTCAAACTTGGAAACGCATAGTGTTTCTGAATATTGTTGGAAATGGGTGCTTCCTACTGCATTATTGCCTGTGGCTCTCTCTCTCTTTCTCTCTCTCACTATATATTTGTATATATATGCAAATGTGCATACACATACAACATGTGTACACAAATACACACAAAATATGGCTATAGAGTTATCATGATAAAAGTAAAAAGCAAATAACAAAGTCTCTCAGAGAACAAGAAAATACAATTTCTCGAATGCTCTTATGCTTTTATTCTTCTTTGTTTATAATAGCATTTTCTAACCTGCATGGTATTACGCTGAATTTTTATTCACCCTTGAGAACTTTCTTGGCCACTGAAGAAGCAACTTTCCAATTAACAGGAACTGTTTTGTACCTTTACTCTCTAAAGGCATTTTTCTCTTGCTATTACCAAAAAAGTTATCACTGCATATTTCTTTTCTATAAATGCCATGAAAACCAATAGAAGTTTTGTTTTATTTTATCTTTATCTCACTTTCTGTATTTACCACAGTTTTGCAAATTATAATTATAGATGTTTATCAACTTACTGACTTAGGAACCATTTTTGCAATGTTTAATACATATAAATAGTTTTTATATACAAGAGAAATTATTTTATCTTCTTTTATTCCTACCTCAAAATTATTTTAATTTTATCTGTAAATATTTCTTTAATATTCCTTTGCATTAGTGGGTAAATATTTTAATATATGATGTTTTAAAAGAAAATCTTCCCAAATGATCTGATTCATTCTTTTAAAAAAATATAGGTCTTTTAAAACTAAGGCCTTTTGAGTTTCATGGAAAATCTCTGTTCCACAACAAAGAATGTAGTTACTTTCCATTATTTTTAAATGAATAATACAAATAATGAAAAATAAAATCAACCTTATTTTAGCATGATTTTCAGACTTTAATGTTAAATTATTCTTTCTAGTTAGTTGTCCCCAAATGTTTATAATAACTAAAAAATAACCAAAAAACTTAAAAGATTGACATGCAAGAAAAAATAATATCTTCAATATTTAATGTAAAATTAACATGTGACTTAGAAATGAAGAATATGGTGATATGGAGAGAAAAAATGGATGGAATCTATATGATCTGGGTAACTAAGGGAACACCACAAATGGGAGAAAAACAAATTCTATCTTGGCATTCCCCTCTGGCATCTGCTGAAGAAGTTTTTTATTTTTAAAAAATGTGTATTGCCTTCCAAAGAGTACCATTGATACCTATTTCATGTAATATAACAATCACAGTACAGGAAAAAATATCATATTTACAAGTTTCATCCAGGAGATGGCAATCTCAAGTTTAAGGCTGTTGAAGTTCACTATTAGAATTTTGTCTACTACAGGGTCTGGAGAAAGAACACTTCTCATATCGATGGCCTGGTTTCAATTGCTGTTAATGCATATGATTCCTCTAGTAGTAAGCCCTGAGCACAGCCAGTCATATCGCCCAAACAAATCATCAGGAAGATTAAAAAGAATCATGCCAAACTCATATAAAAATAATCAATTTCACATCAAATATTTATAAAAAATTTATGAAAAAAGAACATCAGTTATTTTGATTATACATTGATGGTTCATTTTGATTACACATTGATGGTTACATGGAAAAGACATAATAACTTCCAGTTCATTTCATGAAGCTCACCACAAACAGTGGTGAGTACAGTTATAGAAATAACTACACAGAGAACTACCATAATCATGTGAACGAATGAAGGAACTGGAAAGCCTGTCTGGAGTACAGGTGGGGGTGGGGCGCGATGGAAGGAGATTTGGGACATTGGTGATGGGAATGTTGCACTGGTAAAGGGGGGTGTTCTTTACATGACTGAAACCTAATCACAATCATATATGTAATCAAGATGTTTAAATAAAGGAAAAAAGAAAAGACATAATAGTAATACTATTCGTAACATAATAGTGATTTTTGTACACAAAATTTTTCACACTTCTACATTTGTAGCTCACAAAAAACTTAGGCAAGAACTTATTTTTATAGATGTTTTAAAATATTTTATTTTATTGAAATCATTGTAATTTTCAAGTTTTTTTATAGTTGAGTTTCAGATATACAGTTAAACAAGATTAATCCCACCATCAGTTTCAAATTTTCTCCACCATGTTCCCATGGTATATTCCAACAACCATTCGTTGTCCCCAGGCTGTCAGTATAACAGACCCAATTTAAAATTAGATTGTTAAAATTTGTGTCTCTTGATTCTATTGTTGTTGACGTTGTCTAGGATATTTATTTCTGTATTTTTTTTTAATCTCCACTAATTAAGCTAAGACCTTTGGCTTCTGGTCCCTATTCTTTCATAAGTGTGTTTCACCTATTTAACTCAAGTTTTTTTCTTCCCCTCACTATACTCTGGGGCAATGTGTATTTCAGACAACCCTCATTTGATCCATTGCATTTCTTCATGTAATTATTCTAAATATCACATATAATATAAATGGTATTCTTCTTTTAACTTACGCTATTTAACATATTTCCTGTTCCATAGTTGTTGAGGTAAATTGCATGATTGCATCATTCCTTATAACTATGTAATATTCCATTGTATATATGTACCATATATTCATGATACACTTGTCTGTGTTAGACATGTAAATTGTTTCCAAGTCTTAGTTATTGTACTGAGTGATGTAATAAATAGCAGTGAGTATCGTGTTTCTAATCTCTCAGGCTGGCAGGTCTAAATAAGCAGGGTAACAGCAGAGAAATAATTCACGAGCAGTCAAAGTTTCAACAGAGACTTTATTCCCTCACGTTTTTTCTCCACCAAGAGAAAACTTGCTTGTGTAATAAAACAACTTTATATAAACATAGTAAAGTGTATTTATTTAATTAATGTAATTTTACTTTATTACATAATTGTAGATGTCCATATACACACTATTTTAACTTCTATAAAATACAATATTATATAAATTTTATACAATAGTTTATCAAAAATTATTATATAGCCAAATATATTATTTCTAGCTTTGATATTTAGTTACTAATTAGTATTGGTGTCTGTCAGACCAGTTGTGATACTCATTTATTTTGTGTCATTTTGTTTTTATTCTAATTAGCTTGAGTATTATGTAAATGAGATCATAGCAGGAGTTTGATACTCACTTAGCTTCTCATAAATACAAACAAATGATTTCTTAGGGAAAAGTTTCTTTAAAAATAGTAACTTGAGGCCAGAGCAGTGGTGCAGGGCATAATGTGTCTGCCTTGTGTACTCTAGCCTAGGACGAACCACAGTTTGATCCCCTGGCATCCAATATGGTCCTCCAAGCCAGGAGTGATTTCATCATTGGGTGTGGCCTAAAAACAAAGCAAATAAACTCCCTCCAAAATAGTAATTATGGGTCTGGAGTGATATTGCAAGTGGTAGGGCGTATGCCTTGCACTTGCTGATCTAGGACCAACCTCGGTTCTATTTCATGGTGTCCCATTTGGTCTGCAAAGCCATGAGCAATTTCTGAGCTCATAGCCATGAGTAACCCCTGAGCATCAGTGGATATGGCCCAACACCCCCCCAAATAGTAGCTTAATGAATTTTTGTATTTAATATGCATTCAATATTATATCTTATTCAACTTTTCAAACATTAAGTTAGCTTTTTTTGAAAAATATTTGTCTTCAGTTATGATATGTGTATGTTAAAGAAGGTACAACTTCATCAATAGTTAAAGCCATTTAGTTTAGATAGGTATTTCTGTTTATAATGTACTCCCACTTAAATACAAGAATATTTAACATTCCAATAAAACAATTATTCACTAAAAATTAGGCAAATAAAGTAAAATCACAAAAGATCTCCAAATATTATTAGGATAACTAAAGTTATGTAGTTTTAACAGGAAAATGTAAAAAATAAACTTACTGGAATGTTTTTTCCTAAATTAATACATATTATAATCCTATCTCCTGAATTCTAGCCCCAAATCATATATTCTGAATCCTATTCTTAAATTACCTTAATATGATGTCAATTGCTGATATCTGTGAGAAATTACTTTGAAAAATGACCTAGTGATTGAATAAAACAAATAATTCATTTAGTTTATTTAAAAATAAGATTTGCACAAAGGGAGACTTATACTCCATTGTAAATTTTTCTAATAAATTTTTATTGTGACCAAAGTGCATTACAAATCTTTCACAGAATTATTTATGGTACATAGTGACAGTGAATGAGGGGCATTCCCACCACCAGTATTGCCCTCCCTTTACCCCTGTTCCCAGCATGTATCCCACATCTCCCTCCTTTACCCCACAGAATACTAATGTAATTTGTCTCCACTAAACTGACTTTGACAACCGTGAATGGGCAGAACCTACCCTGGGTCCAATAAGGAAAACTCTACCCTAGACTGTAGCCCAGGACTTACATATTAAAAAAAAAAAAAAAAAAAAAAAAGGACTACTTATTACAGAGGCTCAACAACAGAGACTGACCAGAACCTTTGGGTCCATAATATTCTAGGCTTTGGCTTAGGGACTGAACGAAAACAGGGTGCACTAGTTACAGAAGACTGAACACAACAATGATGGAACAGAACCTCTAGAACCGTAAAGACTCTATCCTAGACCCTGTCCTATGACTTGTGCAAATACCAATACAGTGGCTTATTTTCTCACCCACAAGTGAGAGGAAAATTTCCTGGCACCACAAAAAAAGCCCTTGGGATGGGGTAATGAGTATATATGTAGCCAGGGGTTGATCCCATGATGGTATGCTTCAAGAATGGAGAAACCCTTAATCTCTTATGCCACGGGAATTCCCTTTCCTCCCCAATGCTTACTGTATCTATGCAAAAAAAAAAAGTGGGGGGAACGCCAAACCCTGCCACACAGCACCCCTTCTTTTTCTTGTCTAGTTTTGATTAGTTAGTTTCTGACTTTATTTTCCACTGTAGATTTTTAACCTTTGAACAGTTCAGGACCAATCTGAACGTGGAAGTACTTCTGCTCTATTCCTTTTAATGACACAGGGAAAAAAATATATTTTAAACTAAACACTAATTTAAAAGATTGGAAATAGGGGCTGGTGAGGTGGTGCTAGAGGTAAGGTGTCTGCCTAGCAAGCGCTAGCCAAAGAAGGACTGTGGTTAGATCCTCCAGCATCCCATATGGTCCCCTCAAGACAGGGGGAATTTCTGAGTGCTTAGCCAGGAGTAACCCCTGAGCATCAAATGGGTGTGGCCTAAAACAAAACAAAACAAAACAAAAAAAGATTGAAATAAAACCATAAAACCAATGCACCAGTTTGTTTTAATATATTAAACATTCCTAGATCACTTTAATTTAGAGTATGTTAAAATTTACGTTTTGAATTTACCTTTGAGAACATCAGGATGAATTGCCTTATTTGCAATTTAGAAACTTTATTCTCAATGAATTAATTTTTCCTATCATGACTCTACCTGCCAATATTGCTTAGGTAAGATTTAAGCAAAAATATTTGTAATACTAAGTGTAATTGAAAAAGTTTAAGGCATCTATTTAGGAAATTGGATTTTGAGTTTTCCTAATAATTCAGAATTTGAAATTACTTATGCATCTCTCACATCAACTTACTTAATGAATCTCTCCAAGGAACATATACTACCTCTTAAGTTTTCTGTAGGATTTATTGCCATGAGAAAAAGAATAAATTCAGCAGTACTTAATTTTGCAGCTTGACTCTCCTTACTTCTACATATTAATTGACAATCCTTTTAACCTAGGTTAACTACTTTGAAGTTATTTATATTTTCTATTACTGATATTTCAAAACTGTTGCCTTTGCTACTGCTTCATCTATTTGTTTTCCATGCTCCTCATGAAATAGTTATCATTTTTGTCCCTTATGTCAAATGATACAGCATCAAATGAGTGTCTTTTATTAGTACGAGAGTAACACTGCATGGTCCAAAAACTGATAGCTCATATTATTATTAAAATATTTGTTAAACTTCAAAACAGTATTTTAATTTACCTATTAAATACCTTGATTATAAATAAATAAATAAATAAATAAATAGATAAATAAAACATTTCATGCATTTTCTTCTCCCAGGTATACCAGAGTTAATGGCATTAAATAGAAACACAACATACTTTGGGTAAGCAAAATGTTAATGCATGTAATGTTTAATTGAAATATCTTTGAAAAATCACAATAATTGTGTGCAATTTTAGTCTTATCACATTGATTTATATTTCCATATTTTGTATCCACAACACCGGCCAGAATATGCTGAGTCCTTTTGAAATAACTTTGTGATGAAATAAAACTCATTCGTGGAAAATATGCAACTTTAACCAAACCTCCTAACAAGTTACTGCCTCAAAACCATTTGTCCAGTTACATATTTTTCTACTTTTGAATGGTTAAGCAATACTAATGTAAACTAGCAACTACATACATTTTCTCAAACGGTAGAAAATTAGGATTTCAAGGCTACATTTATCTTCATAAGGTGTTTCACTCATTATGTTCACTGACCTTGTTTCCACTCTTTTAGTTTATATTGCTCTCTGCTTGAGGAATTTAATGGGTATGTGAATTCCTCTGATTCCATTCTGGTTAAACCGCCTCTTCATTGGGGCACCTTTTTAATAAAAAAACAGATTACAATAAGTTTAAAAGTTTAAATGGAGTCTTCCATTTGAATTATTTAGTTTCCTCAATTATAAGTTTCTCAGTCCACATTATAATATTTGTGACACATAACACTTATGTCAGAAATAAATTCATAGATTCTATTTTATCATCCTATTTTAAAGCTAAAACAACATGAGATTGATTGGGAGTAAAATGACGAGTTTCACCTCCACTACCTATATTTTTCTTGACATTGGTGATGTTTCTAAACAAAATGTAGCCTCGACATCTTCTGCAGTTAAATATAGATATTAATTAGATACAGTTCCTGTCAGCATCATGAGGGAAGAGATATAATTGTGCATTTTTATATTCATGTATGTATATGAATTTTAAAGTACAAAATTATAAATGCATATTTTCATCATCTTTTTCCACATGCTATTAAATTATTGACCTGCTGTCTCTGAAAATAGTCAAATAATATAATTAAGAAGATCTGACATCTACTTCTGGCTCTTTAGTCAGCAGCATTAATGGTGACATTGAATCATAAACTCTACCATATATAAATACTATCATTAATATTAACACAGCCTGAGAACCAGCTCTACTTTACATTATTAAAAATAAGTACATAACAACCTGCCCATAAAGTTAATTTATTTTGTTTGCATATGTGTATGGTGTATATGTTTGTATCTTTTTGATTTTATATAATTTTAATAACTGATAACATTTTTCCTACCTGTAACAGCTTTTTGTACTTTCTGATGAATCTGTTGATATTCTATCATACATCAGTCAATAGATAAGCAAAGTAAAACCCTAAAACCAAAATATAACCCAATTATATTTGGAATGTATATATACATATCAATGTGCATAACCTATAAAAATTGTACTTATATTTGGAACCTATACAAAATTATATAATTTATAAGATCCCTCAACCAATAATTGAGAGAATTCGATTGCCTATATGGAATTATAATTATGAATACATATGCATATTTTTGCCACACCCTATGGTGCTCAGGGGTTACTTGTGGCTCTGAGCTCAGAATTCATTCCTGACAGGCTTGGGGGACTATATGTGATGCAGGAAATCTAACCCAGGTCCTTCCTGGGTTTTCCTCATGCAAGGCAAATGGCCCTACAGCTTTGCTATCTATTCGGCCATTTGCAGATTTTTATTTAAAATGGCATTACATGAATTTAGATGTCACCACTTTATTATAAAAACAAGTAAAATGCTGAACACAATAAATTATTTTTATTGTACTAAAAAAGAATATACTGGATAAATAAGAAACACAAAATTAAAGACAAAGAGAGGTAATTACATAAATCTACAACCATGAAGAATAAAAACTTACTCAAACTATTCTTCCTAGAAATATATGGCAATGTGGCAACACCTAAACTATAGTTAACAAATTTTTGGAAGTTCAGTACAAGTTTCAGCCCTGAAAGTTCTAATTTCTAAAGGGGCCCAACCTATATCTTCAATAGTTTTCTTTTATATAGCAGCACTAACAAGTTATTGCAATGAATATGAGAACTATATTCCCTCATTTCTCATCAGAAGTTAAAGAAAATGAATCACAAACTAAACAATTTACTATTAATAAGGTCAGCACTCCAGATGAACAAATTAGAAGAAAGAATAAAATATATTTAATTCTGATTCTGTACTTTATTTCTCATATTAAAGAGAAAACAAAAAAATTATGGCTGTAGCTGATAAAGCAAAAAAAAAAGATATAATTCTATAATAATAGATCATTTCTTTCTACAATCATAATGAAGCATAAAAGGTCTCTTTGTACCAGTTCATTTCATTTTTTATCATACTCAATGCTTAAATATATTACGTTCAGGCATACTTAATGGAGAAACATGAAGTTCACAGAAACCTTAGAAATATCCGAATCCTATATGTCAGAAATGTTGAAGTCATCAGAGCAGAAATTGCTTTTAAATAGTAATTGTGTATTGAGTTTTAAAAGAAGCAGTAGATTATATAGTATAAGATATAAAATAAAACAAGATAGGAATGTTCAGAAAGAGTAAAAAGTAAATGTTAGGAATAAAAGACACTAACAGAAATTAATGCTGATTTCAATGGATTCATTAAGAGACCTAGAATATCCAAGGAAATAATTTCTTTTGTTGTTGTTTCTTTGGTTTTGGCACTCATATGTTTCTTCTGGTTCTGTGCTAAGAAGTTACTTTGGGCAAGTTCGGGGGTTTTTATGGGATGCAGAGGATTTAACCTGGGTCAGCATGTACAAGGCAAACTCCCTATCCACTGGGCTATTGCTCTAGTTCGTGAGGAAAAAATTTCTAAGCTTGAGCATATGATTGTAAAAATGTCCAAACCCAAATTTTAAAAGGAGAAATACAAACAAATGTATACCTTTCCTATTATTCCTCTTCCTACCTACATAATATAAGTTTTAAAAAATATGATAATGGGACAGAGAAATAGTATATTGGTAAGGTATTTGGTTTACAAGCAGTTAACCCATGTTATATTTTGAGGACCTATATTGCTTGCAGAGCACAGCCAGTCATTATTCCTGGAGACAATGTCTTAAGTAAACAATCTTGGGTAATACCATCAAACTGCTTCTCATTTCTTGATTTCAAAAATGATTCTTGTTGAGGCTGAGAGATAGCACAGCGGTAGGGTGTTTGCCTTGCATGCAGCAGATCCCGGTATCACATATGGTCCCCTATTCCTGCCAGGAGTGATTTCTGAGCACAGAGCCAGGAGTAAATCTTGAGTGCTGTGGGTGTGACCCCCCCAAAAATATGATTCTTGTCTAAGGATATTATAGGTACATTGACACTATCTGAAACCCTACCTATTTCAAACCTCAGCATTATAAAAATTCTGTAAAATTTTATACTCAATCACATTTTCCATCCATCCTTCCTACTGATCTAGCTACTTATTGAATAACTATAATATAACAAGGGTTTGCAAGGTGTTGTATAAACACAAGGAAAAAGTAGTGAACCAAGGTATAATGAATGCCCTTGCCTTTATGGAACACCCTTTACATGATATAAACAGTAAACAAAAATATAGTGCATGTAATTCAATGCAGATACAAATTTTATGAATTTAAATGATATATGAAAAGCAAAGAATCACAGGTCAGAAGCCTATAAAGATTATAAAGTACTCTTTCACTTTTTCTCCAAAAAAGATAAAATTTCTCCTTGGAGAGGACCATTGGTATCAAAAGTTCACACAGCAAAGCAGAAACAGAACTGTGAACTCTTAGAAAAAGCAGAAGTTATGTGTCTATATGAGAGAATTAGAAATATATTGGCAGTTAATATATTAAGAAAGATATTTAGGGACTTTAAAGTATATGTATCAATGATAGGACTGTTTTTACCTGTAGTCTGGGAACCAGAAACATTATTGTCTTTACGGCAAGTTTAACACATTTCTATCAATTACCAAATCCCAGTCACCATAAAAGTAGTTACAAAGTTTTGTAAAGGTCAAGAATTTAAACAAATTGAATAAATTAAAGAAACTGCATGTGTCTTCCAAACTTTTTGAAGAAAAGGAATCTTGTGTTGTGTTCGACATTTTTCAAGGGAAACAAATTGTTCTTTCACTAAGAATAAAGGAAATGTGGGCATTTGACATCATGCTAGCTGTCAACACTTTGATAATAAGTTTTAGTAATACTGAATTATTCCCTTCCTGGAGAATTTTTTCCCATTTTGGAAGGGAGTATTGAAAATCCATTAGAAAGAGGAGGTTAGAGTGAGTTGCACTAGTGAAGCAGAGTCCTATGTTCTTTTTTTTTTTTTCCTGCCACACCCGGTGATGCTACTCCTGGCTATCTGCTCAGAAATTGCTCCTGGCTTGGGGGACCATCTGGACACCGGAGGATCCAACAGTGCTCAGGTCCATTTTGGGTCAGCCACTTGCAAGGCAAACGCTCTACCTCTCTCTGCGCCATCGTTTTAGCCAGAGAATTGTTATTTTATAACTGAAATCAAGTTAGAAACATGTTTGCAATCATGGTGCTTAAATAAAGATATTATAAAAATGGAAATAAAAGAAAATATAGAGGACATGGCAGAGAATTAAAATCTGGGGTCTTATTGGTATAATTTGATGAAAAATCTAAATAATATCACAAAATTCATTTTTATAGAAGAAAGAGCACCATGCTACAAAAAGTAGCATTGAATCTCATTTCTTCTTAGTAATAAACCCTTTTATGCCTCATAGTACACTAAAATTTGTTATGTTTTAATCTCTGTGCTACTCTAAAACTCTGAATGATTGACAAGGTGTATGTGTGAATACATATTATAATCCAATTTAAAATATGTGTAATAATTACTTATTTATAAGAAATATTCTGAAAAACATGCCTATTTTCCCCTTTCATGGCCTGAAATATTTCTTAGCTTTTGAGGCAAGAAACAAAGACATTTGCTGGTTTTGTTTTCTGTTTTTATCTTATATTCTAGATGATGTTAGATGAGAAATAATGTGAAAACTTCTAAATTCACTGTTTCAACTAGGTAGAAGTAAAAAGTATAGCTTTTTTCTTCAGGTAGTTTGGAATTTTCCATATTTGGGGATATTTACTCCTTTTTATTGGAGAATGTGGAATTTGGCTACACATGGCAGTGCTCAGTGCTTACTACGGGCTCCTGCTCAGGAATCTCTCCTTGTAGAGCTCAGATCACATATGGTGTTGGGCACTGAACCCTAGTCTCAAATAATCTCTCTCAGGCCCTGTACATTTTTACTCTTTTTTTTTGGGGGGGGGGGTCACACCCAGCAGCACTAAGGGTTTAATCCTGGCTCCATGCTCAGAAATCGCTCCTGGCAGGCTCGGGGGACCATATGGGATGCAGGGATTTGAACCAATGACCTGCATGAAAGGCATTTGCCTTACTTCCATGCTATCTCTCCGGCCCCTACATTTTTACTCTTATTTAAGACAGGTATATATAAACTTTTGATGTTCTTTGAATTATCCATATTTGATCATCTATCCATTACTTTACTGTTGCTACATTTTCTCCTTTTATTTTTAAAAGGACACTTCTGGGATCGGGTTTCCTTCTTGAGATTTCCTCTATATAATCTATGAGAAAATATTCATGAAGTTATTTTGTTCAATTTGTTTGCTTGCTTGTTTGTTTTGAGGTTGTGCGTGATTGTGGACAGCCTACTTATGTTTAGCTGTGTACTCACAACTCAATCCTACCAGTGCTTGCAGAACCATATGACAGACTAGGGATACAATTGAATGATTGCTTGCAAGTCATTAACCTAAACTCTTGTACTATCTCCATAACCACAGGTGTGGTATCTTTCCAATTTTTTTATTGTACTTAGCACTGCACTATGCTTAGGCATCACTTTTGACAATGGTGGTGGTATCTTATGCAGTGCTAGTGACTGAACTGGGCAGCAGGTTAAGGTATTTGATCCCTATATTAACTCTAATTATCACAAGTCTCATTCTACTTTTTTGTTTTTTTCTTATTGCTTAAGATCACATTCATGTGTTCACACTTAAAAAATAAGAATGCTGCTGCTGAACTAGATTCTCAGTTCATCACAAACTCATAAGATTCTGGGATATAGGTACATCTAAATCAGTTTGCATCTTAAATTTCTGTGTTGCTAGTGGTTAACCATGGTATCCTCCAACTATAAGAAAGTAAGCCAGATTCTCTGAAACCTATTGTAAAAATGCTATAGGGAACTTTAACATTGTCAATCTTGAGAAAGAGAAAGAGAGTGAGAGAGGAAAGTAGAGGAAGAGTAAGAAATTGGGGAGAAAGGGATTGGAGAGACAGTAAAGTCATTGACACCCAGCCTTAGTTAGATCTTCCAACTGCTCCACTGGAAGGACACAAGGATTTCTGAGGTTATTCTGAGGTTAATTTCTAGAAAAATCAATCCCAATCAGCATTTTCATGCCTAAACACTGAAAACTTGACCCTGTTGACCTACTGTGAACAGGACTGGCCCATGGCTCTCCCCAAGACTACTAGGGAAGTCTTACCCACTCAAAGAATAACTTTGGTATTTGCTAAACTGACATATATAAACATATATATATACATACATATATATAAATATAGGGTATGATATCAAATATTTGAGACATATCTGCCAGATTATTATGGTTCTTACCAGTTTGTGTGACATTAGCTTATCGTTTTTCCCTTTTATACATTGTCCTTCAGACCAACTGATATTTAAACTTGTACCCCCATAGATTAAACTAATTAAACAGGCCTATGCTATCTGACAGTTTGGTCTTGAATAAATATATCCAAGATACTGATAAACACAGAAGGCATTTCTAAATTTCAAGATGGTTATTTTCTTGCTAGAGACTATAAGTAATTATAATAATAAATACCTATAAATATGTATTTTATATTCATTATATTTATATTATACACCGGAACATACAAACTGCAAATTAGTAAGTTTAAAAAAAAAGACTAAAGGACAGAAAGCATAAGTACAGCAGGTAGGCTGTTTGTTTTGCATGTAGACAATCTGGGTTTGATCCCAGCATTCATCTCTTCCTCCAGTTCCTTTCCAGGGTGATCCCTATACAGAATCTCTAGATAGGACTGGGTACTGCTGGCTGTGATTACAAAACCAAAAATATAAAAACATAAAAAAAAATAATAGTAAGGAGTGTGCATTTCCCATTTTGTTTTGCCTGTCTATTGTCTCTTAAATTCCTGCTCATTAGCTCCTATTTCTCTCTGCTCTGTGGTTGATTTCTATGTGTTTTTGTACTAAAATGTCCATATTCAGTGATACATTCCTGATTCCATGTTCAGGAGTGGCTCCTGGTGATAATTACAAGAACTTACATGTCACAATGAATATCACTCAACCTACAAGTCAAGTGCCTTATCTTCTGTACTATTTCCTTGTATTTGATGAACAATTCATAAATGTAGCTTTTACCCCCTTTAGGATTTTTAATATAATCATATATGTGGGCTTACTATCTGTATTTCTATATATATAAATAAATATCTCCTTTAGAAAGTCTGATATTGATCTGCATTTCAACCCTTGAGTACAATGATCAACTTGACACAGAGTATGCTTAAAAATCCTACGTTTCTCTGAGTGTGTCTTTTTGAAAGCCTTTTTAGGGGGTCTCAAACTCATGGCTTGCAGGCCATTTGCAGCTCTCCGTACAACATTTTGTGGACCTGCCCTAGAGGAATCTGTTTTCTTTTGTTTTGTTTTAGTTGTTTGGGTCACACACCCCCAATGTTCAAGGCTTACTACTGACTTTGCACTCAAGGATCACCCCAATTTTGCCTCCGGCGGCCCCTAAGTAAATTGAGTTTGAGACCCCTGCTAGGCTCCAACCTCATGACTCATGTCTCCATTCAAAAAAATAATTTGCATTATGGTGACTTGCTATTTTTTTCTTTTTTTTCTTTTTCTTTTGTTTTCTTTTGTTTTTTCTTTTTTTCTGTCTTGCCCAGATTCCAGCACTGCTCCAGACTCATTCCAGATTAACATTTTTCCAAAGAGTAAAACTGTATTGCTATCCGTACATATGACTGTAACAACTATCAAATAAAAAAAATCAAGTTAATAATGAAAAGAAATAACAATCTCAATTTTGGTCATCAGGATTCTTGTAGGATATAGTATGTAAAAATCAATACAAAATGTACACAAGAGGGGTAAAAGAGAGTGAATGCAATGTTATTCTAGGTCAAAAAATTTTTGCTGGTGTTTGTTTTTGAGTTTGAACTCCATAATCATACTGCCTCTCCATAAGGTGGCTTGATATTGACTTTCATTTCTATTACCTACTAGTATTGCCTATTAATATACTACTTACATAGAAAATAGAAAAGTCTTACTTGTCAGCATTTTAGTAAAGAAGAGTAATGGTGTTTTTGACATAAAAATGTGGGATTCAAGGGCTGGAGAGATAGAAATGAAGGACATTTGATTATACAAGATTGACTTGAGTTCTTAAGTATCCCATATGGTCCTTGGGCCTTTCAAGAGTAGTCGCTGAGCACAGTCATGAGTATTCCTTGAGTACTATCAGGCCTGGCCAAAAACAAACAAAAAATGTATAATTCAAAATGTATCAATTTAGAAATTAAAAAAAGTCAATATTAAAATTCAGTTTTAAGACAAGTTTAAAACACTTTAGTATAATTTCTTCCATATATAGAAATATAAAAGACTAATTACTTTTTAAAAATAAGCATGCCGACTTATTTAACAAATGGCACTTATAACATGAGAGTATATTAATTGGGTAGGTTTGAAGGCAGAGAAAATAAACATTGAATTCTGAGTTATTATCTGACTTACAGACTGAAAATATCACTTTTTATTGTGTAGAATGCACCTGTTTAAAAAGATAGATTGGCAGGTGGAGAGAATCACATTGTAAATTTACACTAATAAAATTTTCAAAACTATCCCCACTCTATCTCAAAAGCTACTTAACCAATACTTCACTGTTACAAAGGAAATGCTGAGGGAATCAAGTAAAAGAAGGACGTTATCAATTTTGAATAAAGATGATTATTTTAAAAATTCCTCATTTAAGGTAAAAACTGACATGTGATAAATAAGTTTCATGCCACACACAAAAATTAATATTTATAATTATATTGCTTGAATATTCATGAATCTCCATGTTGCAGAAATCATTTCAGTCTATTTTCTGGACATCATTAAATAACATAAATGTTGTTATGCATTTTCTAATTACTAAAATGCTTAGCTTTAATAAACAGATTTCTCCAGCAATGTTTCTAACAAATTTGTCTTGAAAGATTTCCATAGTTTTATGAAATAAAGGTTTCATGTTACTGACATAATAATGACAGGGGCAATTTCATACTGTTAAAAGACTGCTACATTTGATCTTTCTCGTGCTTATTTCAGCAAAAAGGAGAAAATGTTCATTATGTCAAAAAGAATGTAGAACATAAAATATGATGGCAATTTTTGAGTTTTTTCTATCCAAATCTTCTCCTACCAAATGACAATTATATGCCAATATCAAAGTCAGGAATAATAAGTAAACCTGGATTGATTGAAAGTAGTTTTTGTTAAGAAGTGTCACAATTTTATAAATGCCCATTTATGTACGAAAGTACATGATTTTGTATTAGCCAGAGAAGTTGATAGAAAAAGGGGTAATAGTCACTGTAATAAAAATGATTTTGTCTATATGAGGCAGTTTTATTTTTTGACTTTCTATTTGATTCAATGCCCAATCTAATAAAAATGCTACAGTAAATAAAATACATTTCCAGTGCACAATCAGTTGTGATTTTTTTAGACTAGCAGTAAATAAATTCAGTCTTTTAAAAAGAAGCTATTTAGATGCCAAATATTAAGCTACTTGCTAACAAGAAGAGGTTAAATTAGAGTAGTATTGGGTGAGAATTTTGAGGAAGAGGAGATGCAAGATTCAGTCAAATTAGATTAAAGAAAACAAATGTAGGGAACATATTATACTAATTAAAGTTCAGTCAGTACATTTTTTTATTTAGTTTTTCAATTTAATTATTTAAATTAATAGGGAGTATGGGGCCAGAGAGAGCACAGCGATAGCGTGTTTGCTTTGCAAGCAGATTTACCCAGGATAAACCTGGGTCCGATCCCCAGTGATCCATATGATCCCCGAGTCAGGAGCGATTTCTGAGCGCTTATTTCTGAGCTTCACCAGTTGTATCCAAAAACAAACAAAGAAACAAACAAGCAAAAAAAAAAATAAGGAGGAGAAAACCCAGTTCTGTTCAGAGTATACTCCTGGTTCTTCATTTTGAAATCACTCCTGATGGGCTTGGGGGACCAAATGGGATGCCAGGGATCAAATCTGTGTCCATCTTGGGCTGACCAACATGCAAGGCAAACACCCTACCTCTGTGCTATTACTCTGGTCACAGATTTTTATAATTTTTATAAAATTAATAATTAGGGAGCCGGAACGATACCGCAACGTTAAAGAGTTTGCCTTGCACGCTGCTGATTCAGGACAGACCTCGGTTGGAACCCTAGTGTCCCAAATGGTCCCTCAACTCAGGAGTGATTTATGAGCGCATTGCCAGGAGTAACCTCTGAACATCACAGGGTGTGGTCCAAAAACCAAAAAAAAAAAAATTTGATAATTAGTAGAGATGACCAGATTTACTTCAAACTAGATATATTATTTTTTAGCAAAGAAGGGTTTGTTTAATAAAAATATAATTTATTTATAAATGCATAATGATGTGTGTTGACAATAAAGAGATAACCAAAGCATTCATTAATAAATTTTGCATATACTTACTATGTCATGTTTATTAGTGCTTTATTCTTTTCCAAAATTTATTTTTCATGTATGCATTTTATTGGATTTTAGTACTCATGATGATACCTCATTGTTTAGTGTTATTATTTTCATTATTTAAACTAAAATTATTTCAATTATATCGCAAAGTATTGCCGGTATTCATCTCATGCTAGAACTTCCTAATTCTATCAGGAATTACACAAGATATAGTGCACAAATCTGCAATTGGGTCTTTATTTTTAGAGGGCTTTTGTTACCTCTCTTGGATTAATTTAAATCAACTTCAAGGTGAAACAGACTTCAAGGAACTGAAGACTGAAGACAGAGGACAAGAAGAAAAAAATCAGTAGAAAATGTGTGAAAGAAAAGGAATTAGAAAAAAAAGAAGAGGACAAGAAAGAGAATGCCAAATGACACACTTAAGCAGGAAGACTAGGAAACTTGGAAAATCTCTATATTTTCTTGCAAGAAGCAAGGGTAAGCTCTCTGCTTGGGCTTAGCAAATGGAAAATGGTTAGATAAAGAAGCTGGGAAGTAAAAGATTTTTTTTTATTTTGGTGGGGTTCCTCACCAGCATCTATTTGAGGTATTCTTGTCTTAGCACTCTAGGCTCATTATTTGTAGGCTCCTGAGGTCATATAGGATGCCAGCACAATCCCAGTTCCACCAGGCACAAGGGAAGCAGTCTATCCACTATAATTTTGCTCTGACCCAAGAATAGGATGTGTGTAAGGCTAATCCTTTGAATTTCCTTAGAGTAAATACTAGGACTGTCCTCACTTACCTATTCTCAGAAATCTTTCTCTCTGGGGCTATGCCTCCTAATATCATCCTGCCTATTTTCCCTCTAGCCATAAATAGCTAAAGTACACAGAACCTGAAGCTTAGAAGCTCATACTTAGGTTTATGAGGAATTTTTTTTGTTGTTATTTTATTTCAAAGGGAACTGTGAAGGCAGTCCCCAACTACCACAAATTATGCAGTCAAGTTTCCCACATTCGTGAAGGGGTCAGCAAATCTGGAGTGCAATGGATAAGCCTCACCCTGGGAAAAACCACCTTCGAGATCAAGGTATCTTCCCTGCCAGGTAAGTAATGATTTTCTTATTATTCTGGCATTTACTAATGCTATTACATGCTACCACAGAGATTTTTTGACTCTCAAAACTAACAGGAACTTACAGGAACTTCATTATCTTTCCTCAGTCAGAGATATTTTGGGAATAGTTTGTGGAAACAAATGGAATAAATCTCAGAGCACATGGGATGTAATATCATTATTGATTCCCTAAAGACACCTTAAAGAGTCCCAAAATATCAGAGAAGTTAACCATCACAAAGAAAATGCAAAAGAAGCCAATTCATCGATTTTCTTGCTCATTACCAAAAGACACATCAATTGAGTCTAGGAAATACATAGTGTCCCCTTTTCTGCACATATATCATTGAAACCTGCAGGGTCCTATGTTTGTTATATGACTAGTGAGAACAGTTTCACTTGTTCTAAGATGAATAGGAGGTGATCCTGAAAGTGAGCTTTAATTGCTCAAATCTTGTAGGGGTCTGGGCCAACAATCACCTGCCCTCTCTCTGCTTTGCTTGGTAAAAGGAGGTTGGGGAATTTTAAACATCAAAATACACATATAATTTGCTCAAAAGTTGTAGGTTTAGTTAGTTTTCATCTTGGGGTAAATTTTCTTAGGTATTGAATACCAATTTGCCTTATTTTTTTTTAGGGTGAGGACTCGGTTCAATCATCCTATCTCAATTCCATTCATATATATTGAACTCTGAATGATTCAGTGAAAAAGAATTACAATGGATAAGTCAAAATAATAAGTGGCTATATTAGTTGAGGGTTAGATCTGGACTAGGCATGAATATTTACCCGACAGAGGTTCATAATAGCACTAAGGACAATTTTTTAAATGCCTATGTCTTTTTTTTTTATGAGCCACACCCGGCGCTGCTCAGAGGTTACTCCTGGCTATCCATCTGCTCAGAAATAGCTCCTGGTAGGCACGGGGGACCATATGGGATGCTGGGATCTGAACTAACCATCTTAGGTCCTGGATAGGCTGGCCTTTTTCTTTTTCAAAGAAGGAAACAGTTGTAAAAATTCCCATTAATTTTGCAGATATACAATGAGATGGAGGTACTATGGAGTCTGAAAGCAGAATCTTTTCTTTGTCCTTGTGAAATGTGCTTTCTCCATCAGTGGAGTTTGGGGACCTAGAGACCATTTAAGCAAGCATTATTTTTGTTTGGCTCCTCTTCTACCGCATTCATTATAATAAAGAGAATCAGAAGAGCCATAATTATTCTATTAAGTGAAAAGAATAATTTCCCACTTATTTCTGTCCACAGGGATTCATCTCAGATCCTTTGGTTTATGAGGCACCTGAGCCAATGGACAGAAATAAATAAATAAAAGTAAAATAAGCCAAGTAGAAGTGCTTAAGCTTCTCCAGTGTCAGCATTGAGTCAGGAGGGCAGCTGTTCCTGTGATATCCAGATTCCCAGGGGATATTTGATTGTGACTACCCATTTGATTATGATATGCAGATTTTCATTTGGCAAAGAGAAAGAATATTTTGGCTAGGAGGTGAAGGAGGGAGGATTATGCATTCAGAATATTGGGAAATAATACGATTTTAAAAGTGGGAAAATTATAGAACACATTCCTTCATATCAACAATTCAAGAAAGTCATAATGCATCCCATTGCAGTTAAAAAGCCTCTGTTTTAATGAATTCGTCAGAGCATGCTAATTGTTACAACTTGTTGTTTTTCATGGACTAATTGTAATGTACTACAAAGATTAGGAATGACTGCTCCATAAATTGCAAAGAAAGTAGAGACAATTTGAATCCAGAACTGATTGTTTTTGATCACCCTCGTGGGTATTGGACACCAGCTTGTTTTAGCTTCAAATGCTGCTGCATTTTTACCTTGGAATCTAGAATTCTCAGGTCCTTCTACAACCTATGTACATGGCTGGATTGTTTTAAGCTCCATCTCACTCTATTGTGAATCACAGATGCTTGTAAGCTAAGTCAGAGTTTTCTTACTTGACATTTGCTCTTGTCAAATTTCACTTCCATGCCAGACGTTTACCTCTTGCCATTTTCATCTAGTCTTTTAAACAGGGTTTCGATCTGAGTCTTTTTACTCTTCTTGGATGTTTGCAGATAAAGTTTAAATTTTTTCTCAAACATGAGAATTTTTTAACTCATAAAATATTGTCAGTTGTTGTCCATAAGTTGGTCTTACTGTTTTTTGACTCTCAACTATTATTTGTAAAATTTATTCAATTTAACCATGTATCATGACTTTCTCACCTCATTTTATAATTATTAGAGCTTAAAAAATTGTGCCTGTCATACATGCAACTCAGATAGTAACAATAGAAAAACACTGGGCAATAATAGTTCTTGACAAGCTGGTCTGATTTTTCAGTCACTATTGCATTCCTACAGAAAATAGATTATTTTTCCAAATTTAACTCATTACTTTTTTTTTAAACCCAGAGCCATCTTTGAGCTAGATTTCAAATGCTTATATTTTTCTTTCATATAGTGGGAGACAATTTATGATTAATTTTCTTGCCAACAGAACTAATTTCTAATATAAAGCTAGCTAAAACAACTAGACCTCAGAAAAAACCCTAAAATATATTTTTTAGGTAAATCCTACAACAAAACAGATGACAGCAATAGCTCTCATTTAAAAATGTATTTCCAATATTTCAAAATAATCTTTTAATCTCAAGAAAAATCCTTAATCTTATCAGTTAAGCTGTTTTAATAGATGGCTTTTAAGCCTTTGGTATTATACAGAAAATAATCTATTTAAGAATAAAAATGGCATTAGGAAAGTGATTGAAGAGGCTTTTCCCTGACTTATCATGGTGCATCAGTCTTGGTACACTTAAAGAAATGAACAGTCTTTAAATAGTCTAATAGCTTTTAGAAGCACTCAAATAAAACAACACTTCCTTTCAGTTATTTGATGCACTAAATGTATTTCTGCTCCAATAGTTTCATGCTAAATGTGCCTTTCTCCTAAATTGTTTTTCTATTTGCATATGTATCTTTATAGCTATGACTATATAGTATATTTTTCACAATTAAAGAAAAAGTATTTGAAACCTAGAAGGTTCAGATAAAAAAAATGTAGTTTCAGCAAATTTTAGTATGTGTTTCCAAATTACGTTTCTAATTCTGGAGATATGTTTATTTCACAAGGTTCATTATTTTTTGTACTGGAATTATATGTTTTTATAAATTTATCTTAAATGTTTATACAAATGCCACTTTTAGTAGACAATATTTAATAAACATTGTGTTTGTGGTTTACACTACTATATTTGTGTGCATAATTTAAGACACCAAATAATTATTTATATTATATTTTCTCATTAATAAAATAGAATAAAAATGTTTTCTATAATTTTACTGGTGAATAAGTAAGCTTCATCTTAGAGCTCTCTCTGATAGGATTTATAGGTATAAAACCAGAACCTCACATCAGAACACATAGTTTTAAACTGCTATATTTTTACTTAGCTAAATATAAGACAATCTGAACAACTTTACAAGTTCTTTTAAATTAATATTTGATACAATTTGACTTTTTTTTCTTTTTGGCCACACCCCGTGACTCTCAAGGGTTACTTCTGGCTACGCGCTCAGAAATCACTCCTGGTTTGGGGGACCATATGGGACACTGGGGCTTCTAACCACAGTCTGTCCTAGGCTAGTGCCTCAAGGCAGATGCTTTACCACTCCATGCCACCGCTTTGGCCCCTACAATTTCACTTTTAGTCCAAGTTTCCGAACTCCAGTTCTAACATAGGGTCTATTTTGTTTAACATTAAATGTCCATAATATTATAATAGTTCTCTAAGAAACAGTATTCTTGGGTAATATGGCTCCATAATGGTATTTTAAATTTAACTCAAGAACCTGAGCAATAGCACAGTTGTAAACAACTCAGGTTCTATCCAAGGCATCTCATTTAGTACTCTGTGTACTACCACTGAGTGGTTCCTAGGGGAAAAGCTAGGAATTATCTCTGAGCATTGACAAGTGTGACCCAAAACAAACAAAACAGATGCAAAAATAAATAAAAAAATAAAATATATTGCTTGTGGTGCTTCCACAAATTGACTTTGGTTTTATTGGGTATCAATATGCTTGAGAGGGATCACAGAGAGCAGAGCTGCCATGATCACGTTTGGTTCCTAGAAGTAGCTTTAGATTTTATAGCAGGAGTTTTAAACCCCTAAAATAATCATTCAAGTAAGTAACTGTACATTTTTATTACTTGAATACTATAATTCTTTGTAATTCATTCTGGTATTTTACAGCACTTTTTCCAATACCAAAGAAATCAATAATTTCCTAGTGGAAAAATATTTTGGTCATAGTTTCTTAATCTTATATATCTGAAGATGAATAAACCTATCTGACTTAGTGTGGAAGAAGGCAATTTCTCTTTAGTGTTCTGAGTGTTTTACTCTTTTATCTGATGATCATGCTACATATTTGAGGCAAATTGGCAAATTCTCAAGGCTTTGGGTTTACTGAAAGCAGAGGATAAACCAATGCAAGTATTTTTTATTTGTTACAAAATCAAAGCATGACTCTCAGCACCAAAGGCAAAATTCAGCATACTTGTCAATGTTATTACATTTGAGATACTTGACAATGAAACTTTTATATATTTATACCTCTAGCATACAACAGAGTTAAATGCACTGTTGTATTGTAGTTAAAGAGACGGAAGAGAAATAGGAGACAGATTTTATGTTGCTTGCATCAAAGGTGTGTCAGGGGTAATATACTGTATGTTTGGAGTCAGATTGTGTTGCTTACTGGTATAGGACAAGAAGACAATCTGAACACTTAGGCCTCTTTGTCAACCATACTGACAGTTATTTTCCTGATTTTGATTAGTCTCCTATCCCAATATTTAGTTTTTGGAAAATTGATAACTATAAACATCTTAATTTTTTACTCTACTCTAGTTTAGCTCTTATATCTTCTGTTCTTCTTAATCTCCTCTTTATTCTCAAATCTATTATTAAGGCAGAAGCCTTAATAGCATGATCCAAACTTAACACCATGTATGTTGAAAATACTCTTTTATTGATAATAACCTTATAAAGACAAAAATAAGTATAGAAGTTATAAGAGTAACTAACATAAATATTTCTTTATACTGAATAAGAAACTTTCATGAAAAAGTCTAGTTACTGATTATAAAAAGAATACCCGAGGCAGGGGGACAACAATAATACAGTGGGTTGGAAGTTTGCTTTCCATAAAAAATGATCTTTCAGTTCAGAGCCCCGGTTAATGGATAAGGATGTCTGAATGTTGCTCAAAAAAAACAATACACATACATAGACTCATGCCAGGTCTTTCTAGAGTCCTGGTAGTGGACTGAGCAGGCCATCTAGCAGTCATTGCTCAACCTTGAAGGGCTGAAGCCTCCATGGCAAACTACCTTCAAAAGCTAGAGTCTTGTATAAGGGTTGCAGGAGGAGAGAAGTCTCACCACAGTGCCAACAAATATGGCGAGGGTTCTGTTAGAGCAGTTCCAACTTTATTGAGCAGGCTCATAGTCTATGTAGGTTAAAAAGAGGAGGAAAAATAGAGAGAGGAAGGACTCAGCACACAAAGAAAGATTTCACTTCACATTGGGGAACTAGTTAAATTGCCTACTACGGAATTAACAAACATGTTTTCTGTAGTTTAACTATTACATCCTGTGACTGTTGTTCTACTTCAGAAGCTGAAACTGAGAGCCTACATCCTATTACTGAGCTGCTTGCTGCCCTTCTGCAAAGTATGCACTGGGAACAAGGCCTGAAATGGCAAAGTAGAGTTCTTTGCTGTGGAGAAAGGTAGGTTTAGGCCAGATAATGGCATCGAGTGTAAGAGACACAAACATTACATTTTGGCATATTGTAAAAAAAAAAAAAAAAAAAAAAAAAAAAACAGTTAATGTTCTCAGTCCCTGATTTTTGTTTTTATTTTGTAGAGGGGTTATACAAACTAATAATGTGTTCAACATAAGATTTGATATTATGTTCAAATAATATCAACCTTTAGAGCACAATATTTTTTTCATTAATGAAAACATTAAAAATATAGGTAGGAGAGTACTGTTCAACATGAGGCCTTAAAATATGTGGGTCTGCTGGACTGAGTATCAGGGCAAACTGTATGTGATTGACTGGAAGACATCAGAAAAACCAAAACTTTTGCTCCTAAATAACATTTGACAAACAGCTGCAGGTTGTAGCCTACATAGGTGCCATAAACCATGATGTCAACTATAGCTTTCAGGTACACTGTGGCTTAGTTTTGGTGACTTACAGAATAGATCCCCTGCCCAGGCACACTTCATGGACCCAGCTCTGTTCCCAATATTGGGTAAAGTGGCTTTTCGACTAAAAGAATATAAAAAGAATAAGAACCAGCATACTCAGAACATAGAATAGGAAACAGCACTATTTGGGACTATTCACTACTTTCTCACAGTTTGGAAATACACAATCCTCTTCCCCTTGTTATGGTCCCCCATGCCTGCCAGGAGCTATTTCTGAGCAGACAGCCAGGAGCAACCCCTGAGCACCGATGGGTGTGGCCCAAAAACCAAAAAAAATAAAATAAAATGGAGAGTTAGGGGCTGGAGAGATGGCACAGCGGTGGGACATTTGCCTTGCATGCAGCTAAACCTGGAAGGACCCATTTTGATTCCTGGCACCCATATGATCACCCAGTCTGCAAGAGGTGATTTCTGAGTGCAGAGCCAGGAGTGATCCCTGAGCATCGCTGGGTATGGTCCAACAACCAGTCAATCAATTAATCAATAAATAAATAAAGTTTAAAAAATATAGAATGGAGAGAAAATATAGGTCAAGAAACCATAACAATAGTTCCTGACACCCTCTACCTTCTCTCAGTTGCTAATAGGCACTTTTATACTCAGAGTATATTTATGTCAAGAAAATAAAGCATTTTGATGATTTAGCACTATAACAGCTGTTGTCATTCATAGTCTACTTTTACTCATTATCTTTATTAGGCAAAGACATTGAATATCATGTTGCTTCTTCAAAGTAATTATTTGATTAAGAAGAAAATTAAAATATTCACACAGTTTCTTAGAGGGTAACAACTCAACTACTGAATACTAAATAAAAAATGTATTTGGCTCCAGAACCTAAATAAATGTCAATGAATTTAAAAATATCTGTTCTGAAATATAAGCTTCTTATTATATTGGAATATTCAAATTCTTAAAGGTACTCAGTAAGAGAATGTGTAATAAAATAATGCAAGTCGAATATTCTTCTATTTAAATTTCTTATATTGCTTCCAGTGGAACAGGATAAAACTGGACTTAAAAAAATCAAGATTATAATGTAAAACCATGAGCAGTTCTTTTATAAAACATGTTATAGATAAGTACATCATTTAATCTTAAGGGCACTCAAATTAAAATATACACATAGTATATCTTTGTATTCATTGGCTATGATCCCCAAAAGGTACATAAATCATGAATTACCAGAGTATTCACATCTTCATGGAATAGAGCCAAAAAGAGTATGAATCAATTTTTTCCTGTCTTCTTGATATAAATTTATTTATACTAGAGAACTAGGCATCTTTCCAAACTTTTAAGGTATAAAGGATTACATTTTCTAAAAAGAAAATATACAGTGTTATATTATACACATTTAAACAGACTTAAAATTCTGTGTGCTGATAAAACCTCACTGCTAAGTTAAACTCATATTTTTTACATGTTTGCATACAAGTTCTTAATCTAAAAATCCATCAACATTTGGCTGAGGCAATAGCACAGTGAGTAGGGCTTTGCCTTGCATGAGGCCAACCCATGTTCAATCCCAAGCCTTTCATATGGTCCTCCAAACCTGCCAGGAGTAATTTCTGAGTGCAGAATTAAAAGCAATATTTGATAACTACTGGGTGTTTCCCAAACACTAGCAACAACAAAGCATAGCCCAAAATACTGATAAAAAGTAAAAAATAGGTAGTAGAGTAGGTAGGACAATTGACTTGCATATGGCTGATAATGGTTTGATAGCTGGAATCTCACATAGTCTCCTAAAGCTTCCAGTACTGATTCTTGGAGTACATATCCAGAAATAACTCTAAACTGTACTTGATGTTCCATTTAAACATTAACAACAACAACAACAACAACAACAACAACAACAACAACAATGACTGAGAACATGAAATCAGACGTTAGAGCACTGAGTTAGAACCAGAGTTAGAAATGAGTTAGATCACATCATGTTCCCCAGAGCACTGCCAGAAATCACCACCAAATCCAGGGGTGGTAGTAGCCCCAAGCATCAAAAGCAAGCCTCCCAAATACAACAGTATCAACAATAGTAACAAAGAATGAAGCAATTAATAGTGAATTATATATCATATGACTATATTAATTTACCAAACAATTTTCCCTATATTTTGTTGATATAATAAAAATATAAAGAAAATTTTATGTATTTAAACACTGTTTTATTGTAAACTTATGAAATGCATGACTCCTATGGTATTGAGAAATGCATCCAAGAAAATGTCACTATTGTTACACAAAATGAATAATGAGAGCCTTTGAGGTAGCACAGTGGATAAGGCACTTTTCTTGCATGTTTCCTTGCATGGGTCATTTCTATATCTGAGGGTGTTTCAGTGGCTGTTGGTTGCTGTGCCTTTATACAGAAAGATGAATCTTTTTGCCTTCATTCCAAAACAACCCCAAAGTTGTCAGTCAAGATCAACCAGGTTTGATTCAAATCACTAAATACAGTTGCAAGAACTGCCCAGAATGGCCCCTTCACACAGAGACAATGGATCAAATGCATTCTGTCAAGTTATAATGCATTATATTATCTTTTATTTTATGGTTTGTTGGCATTGCCACCAAAATTGCCACAGTATCTCTTTAGAAATTACAAATTGCATCTTCTCTATATAACTAGTTTACTGTTTTGTGGGCATAATGTGAGCCTTCAATTTATAAAATTAAAAGCACACAAAAATAAATTTTAACAAAATGATGAAACTATATTTTTTGTGAAATAGAAAAATATAATATTCTTGCAGTCACAATCTTAATTTATTCAATCTTCACATAGATTAAGTTTTTTTTGGTACTAAACCATTTAAAAAATCTATGGTGACTGTATGTATGTGTGTGCATGTGTGTGTGTGTGTGTGTGTGTGTGTGTGTGTGGCTTTGGTTAATATACTCTAGTTTATCCAATGTAATCTTCTTTGTATCTGTGTTGAGACTCCCCAAAGTCTTACTTTAGAATCCACCAAATTGATCTGACTTTTTTCTAGATTAGTCAATCTCAAGTTTTTACTTCATATATGTCTGCTATTTTATAGACACAATCTACTTTATTTTTCCTCAAAACAAATCTGCTATGCTATGTAATTTTTATTTCTATTAAAACATTTAAAAATCCTGAGCTTTATAACTTTTAATTAAACTATTAAGTTTGCATATTTGTAAACCACAAACTTAAAATTAAAAGGATTTCTCTTCCATAATCAACCTTGTTATGTAGGCCCCACTCTCTTTTGTTGCTTTGGATTGTTTTCTTTAAAGAATACATCTTTCTAACATCTTGAATAAGCGAGAGAAAATAGCACCTTCTGTATAAGGATGCCAAGTAATTTTCTTTAGGTAACTTTCAAAGTTTTTAATCCCTTTGTACAACTCACACATGCTGTAAGTTGACCAGATGCAAACCTTGTTCAAGGGTTCAACCACTGGGATCCTGGTTAAAGAAAGATGGCCTGAATCAAGTAAGTATCATAATCAAGTATGTTTTTTTATTTACTGAGAATATTTTAGGTGAGAACACAAAGGTACTGATGTTTTCATCTGAGGTCAATTTTACTCATTTTTAGATAGAGGATGAAGCACAGGCCTTTGACCTGAACTCTACAAGATTTTCAAATGAAAGCACAGTGATATTTCATTTGGTGTGTTCCCAAGACTGCCTATAGGCAAAGTTGTCTTTTCATTTCATCTTTGGAGGCTCTAGAGAAGATTTCAGATATTTATCTGGAAGGAGTCATGCTACCACTTTTATTTTATTTCAGGCTGCCATAATGTCAATGGGCCACTATAATCCATGTATGTCTTGACTCTGATCTTCATGCAGACATCATGCTTTAGTTAATTGGGTATAAGATATTCAACAACAAGAAGAAGTGAATATCACATGTAAAACCAGAGAGTTGAATAAAAGGCACATATATTGTCAATATTGAAATAAAATACCTACATTCTCAAACACAATTCCATCCCCTGGTGTCCTATATGGTGTCCCCAAGCCAGGAGGGATTTTCTGAGCATATAGCCAGGAGTAACCCCTGAGCGTCAAATGGATGTGGCTCTCCCCACCCCCCCAAAAAATGAATAAAATATGTATGTTGCACACATATTATTTTCACAAAAGAATCATTGCAGGTATATGTATTATTTTGAGATTTTGGTAAATATTTTTGAATGGTGAATTCAACGCAACTATAAAATAGTTATGCTTCATATTTTACTTCATTTCCAGGTAAAATTTGTTATTGTGATATTTATCAATGTATTAAAGAGTGATTCTTTGAAATAATTACTTCAAGTGTTAGCCCTTTTCATATGATTCATGATGCACCCTGAGTAGTAACACATCTAAAAATAAACTGCCCTGTTGAAAGTTTTTACTTTGTTTTAATAAACACATTTCCAACAATGAGTGGATTTGACTAATATAGTGTTCCATGATTTATTGACATTTTAATGGATAATTAATTACAGTGGTAAATAGTTTCTGGGATATACACCAGAAATAAGAAGAATGCAGCTTTTTCATGGTTACTGACTTGGGTCAAGTAAATGCCTCTTTTCTATCCTTTCTAAGTTTTCATTGACAAATAACAGTACTCAAGTGTTCCTATATAATTTATCATAGATTTTATTCAAGACATTCATACTTCACATGTTATATTTAAACAAATTATCATATGAACATGAGAAAACAACAGAAATCTCTCTTAATGTTCATACATGTATTCTCTAGTGATACCATTTCAAAATAAAGTTACTAATTTTTTCTTTATATTCTATCAGCATCATAGTTTACTTAATAATCTTATTTATATTTTGCTGTATATAATCTAAACATTTTTAAAACTATACTTTAAATAACCTTGAATAATTTGTTTTCTATGTAATATCTTGTTCAAGTTTCCTAGTACACTATTAGGAATATGTATGCCTTACCAGAAAATAATATGTGTGCTACATACATATTTTATTCATTTTTTGGGCAGTGGGGAGAGCCACATCCATTTGTCACTCAGGGGTTACTCCTGGCTATACGCTCAGAAATCCTCCTGGCTTGGGGGCAACATATAGGACACCAGGGGATGGAAATGCAATATGACCTAGGCTAGCGCTTGCAAAGCAGATGCTTTACCTCTAGCGCCACCGCTCTGACCCCACATATTTTGTTTTTGCTTGCCTCAATATATCATTAAGATATGACAATTATAGACAAAAAAGGTTATAATTTTCTCCAAATGAGTTCTAAATCTGTGTTCAGAGAAAAAGTAGGAAAAAAAGGTAGAGTAAATACATCATCAAAATTACTGGTAAACATTTGATTAGATCATATTTCAACTTCATATTAATAAATATTATTTATTTAATTTCAGTTATGTACACACATTAATGATATCTCACAACATAAGAGAAACTAAAACTATTATGAAGATATATGATATATGAAGATATATGAAGATATTTTAGGTTTATCTAAGGGTATCTCATATCAAAGCAAATAAAATAATGTAAGACCAAATAACAAGTGATTTAACCACACCTCCCTTTATTTATTTATTTATTTATTTTTTGCCACACCTGGTGACACTCAAGAGTTACTCCTGGCTATGCCTTCAGAAATCACTCCTAGCTTGGGGGACTTCGAACCGAAATTTGTCCTCAGCTAGCACGCACAAGGCAAATGACTTATAGCTTGCGCCACCTCTCCAGCTCCTTAACCCAATTTTTATATTAGAAATATTATGAAATTTTCTTTGAGGTAAGACATCAAAAGCTAATTGAATTGGGATTGTTTCTAAACATTATCTGCCTTTATATTGTTTCAGAATTTCTAACCAGAGAGTCCTAAAATATTTTTAGAGAATCATTAGAAGACAAATTAGGATGTCATTAATCACTAGGGTTACTTAATAATTAGTAGGTAAATTAATATGTAAAAATATAGAAACTAGAGTGATAATATAGAAGATAATAAAACTTTCTTTTATACAGCTTACTAGATTAAATCCCAGCTCCTTAATGGTCTTCCTGTGAGGGAGGAAAGAAAGAAGGGAGGGAGGGAGGGAGAAAAAAAAGAAAGATATATTTCTGTACCAATTGATATAAAAATTGTTTTCATAAGAAGGAACAAAAGAAAAAAGAAAGAAATGAAAAAGGAAGGAGAGCTTTCTGTATCACCTAATACTAGAAAAAAATTCCCAAGTACAAAGTTATTTTTGTAGAGCATAGATCCACATAAGTAAATACTACACCATTAATAAATTGTTCAAAATAATACAGTATAAAATAGAAAAAGTATTATTTCCAGTTCAATACAATTAAATTTTTCAAGTTGTCAAAATATATAGCTATAAACTCTGTATTCTGTGATATTCAAAAGATCAAGAAAGAAAATAACCAAAATTTCTTCAGAATTCCATGTATCTTCCATCAATACTATACTGGTTAAAAGGTTATATCAATTTCAATTGTTCAGCAACAACAAATTGAATTTGTTTTTTTTTTCTATAAATTCTATTTTTTTCATACAGGTTATTCTTTATCATTAGATAGCATTTTAGTGATTGTTTTTGAAAGCACTTTAATAGTAATAAATTATTAAATAAATTTGTGCACATTTGTACAGTTATGATCTATTTATACTTTTGTAATAAGCCTTAATATCATATTCAAATGATTAGTATGTTTAAAAGAATATAAAACACAAGACTACCACTGAATGCCAAGTAAATATTATTAAGTATGAAAATGGTGATCAAGTGTTTATTCTGTTTAATATGTGTATTTTGTTCCTATTCCATAGAAAATATGTCTGTATGTGTACATATACATGCATATATAAAATTTTATCATAAACAGAAATGCCTGAAAACCTTTATGGAAAAATTAAAACTAACATCAGTTAAATTATTTTTATTATGTATAAATTATTAATATCAGTCTTTAGCTGATTTATTTAGCTTGGGGTCAGAACAATATTAAGTGGATAGTGTGTTTGCCGTTCAGCAGTTGACCCAGATTTGATCTCCAGAATTTTATATATTCTACCACAAGTACCACCAGAAATGATCTCTGAGTACATAACCAAGAATAACCCTTGTGCACTACTAGGTGTTGGCCAAATTCCAAAAATTAAAACAAACATGTTTACTTACATAAAATTACTAATTAATGTATATTTAGACTTATCAGAAAGTGGTGATAACTCTTCATTTTTCAAGTAAAAGCTTCCAGAAAAAAATATTTATGTAGAGTCCAAGCAGTGGCACAAGTGGTAAGGCTTTTGCCTTGTACTTATAGGTAAATACAAACCAAGGAAGGACTGTGCTTTCATTCCCTCATGGCCCATATGGTCCTCCAAGCCAGGAGCAATTTCTAAGCACATAGCCAGGAGTAACTCCTGAGCGTCACAGGGTGTGGCCCAAATAAACAAACAAAAATATAGATATAGGTTGGCATGTGTTTTTTATGTTTGATAAAATAATTGCTTTTGCAAGAAATTTTAAACTATTAATTAATATATTTTACTATAAGATAAAATTTAGCCTAGCCTATATTTCAATAAAAATTTATTTTAAACCTAATCATAAGCATTGAAATGACATTTTGAGAGAATAATTATATATTAAGGCAAACAACACTTATTTTACAGAGAATATGAATTAGGATATAACAGGTGTTCTGCATTTGAAATAGAATTTTAAAATTCTCTGGAGATATTGTCAATTTTTTTTTATTTCTGACAGTACAGATTGAAAGATTATTTTAACTTTTTATGGCTTTTTGAATTTTATTCTTAGACATTTGAAAAATATATCATATAAGTACATAAAATTAACTACAAAGGAAAAATGAATGATAGATAAAACATAAATAGAATCATGCATAAAATAGAATAAATGACTATAGATAACAGTAGAAATACAAACTATATTATAAAAAATAATGCAAAATTTTGAGGGTCTTAAAATGAGTGAATTTTTAAAATCTATAATCTCACCAGAATAGATAAGGATAAAATAAAATATCAGAGGAAGTCAACTTCAAGCAAAATAGTTAACATAGCAATCAAAGGTTACTTGATAAACAAACCTCTTGACCATATGACTGTAACTAATCAGTTCTTTCAAATTTTCACAGAGAGAATATTATTTATTCTTCGCAAGCTTTTCCAAAAATGTCGAGTAATGAGGGCTCTTTTAGTTTCACTGAAGACTAGTATAAAGAGCAAAAGATATCGCAAAAATGGGAAAATCATATGAAGCTGAGCAATAACAGAATAAGTAAGGCACTTACAGAATGTTGCTAATCTGGACTTAAACCCAGGCACTCCAAGCCTTGCCGTGAGTGATTCATGAGTGAAAAGGCAAAAATATTCCCAGAGCATTGCCTGGTGTAGCTCCAAAACAACAATAACAAAAAGATGGTCCAGAATTCCTAAAAAGTCAATTAAACAAAAAATCATCAAATCATAGATAATCAAAATCAGCAGGTCAGTAAAATGTTGTTTTATTATGACTAAGTGAAATTGTTTTAGGAAAACATAAGGGCTCAACACAGACAAGTCAATTACTTCATATATCATCAACTAAAGGAAAGAAAAAATAATATACTCATATCAATAGACACAGTGAAACAATTTTATAAATTTTAAATATCAGTCTATAAACACTCTCCAAAAGATGGCAATAGATGGAATTTACCTCAGTATAATAAAGATCATATGCAAAATAAAACTCCCCAAAACAAAGAACTCACATAATACTAAATGAAAAAAGCTGAATTATTCCTAAGATCAAGATAAAGTTGTTAGCTCTCACCATTTTTATTCAACATGATATTGAAATTCTTAGCCACAGCATTAGGCAAGAAAAAAACAAGTAAGTGATAAAAGTGTTGAAAGTCAAAAATAAGTTAAAGTATTACTATTTACAGTTACATGAATGTATTTATAGTGAACCCTAGTGTTATCACCAAAAGTAATTAGGAAAAATAAATATAGTAAGGTGGACTAAATCATTATTTGAAAATCTGCTTTATTCTGATGTGCAAATATCAATCTGGATGACATAATTATTCAATTTTATGTGCATACAATTATATAAGAATACTTTTATCAAAGGTGTTGAAAGTGTATGTATTGAAAATGATGTCACTGTCAAAATAAATAAACATACATAAATTTAAAAAAATTGAGACAAAAAGGAACAAAATGAGAGAGAAACTAAGAGAGAGAATGATGTTTGCCAAGTGGTAGGCAGTGCAGAGGGTGGGAGAGAGTGGGAGGAAAAGTTATGACATTGGCTGTAGGAAATGAGCACTGGTGAAGGGCTGTGTACATTGTATGATGGAAACTAAAGCATGAGCAATTTTTCAACCATAGTGGTTACATATATAAATTATTAAAATATATAATGTAAAAATATCTATCTTATCTAAAATAGTAAAATAGTAAATTGTAGAATAGTAAATTATTCATGAAATTACTATTACAATTCCAAGGGTGGTCTTCAAGGTTTTGGGGAAAACAACCTTTATGTGAAACTACAAAAGTTTTTCTTAGAATAAAGGAAACTAGGAGACACCATTTCCTCTCATTATATTTATACATATATTACTTATACATATATTTTCTCTAACTATACTATAAAATTATATTAATCACAGAAATCTGATATTATACTCATAGATAATCATAATAATGAAACCTAACTAAGAATACAGAAATAAAACATGTAAAATATAAGTGTTTGTGCCACTATGATATAGCAGTCAAAAATATGACATTGGGGCCGGAACAGTGACTAAGTAGTTGGGCATTTACCTTGCATGCATTAGACTCATGAATGGACCATGGTTGGATCCCCATTGTCCCATATGGTCCCCCAAGCCAGGAGTATTTTCTGAGCACAGAGCCAGGAGTAATACCTGAGCATCACTGGGTGTGGCCCCAACCACCCGTCCCCCCCCAAAAAAAGAATATGACATAGAGTTGGGCAGAGTGATGGTACAGAGTACAGGAAAAGTCTAAGATACAGCTCACAGGTTTTCAATCCTGGCACTACTTTGGTCCTCTGAGCCTTGCCAGAGGTGTCTAAATACAGACACATTTACACCACTAAGACTAGCTCCAAAACAAAACAATGACAATAAACAATAACCAAATACATGCATATGTCATGTAATATATATAATATGTAGCTCATATAAAATCATGTATGTACATATTTATCACAGAGAAAGAATAAACTCAATGCAAAGAAAAAAGTCTAAGGGAAAATTATATTTCAGACCTTGCATAACATTTTATACATATATAAATGTGCAAAATTTAGCTTTTTTTGTTTAAATTTCTTCTTCCAACTCTTCCTAACTTTTTGTTCATATACACCTCTTATAAAATTATTTTTATTCTCTATTGAATGAATTCTATGACCATAAAGTATATCCTCATTATTAGACTTTAAGAAGTATAAATAAGAAGTGAACTCATATTTATAGAAGCTCTTCTAATGTCTTCTTATATATCAAGGAATAAAACCCACAGTTCTTTCCTTGACCTATTTGATTCTAATCTTCCAAATGCTTTGTTCACTGACCTCATCTTGTGCCCTATTCTATTATCAACTAATTCCTGTCATGTTCTTGTTTATGATTCTCATCTATATTGAATCTATTTATTTCTTGTAACCTTTATCATACCATTCTTTGCCCAGAATAAACTTCCTTGATTCTTTACATTACTAAATATTTCTTTTCATTTACTTTATTATATATTTTTTGGTTCTGGGGCCACATTAAGAGTTCTCAGGGGTTAATCCTGGTTCTGTGCTCAGGAATCCCTCCTGGCAGGATCTGGGGGGCCATATGTAATAGGGATAGGACCCAGTTCAACAGCCTGCAAGGGAAATGCCCTCCCCGCTTTGTTATTGTTCTGTTCCCTCTTCTCATTTATTTACTTTGAAGAGCTCAAATTGCTTTATCTCTCAACTCAGTCTAAAACTGTGTCCTTAATAAATGTATTCTATAATTTACTCAGAAACTAATTTTTATAAACAAAGAGAAAATCTATGTAAAAATTTGAATACATGAGAGCATTCACATTCTACATTCTTAAATACCTTGTTCTTTTTATTCAATATTGTTGATATCAGTTTTTCTTGACTATTTTGTTTTTAACTTAATAGCATGCATATTATCTGGATAATAAGTGTATATTTTAAGAAGAAATCAACATTGATGGAAAGAAGTAGCTTAATACTCTCAGACCCTGAAATAGGTACCAAAATTTTAATTCCATATTAAGGATAGTTAACTATGCTTTTTAGCATAATAGCAATAAAATAATAATAAAAAGCAATAAACATAATAATACTTTAAAATGTTAAGTGGTGGTCATACAATAAATAAGCGCCCTTTAAATACAGCTTTCTAATTTTTTAAATATGGGTCATTTGCAATGTACACACCTTTTCAAAATCTTGGGCTTTAGAAGAACATTTTTCTATGTTTTTATATGAATGAATCTTTAATTTTTACCATCCGGGAAAGAAAATGTTTAGAACCACATAAGTAAAAATAAGTATATCTGGGTTATGAAATAATAGTTACACTATATAAAATTCTTGTTTCAAAGTTTTAAGAGAAGTATTTGATGATTTACAATTAATGATTTTAAACCACAATTTAGATAATTTATAACCACAATTTAGATAATTTATATCATTCTTAATTGTCCCAGGCATGGCTGCCACGCATATGGTATTATCTCTATCAGTGATTTTGCCAGACTGAGAAACTAAACCTCAAGTAAAGCCAATATATAAGTCTATAATAAAAAAACACACATATATACAAGCACACACTGAGATACATGCAAACAATAATTTCTATGCTATACATACAAGCTATTTTATATTGTATACTGCATGGGTCTATATATAAATATATATGCACACACATAGAGAGAAGCTAAAATCAATTAGGATCATCTGTATATAGTTATTTAGATCATTACAAAACCAGAGCTAAAGATATTCTAATCCTTGAAGCTAACAAAAACAAACATTTATGGAAGACAGTAAGTATGGTGAGAACATAAAACAGATTGTAGCTCCTAACTCCACCTGATTGTGGCAATAAATTAATTACTTTAATATCATGGTCACAAATTAATAAATCATTTCTATTAAAATGTTCAACTAAGGGGCAGAAAGATAATACATGGGATAGAAAACTGCTCTGCATACAGATAATTTGAGTTCAATTTCTGGCTTCACATATTTACTTATCAAACCCATCTAGCAATGACTCATGAGCATAAAACTAGGAAAAACTAGTGAGAATAGTCAGATATATGCAAAGACAAATAAAAGCAACAAAAATTTTATAGTAATATAATAAATATATATTTCTCTCTACAACTTTATTTGCTTCATCTAACTTAATTTTGTTTAAATTTATTTTCCTCAGTATATTAAAAAGGGATCGTTGAACACAGACATACATATATGTATATGTATAACTGAATTCTGCTAAGAACATTCTATGTGAAATTCTTGTTAAGTGCAAAGTAGAGATTTCTCATCTAAATGCTTCTATATTCACACGTAACTTTTTAGGCATCTCTTTTAAAAATTACTTCATATAGACATAAAGACAAGTATCCAAAGTCAAACAGTTTATAGTTTTTAGCCTATCGTATTAATTTAAATTAACAGAGTTTTTTTGTTGTTTTTTAGACCACACCAGGAGTTACTCCTGGCTTTGCACTCAGAAATAGCTCCCAGTTTGAGGGACTATATGGGATAGCTGGGATAGAACCTGGGTCTGTCCTGGGTCAACCACGTGCAAGGCAAACATCCTACCACTGTGCTATTGCTCTGACTACAAATTAACACCTGTTAACAAATACAAAATATATTTTATTATAAGGGAGAGATAATCATATACTATTATCCATAACATTACATAAATGTTAATTCTTTAAATATAAATAGTACTATAGAAGAAACAATTTGTAAACTTTTCAAAGACTAAAATCTTTCATTTTAGTATAGAATATTAACAATAAGGCTGTCATTAATTATTTAAAAGTTATCACTCAGAAAATTGGATTTGATTGGCAAATTTAAGAAATTCGTCTGAGATAGTTGGAAGAATAGAACGAAATGAAAAATTATAAAGAATTAAATAATTCATAAATAGAAGAGTATTTTAGAAAAGTCATATTTTAATAATGTATACATTGAATGAGTTATTATCTCTTTCAAATCATATGAAGTTCATTTTTATAAAAATGTAAAAATTATTCTGCCTCTCATTTAATAAAAGTTTAGGGGCCTCTGTCTCGTAACTCTCCCAGCTCCATAGTTTCTTCAATTATCTCAGAAAAGAAGTTATCTTAATGAAAGTCACAACACCATCTTTGAGATGAAAACTCTAAAGCCATCCTGGAAGGAATAGGCAGAGGCTTCACCCTGCTGAAGCCCCAGTGATCTCATTCATATCCTTATAGTATCTTTAATTTAAATGGACCAGTTTCACAGCTAATTTTGGAAGAGGCATCAAAGAGATGGAACTGCCAGGTACATTCGTCTTCAAATTGAAATCTCTAGGGTCTTTTCTGTGTGTAGAGAGGCAGCCACAAACTCCCATAATTCCATAAACCCTGGCAGCCACACCAACATCCCACAGCCACCACTATGTAAATGTCCCATATTCACAAATTTCTGAATAATTTTAGAAATGATGCCAAACCCATGAAACTCACAGGAATACTTATTTTGATTATAAAAATTCTAGGGTATCTTCAGGATGGAGAGGGAGAGGGTAGGGCTAGCATCTGGTTCTACAGAATTTGGATCTCATAGAAAGAACAAAGGAAGGCACTTTCAAAGTCAATGATAGCACTGACAGTTTGGTAAATTCTCAGACAGTGATTGTAATAACACTAATGATATTAGTACTAATGAACACTATTTTTTATTATTCTAATCATCAATTTTTGTAACAAGCCATATCAAATAAATTATGTTGTGCCTACTAAGGGAAAGGCGTGTGTGTGTGTGTGTGTGTGTGTGTGTGTGTGTTAAACTGTGGACAATGGTGTAGGGAAGATTATACTGCTGATAGTAACGGTGCTGGACATTGAATGCCTTAAACAACTATTTTGAGAAAAATTGCAGAGATGGCATTTAAATAAAGTTAAAAAATATGTATGTCATAGAGGGGAACATGCACAGCATACACTATTTTCATCTCATTTTTAAATAAAGTTACATGTAAATATAACTGTTTGGAAAACAAATCAACAATACATCTTTAATTTACACTGGCACCAAACAATGCCATATACATTGAGAGGACTAAACATTGTCTTCATAAGAAGTGGAGTAAAGAAAAGAAAATAGGGCTGGAGTGATAGCATAACGGTAAGCCTTTTGCCTTGCATGCAGATGGCCTGAATGGATCAGGATTCAATCACCAGCATCCCATATGGTCCCCAAGCCTACCAGAAGAGATTTCTAAGTGCAGAGCCAGGAGTAACTCCTGAAAAACCTCCTGAGTGTGGCCCCAAAACAAACAACCAAAAAAATTAAAGAATGAAAGAAAGAAAGAAAAATAATAAAATGAATCAGATAAAATTAGAGGTAAATATAGATCAGTACTTGAGATGTCAATTTATTATTTAATTTGATTATGTTTTATCTGCATAATTTACCTTAAATAAAACAAAAAGAATATATTATGCAATACTTAGGTCTTGATATAATAAAAGTCTTAATATATAACATAAATTTATAATGACTTATGTTGTAAATAAATTATGATATAAGTAAACATATGAAAAAGTGTTATGATTATATTGAAAATATACATACAAGGAAATTTAAAGCTGAATTAAAAACATTATCAGGGGCTGGATTATTAGACATTAAACATCAATAACTAAAGATTTATTTAAATGTTATTAAAAGTGTATATGTTTATATGCAACTATATGCAAATGTATCATTCTCGATGAATATTAATGTATGAAATATTAACATTTAATATTCTCATAAATATTAAAAACACTACTATGTTTTTAATGTATTTTTAGCAAGATTATAAAACCCTAATGTTATATTTGTTAAAATGGCAGAAGGATGTAGCAGATTTAAATTCTTAAATTTAAAAATCTTATATAGATTAAGTAGGAGATAATTCCAAATTTTGTAGTTAATTATCTAGAGAGTAATAATCAAATATTATTAGTTATAATATATTATTAAAAGTTTGTATTAAAATCAAAAATTGTGAACAATATATATTCAGGGATAAACAAAAGTCATTCAGGTAATTAAGCATATCAAGAGAAGGGATTTATGTTTTAAAGTTTATTAGTTACTTCTCCAAATGTAAATTTTGATTTAGTATAATAAGATATGGTCTGAGTTTTCATTTCTGAACTAAGTCAGCAATAGTTAGCATTGATATTAATGTTATATGAAATACATTATAAAATATGTAATACTATTTAAGTTAAAATGAATTTCAATAAGTTTGCAATTGGTTTGTGTTAAATGGCTTTGACAAATTTGAGGAAATTATTTTCAATTTTCTTATTGTTGAGAATATTTATCATGAATGAGTGCTGGACCTTGACAAATGCTTTCTCAGCTTCTATTTATATGATCATATTTTTCTATTGTTGTTATTTTGTATTATATTGATTGACTTGCATACTTTAAACTGTCCTTCCTGCCCTAGAATGAAACCTACTTGGTCATGGTATATAAGCTTCTTGATAAGTTGTTGGTTTCTATTTGCTAGTATTTTGTTGAAGATCTTTGCGTTCATGTTAAACAAGGATATGGGCCTATATATCTCTATTTTGTGGTATCTTTGTCTAAATTTGGTATCAGGGTGATGCTAGCTTCATAGAAACTATTTGAGCTTGTTGCTGTTTCTTCAATTTCCAGGAAGAAGATTGGCAGGAGATGGTCTTTAAAGGTTGTAAGATCTTACCAGTGAATCCATTTGGACGTGGGATTTTGTATTTGGGAAATCTTTTGATTACCGTTTCATTTACCTCAACCATGATAGGTTTGTTAAGGTGTTCCAGAACATCTTGACTCAAATTGGAAGGTTGTAGGAGTCCAAACCTATTCTAGTTCTTCCAGGTTCTCTTGTTTCATGGCATAAAGTTTCTCAAAGTAATCTCTGATTAAACTTTAAATTTCTATTTGTAGTGATAGTCTCTTTTTCATTTCTAATTTTTCTAATTAAGTTTCTCTATCCCATTTATTTTAAATATTGCTAAAAATTTACCAATATTATTTGTTTTTTCAGACAACCAAATCTTGCTTTCACTGATCTTTGAATTTTATTTTGGTGTCTGCTTCATTAATCTTTTTAAAAATTTTTATTTTCTTATGTCTGCCCACTTTAAGCTTATTTTGTTATTATCATTCCAATTTTTTTGTTTGTTTTTGGGTCACTACGGCAGCACTCAGGGGTTACTCCTGGCTTTATGCTCAGAAATCGCCTCTGGTAAGCACAGGGGACCATATGGGATGCCGGGATCGAACCACTGTCCTTCTGCATGAAAGCCAAATGCCTTACTTCCATGCTATTTCTTCAGCCCCTCATTCCAATTTCTTAATCTGTGCCATTGTTATTTATGCAGTCCTTTTATTCCTTTATGATGAATGCTTATAAAGCAATAAATCTCTTAATATTGTGTTTGTTGTTTTCCACTGATTCTGATAACTTGTGTCTTCATTCTCAATTGTTTTGAGGAATCGTTTGGTTTTCTCTCCGATCCTCAGGTTGTTCAGTAGTGAGATGGATAATTTCCAGATTTTAAAGCTATGTCTCTATGTCTGTTTATAATTCACCACAAATTTCAGTGTCTTATGATCAGAGAAGAGAGTATAAAAAATTTCTATATTCTGAATTTTGTGGAGGTATATTTTATGGCCAAAACTGTTGTCTATCCTGAATAATGTTCCATGTGTATTGGAGAAAAATGTGTACCAAGTTTTCTGGGAATAAAGAATCTATGTTTCTACTAAGCCACTTTCTTCTATTTCTTCCATCGTAGCCAGTATATCTTTGTTAAGTTTTAGCCTGGTTGACCTACCAAGGGGTGCCAATGTAGTGTTGAGGTCTCCCAATATAATTGTGCTGCTAATGATGTCTTTCTTCAAATATATCAGCAGTTGTTTTAAGTATCTTGCTGGCACATTATAAGTTTTATATATGTTTCAAGTGTGGTTTCTTTATGTATGCACAATAAAAATGCCCATTTATTTTTTCTAAATGCTTTAATCTAAAGCCTGTATCAACTATTATTAATAGTGCTAGTCTAGCCTTTTTAAGAGAGTTATTTGCTTGAGTGATTGTCCGCCAATCTTTGGTTTTGAGTTTATGTTTCTAAGACTATTTAGTTTTTTTTCTTGGGGGGGGGGGTGTTTGGGCCACACCCAGCTGTGCTCAGAGGTTACTTCTAGCTCTGTGCTCAGAAATCACTCCTGGGACCATATGGGAATCCGGGAATTTAACCCAGGTCTGTCCTATGTCAGCTGCGTGCAAGGCAGACACTCTAATGCTGTGCTATTTCTCCAACCCCTAGATGTTTTTCTTGCAAGCAGCCAAAGGTAGCCATATATTGGAATCATTTTTCTGATCCATTCTGTCAATCTATGTCTCTTAATTGGGACATTGGGTCATCAATAAAAAGCTAGAGAAGTATAGATAAGGTACCCCTTCATCAACAATAGTATAAACCATAGTGTCAAAAGAGAGAGTGAGAGAGCAAGAGAAAAAGCGAGAAAGATTCCTTCCCCTAGGGGGGAGAGGATCCGAGGAAAATGGGAGACATCAGGAGCAGAAAAGGTGTATTAGTGAAGGGTAGTGTATATTCTATTAATGAAATCCAACAATAAACATTTGTAATCATGGTGTTTAAATTAAAAATTTTATTAAAAAATTTGAGTTTTGAAAGATTTAGAATAATTTATTAGAATGTAGTCAGAAATTTATCCACAACCTTTAAAAGAGAGGCAGATTTATGTTTTAAATTTTAGCAAGATTAAATTATTGTCCACTATTAAATATATATTTGAGTTACTCACAAAATAATAATTTAAATGCAAAGTTAGGTTAGATTTCATACAGCATCCTCAGACATTTAATGGTAACCTGAGCATTTTGACTAAAGTAGTCAAATGATTATCTTCCTTTCTAAATTTAAATCTTAACCATTAAGTAAATAAATATAACACAGATGTAAAATTTATCATTATTATACTTAAGCATCCTGTATAGGAAAAGAAAAGGGTGAAATAAACACTTGACTCTATTTCATTAGCCCTGGGCATAGATTTAATTGGGCTAGTCACTTAAAATACCTGGAGGTAATTAGTTGCAAACAGGAATAGACACACCATATAAAACAATGAGCTTAACTTTTAGCTAATTCACAAAGTTCCTCAACATAGTAATGTTTTAAACATTATGAATATTTTATATACATTTTCAAAATTTTGAAAGAAATTGAATCAAATTTTAAAACCATTGCTTGTGACCATTTCTGTTTCACACTTTTTTTTATCTGTAACAATGGAGTTTTTAGGAAATATATTTTTAAGATTCAAATTCAAATTGAAATGCAATTAATTTAATGAGATAAATGTATATTTTTACATCAATTCCATTTATAGTTGTGCTATTGTTAATCGTGCATTTCATTCTACTCAGGCCGCTAATGCAAAGCATTTTGCACTTGCTAGCTTATTGACAATAGTGCACTTCTCATAGTGATATAGGCTGGGAAGCCAAAGCCATAATATTTGCATATTCTGATGAGATCAGTTTTTAATACAAAGATGGCATTTTCTTGTGTCCCATATTCAGTTTTTTGCTATTTGCTTTTCGATTTTAGGGACACATCCATTGATTCTCAGCACTTATTTCTGGTTTTGTGTTTAGGGATCACTCCTGTTGGAGCTTGTGGAAATATTTGGGGAACTCAGAATGGAAAAAGGGGTCATTGAAGTATAAGACAAGCACCTTAACCACTGTACTTTTTCAATGGCTCCTGTGACTTCTTTTCATACAAAGCATAACAGTACTCTGGGAAGTTTTTCTATTTATTTTTTCCATGTACCAAAGATATTTATTATGTTTTGAGCTGTTTGTGCACTGGGTTTTGTTCATTTTTATTTTATTTTAAGGAAATATTTATAATAAGGTTAATTTTGGCTGCAAAATGCAGAAGAGAGGCTGATTGTCTTGTACTTCTCACCTGTGTTTAATCCTCAGCACCACATTGAGTCCCTTGGGCATCTCAAGGAGAACTGTAGTCCTGAAAACAAACCCAGAAGTAAGCCCTGAGATCTGCTAGATCTCAAAACAAAACAAGTTTTAAAAAGCATTAATATTTATAGTTTGTATGTAAGGTTTCTGTATTTTACTACTAGCAAATTGAAAGTTTCCTTCAGAAAGATACTAAGTGTTCAACCTTTACAAACCAGGTTGTTCTCATATTTGCCACCACTCAGAATATTTAAATAGGTTTAAAAACACAGCTCTTGAAAACACATATTTTTTCTATATTGCTTTTATAATACTTTTTCTTTTATTGTGCCTTGCACTTGGTTACTTAATCCACTATCATAATAAAAAAGCATTAAAATTAAGTTGTATGAGAATAAGAAATTTTATTGTGCCAGTTTTAAATAAATTTCTCACATAAAAATACAAATTTTTTTGACAATATTCAATTGTATTAAGTTTCAAAACCTAGAATTTTTATTAATAATATTAAAATATCACTTTGAATAACTTTACCAGAAGAAAAAAATATCATCATCTTTATAACTATGTATAAAGTGTTTTAAAATGTTGTCATTTTGCTGGAGCAATAGTACAAAAGGAAAGATGCTTGCTTTGCATTTAGCTAAGCCAGATTCAATCCCTGGCATCCCATATGGTCCCCTGAAACTGCCAGTAATGATTTCTGTGTACAAAGTCATGAATATTCTCTGAGTACCCCCTAGTATAAAGCCAAAACCAATCAATCAATCAGTCAATCCCCATAATTGTAATTCAGAGCAAATTTAAATTTTGTGCTGCAAATTGTAATAAAGTGCATAATAGGGAAATCTTGTAATTGTATAGAATATGGCATTTATTAATAAAATAATATGCTTTCTTCTTTGAATATTATATAGACTGTATGTTAACTAAAATATAATTAATACGATGCTTTTATCTTTCTGATAGACAAATGAGAGCATAAGTAATTTAGGAATACAAGCTCTTGTGTCACTGACTCAAGCAATATCTTTAGCTCAGCTTATAGTCCTCATAAATGTGTAGTCAAAGAGGGGAAAGAAAGAAAAGAAAGAAAGAAAGAAAGAAAGAAAGAAAGAAAGAAAGAAAGAAAGAAAGAAAGAAAGAAAGAAAGAAAGAAAGAAAGAAAGAAAGAAAGAAAGAAAGAAAGAAAGAAAGAAAGAAAGAAAGAAAGAAAGAAAGAAAGAAAGAAAGAAAGAAAGAAAGAAAGAAAGAAAGAAAGAAAGAAAGAAAGAAAGAAAGAAAGAAAGAAAGAAAGAAGAAAGAAAGAAAGAAAGAAAGAAAGAAAGAAAGAAGAAAGATAGAAAGAAAGAAAGAAAGAAAGAAAGAAAGAAAGAAAGAAAGAAAGAAAGAAAGAAAGAAAGAGAAAGAAACAAACAAAGAAAAAAGGAAGAAAGAAGTTAATACTAACCAAAGATTGTGTTTAATTTTTTTATATTTCTTATAACTAACAAGTTGATAATGAGACTAAAATTTGTGTTAAGAAATATTCCAGTGTGAGCTACTAGTTGTATTCACCTGTGTCAAAATATTTTATCACCATATGCAATATATAATCTATATAAACACCTAGGATAGAATCACTCTATCTTCAGAATAAATTTTCTCATTTGTTAATGTGAATAATAATACTCTCCAGGTTAGAAATATATTAAAATTATATGTTACATCTATTTAGTATGGATTTTGAGCAGTAGTAAAGAATCAACAGTTATTGATTCTGCATGTGGAATTTCATATAATTTCTATTTTTAGATTAATTATTGACAGCTATTTCATTTTGTCTAGTCAAACTTGTGCTGTGGGGTATAAAGAACATTAAAAATCAAACTGTGAAGATTTCACCTGATAATCTTTATAAGTATTTCTAATTTCTACATTAATATTTACAAATCAACTTTTATTTGAGTGTCTAAATGTTTTTCTTAAAATATGAACCACTTTTATCCTTCACACTAATGCGATTTTACCTGTTGGGAAGTAAAGAAACAATCTTTTAATTTTTCTCTGTATTCCTATGTGGAATTTCTTATTTCTGAATTTTATTTTGTCCCTTGTGCAGCATTAGAAAGGTTTATTTGTCTTAGTCATCATAGTAAATTCCTTTTTTGGGAAAATATCAAACAACGGATAAACATTTGTACCTAATTTTGCATCAATAATATACTCAGGTGAGAAAAGCGCTAGATAAAGGTGATAACTTAAATATTGTCTTCGTAAAAAAATATCTTGAATTTAGTACTATATTCTCAAATATTTTACAGGAGTCAAGTTGATCATACTATTATTTGTGGAGAAGAATGGTGAAGATAACATAGAAGATATGAATATGGCAAATATTATAGAAGCACAAATAAGCAATTGGAAAAGTTGAGGAACATTTGTGCTATTTATTTTTTGCTTAGTAAAGACCAGCAATGTATAATCTATAACATAAAATCATTGTATAATGTGATATGCATATAAAATAACTTAATTAATTCAAATACATATTTATTTATTTGGGTTTTAAGCCACATCCAGTAGTCCTCAAGTGTCACTCCTGACTGCCCTCAGAAATTACTCCTGAGACTTGGAGATACCATATAGGTTGCTGGGATGGAACCAAGGTTGGTTACGTGCAAAGAAAATAAACTACCTGTTGTGCTATTACTCTGGGCTTTCAAAGACAGAATGATTAAATACCTATGATAGAAAAACAATAGATAAATAATTAAAGTATCCCTAATTATGTAATTTACACTATTTTCATGTTACTTAACTTTGTCTCTACATAATTTTTGTTTGTTTGTTTGTTTCTTTGCATCACACTCGGCATACTCAGGAGTTACTCCTGGCTCTGTGCTCTGAAGTCGCTCTTAGCAGGCTCAGGGGACCAGGTGGGATGCTGGGAATCGAACTGGGGTCTGTCCTGTGTTGGCCTATGGTCAGGCAATGCCCTACCACTGTGCTATCACTCGAGAACCAATCTCTAAATAATTTTTAATCAATATATAACAATTTAGTTAAATTACTTTAATGGCTATACAAACATTGTCACAGTAAATATGCCAAAGCCAACTACAAAACAATTAAAAATGTAGGATTTATTGATGCTTTCCAGAACTACTAGATTTTATATATTGTTATATAGCATAGAAATGTATTTAATAGTATGCCAAAGCCAAATGTTGTATAGGAAAATAACCCCTGAACAATGACTTTTTACTATGATAGAAAGAGTTCATAATTATAGATTTCCACAGGATACACATTCTGCTGAATATAGTAGCTTAGTCATGAAATAAATTAATTTGTAGAAAATAATTTAATAAATGCTATTTAATGAATAAAATGATCTAACAATAGATAGTTAATTTAAACAAGGCTAACAGAAATAATTTAATATATAGCAATATCTATATAATTATAAATTTACCATTTTACTTACTACACAATAAAGTTTCTATAAGCATTTATATATAGTAGATGCTTTACAAACATATTATGTAGAAATAGATATTTGTGAGCTTTTCTTTTGTCATATTAGGAACCATATCATATATATTTGATTTTGGCTAATGATATTTCATTATACATATGCTGTATATGTAAGACTTTTATTTTCTAACAAAGAAAATAAACTGTGCACAATTCCATGACACTATTTGTATAATGATATACATTTTGTTGGCTGCTTTTTTGCCAAAAACTTGATTCAGCTTTTCAATCCAACTTCTCTTAACATGATTGGTAGTCAATCTGGAATAGATTTGAGCCAGACTTTGGAACCATAATCTGCCCATGACTATATAGGTCGATTCACTGGGGAATTAATGCTAGCTAGTTTGGGCAATTTGAAAATGTTCTTTCATTTGAATTGTTATGTTCAAGCACAGGACGTGCTGGGATTTGCCCATTTTGGCTGCCACCACAATTACCCCTATCAGTATCTATGCACAGATGCTGAATATGGGTAGCTATTACTGGCAGGTTATCCTGGCGGTTAATGCAAATGAATAATCATTGGCTCATGATCACCTCAACTCCCTTGATCACTGGAATGACCCAGCTGGGCTTAGTAGGAAATGTAGCTAATGAGGATTGTCTTTTCCTATAGTAGAAATGCATAATATACAGGATTTCTCATAGCTGTCTTTTAAAAAGTTTTTGCTAAATCAATTTTACTTAAAATGTTTTAATTCTTACTTTATTAGAAAAGAAAATAATAATGGCACTAGGTATATTATTTGTGGGTAAGAGAGGCATGTAGAGACATAAGATTTTGAAATTTAGACTTAAATTGAACATTTCTTTTTATGATATGTTGTACAATTGCTAATAAATAGTATCAGTCCAGCTGCATACTGTGAAATTGCCATTCTTGCACCATGCCTGCAATAAAATAAGGAACACAAAGACTTATTTAGACTGGATAGCGATTCTATTTTTGAATGACCCAATATTTCTAATAGCTAAGTAACAAAATAAACATCATTAGTGAGCTTTTCCTTCTATATTTCCATTTTTCTACCTGTTCTCCATTGCATTTTGCTGTTTCTGATATTATAGTTTATTTGTATATTTAAATTGTTAATCTACAATTTTACAGAACATTAGAATTAAAATGTATTTCAGTATGTCATGAAACTTATTTTATTTTGCATATTAAATAGCTTCCTAGTAATAAAAGGATGATAGGAAAAGTCATTTTAATGTGTCCCCATCAAAACAGAAATAAAACATTGCTGTATGCTGTAAAAGTAAGTTGTATTTAAGAAGAAATAGGTCACCCTTGTAAATAAGATCATTTGACTTTTAACACAATAATCTTGGCTTATAACATAATAGCTAATCTAATATTAATTTGATTTAAGACTTTAGGATTTTAAATTTAGTACTTCAAATATAAATCTCTAATTTGGAATACATTAATATTTTCCTTGAAGTTAGTTCCTACGAAAAGAGTAAAAAAATGTTTTCACTCATATTGCACTGCTTATATAATACTGTTAATTTTAAAGAATGTATAAATTCCTGTTTGTGGTGAGAGATAATACAGGGGCTAATATACTTGCTTTGCACATGGTTGGCCCTAGTCCAACTCTATGTATATCACGTAGTCCCAAGAGACATGCAGATAGTAATTCCTGTATGTTAAGTCAGGAGTAATTCGTGAGCACCATCAGGTGTGACTAAAATCAAACAAAAATATTCACTTAAATAATAAAAAGAAAATTTATATTTTATTTCCTTTTTTTTTAGGGAAGGGTACACATGATTTTGCTCAGGAATTACTAGCATTATGAGTTCAATGATTACTTTTGGAGCTTGCAGGATAATAGGGTATTCTTGGTATCAAAACTATGTCATCTATGTACAAGGCATGCACCCAACCCACTATACTACTGCCTCAACCCTTTTGTCCTTTCTTAAAGCACTTTTATTCATGCTTAAGTTGCTGCCTTATATTAACATTACCTTCCAAAATTGTATTACAAGGAAATTGTATAGTAAGAAGCAAGCTGTTAATTTATTTTCCTTCCCAATTTTTGTTTTTCCTTTATTCTTGAGTTTCAATATTGTCAACGACAAGATTTATGCATACATATATTATTCAAATGTTTACATATACATATGTATATATATTTATATGTACATATATATGTCTATATATTGTAAACATAAAAACTGATCCACTCTACCAGATGCAAAGTTTCGTTAACCCTTTCACTTCTGTTGAGCAGATTTAGAATCTATTTCTTTGGTCCATTATTATTCTCCTCCTATATTTTTATATATCCCACATCTGAAAGAGTTTATCCTGCTTCTCTGCTTCTCTTATTTTGCTATACTTTATATCTCAAAAATTATATCTGGAGTTTTTACACCTTATTAATTAACTTACTTGTTCCAGATAATCTCACATTACTACCACAAAGTACATAATAATTATTTTTCATCTATTTTTTGGGTACCTCTCTTAGCTGTGTTTCTTTTCTTTTTTTTTTTTTTCCTTCATTTAAACATCGTGATTACCTGTATTCCAGACAGGCTTTCCAGTTCCCTCATTCATTCACATGATTATGGTAGTTCTCTGTGTAGTTCTTTCTATAACTGCACTCACCACTCTTTGTGGTGAGCTTCATGAAGTGAGCTGGAAGGTCCAGCCCTCCTCTCATTGTCTCTGAGGATTGTTGCAAAAATGACTTTTATTTTTCTTAAAACCCATAGCTGAGGGCCGGGAAGGTGGCGCTAGAGGTAAGGTGTCTGCCTTACAAGCGCTAGCCAAGGAACGGACCGCGGTTCGATCCCCCGGCGTCCCATATGGTCCCCCCAAGCCAGGGGCGATTTCTGAGCACATAGCCAGGAGTAACCCCTGAGCGTCAAACGGGTGTGGCCCAAAAACCAAAAAAAAAAAAAAAAACCATAGCTGAGTGAGACTATTCTGTGTCTCTCTCTCCCTCTGTCTTATTTCACTCAGTATGATAGATTCCATGTACATCCATGTATAGGAAAATTTCATGACTTCATCTCTCCTGATGGCTGCAAATATTCCATTGTGTATATTTACCTCAGTTTCTTTAGCCATTCGTCTGGTGAAGGACATCTTGGTTGTTTCCAGAGCTTGGCTATTGTAAATAGTGCTGCAATAAATATAGGTGTGAGGAAAGGGTTTTTGTATTGTATTCTTGTGTTCTTAGGGTATATCCCTAGGAGTGGAATAGCTGGGTCGAATGGGAGCTCAATTTCCATTTTTTTGAGGAATCTCCATATCGCTTTCCATAGAGGTTGAACTAGATGGCATTCCCACCAGCAGTGGGTAAGAGTTCCTTTCTCTCCATATCCCTGCCAGCACTGATTGTTCTCATTCTTTGTGATATGTGCCAATCTCTGTGGTGTGAGATGGAATCTCATTGTTATTTTGATTTGCATTTCATGTGCCTTTTGGCCATTTGTATTTCTTTTTTATCAAAGCGTCTGTTCATTTCTTCTCCCCATTTTTTGATGAGATTAGATTTTTTCTTGTAAAGTTCTGTCAGTGCCCTGTATATTTTGAATATAGTCCCTTATCTGATGGGCTCCTCAGCTTAATGTAGTCCCATCTGTTTATCTCTGCTTCCACTTGTTTGGAAAGTGCAGTTTCCTCCTTGAAGATACCTTTAGTCTCAATGTCATGGAGTGTTTTACCTACGTGTTGTTCTATATACTTTATGGTATCAGGTCTGATATCAAGGTCTTTAATCCATTTGAATGTGAATGGCACTGCCTTCTTGACTTCCTTCTCTTCCCTATCATTATTGATGTATAAAAAGGCCATTGATTTCTGCGTGTTAATTTTGTAGCCTGCCACCTTGCTATATGAGTTATTGTTTCTAGAAGCTTTTTGGTAGAGTCTTTAGGGTTTTCTAAGTAGAGTATCATGTCATCTGCAAACAGTGAGAGCTTAACTTCTTCCTTTACTATCTGGATTCCTTTGATATCTTTTTCTTGCCTGATCACTAAAGCAAGCACTTCCAGTACTATGTTGAAGAGGAGTGGTGAGAGCGGACAGCCTTGTCTTGTACCAGAATTTAGAGGAAAGTCTTTTAGGTTTTCTCCATTGAGGATAATATTTGTCATTGGCTTGTGGTATATGGCTTCAAATAGATTAAGAAACTTCCTTCCATTCCCATCTTGCTGAGAGTTTTGATCAAGAATGGGTGTTGGAGATTATCAAATGCATTCTCTGCATCTATTGACATGATTTTTATTTTTCTTTTTGTTAATGTTGTGCATGATGTTGATAGATTTTATGGATGTTAAATCATCCTGGGATGAAACCTACTTGGTCTTAGTGTATGATCTTCTTGATGATGCATTGGTTCCTATTTGCCAGGATTTTGTTCAAGATCTTTGCATCAGCATTCATCGGGGATATTGGTCTGTAATTTTCTTTTTATGGCAGCATCCACCTCTGGTTTTGGTATCAAGGTGATGTTGGCTTAATAAAAGCTTTTGGGAGTGTTCCCATTTTTTCAAATTCATGAAGTGTATGGCTAGAATTGGTAGTAGATCCTCCTGAAAGATTTGAAAATTTTCATTAGGAAATCCATCTGGGCCTGGGCTTTTTTTTTTTTTTTTTTTTTTTTTTTGGCGAATGTTTGATTACAGTTTCTATTTTCTCAGTAGTGATGGAGATGTTAAGATATGCTACATTCTCCTTACTTAAATGTGGAAGATTATAAGTGTCCAAGAATTTTTCCATTTATTCTAGGTTTTCATTTTTAGTAGCATAAAGTTTCTCAAAGTAGTCTCTGATTACCCTTTGGATCCCTGAAATATCTGTCGTGATCTCCCCCTTTTCATTTCTAATATGGGTTATCAGATTTCTCTCTCTCTTTCTTTGTGAGTTTTGCCAATAGTCTATCAATCTAGTTCATTTTTTCAAAGAACCAACTTCAGCTTTCGTTGATCTTTCAGATTGTTTTTTGGGTTTCCACTTCCTTGATTTCTGCTTTCAGCTTTGTTATTTCCTTCTGTCTCCCTATTTTAGTTCCTTTTGTTGGTCATTTTCTAATTTTTTGAGCTGCATCATTAAGTTATTCAGGTATGCCCCTTCTTCCTTCCTGATGTTTGCTTGTAGAGCTATAAATTTTCCTCTCAGGACCACTTTTCCTGTGTCCCATAGATTCTGGTAGTTTCTATCTTCCTTATCATTTGTTTCCAGGAAAGTTTTGATTTACTTTTTGATTTCATCTAGGACCACTGGTTATTCAAAAGCAGGGTGTTTAATTTCCAATTGTTTAAGTTTTTCTTCTGTGTGCCTTTGTAGTTCACATTTAATTTTTCTAGTCCTCTTTTTTCCATTTCTCTTTTCAGGGCTAGGATGTTTTTGTTGGGTTCAATCTGGTTGACCTATCAAGTGTTGATAGGGCCGTGTTGAGGTCTTCCACAATTTTTGTGTTATTATTGATTTCTTTTTTCAGATTTGTCAGTAACTATATTAGATAATTTTCTGGTCCCTCATTGGGTGCATATATGTTTTATAGTCTGATGTCTTCCTGTTTCACATATCCCTTGATTAGTACATAGTGTCCATCTTTGTCCCTTACCACTTTTCTAAGTATAAAGTTGGTATCATCAGATATTAAAATGGCCACCCCAGCTTTTTTGAGGGTGTTGTTTGCTTTGATGATTTTCCTCCAGCCCTTAATTTTGAGCCTATGTTTGTTCTGACTATTCAGATGTGTTTCTTGTAGGCAGCAGAAGGTTGGATTCATCTTTTTAACCATTTTCACACTCTGTGTCTTTTAATTGGTGAATTTAGTCCATTGACATTGAGGAAGATGATTGTCATAGGGTTTAATGTCATCTTTTTAGATAAGTTTGCTGTATTTGTTGGTCTCTCTTTTCTTAAAGTAGACCTGTCAGTATTTCCTTTAAGGCTGGTTTTTATCTGTGAAGTTTCTGAGCTGTTGTTTATCCATAAATCTATGTATTCTTCCTTCAAACCTGAACATGAGGTGGGCTGGGTGCAGTATTCTCAGTGAGGCATTCATTTCATTCATTCTTGTCACAATATCCCACCACTGTCTTCTGGCCTTGAGAGTTTCTTGTGATATGTCTGCTGTAAGTCTTAGGGATGCTCCTTTGAATGTAGTTTTTCTTTTTGATCTTGCTGCTTTCAGTATTTTATCTCTGTCTTGGGATATGTCATTGTAATGAGGATGTGTTTTGGGGTGTTTTTCTTTGGGTCTCTTTTAGCTGGTACTCTTCGGGCATGCAGGATTTGATTGCATGTAGTCTTTAACTCTGGGAGTATCTCTTTGATGATGTCTTTGACAGTTGATTCTTCCTGGAGAACTCCTACCTGGGTCTCTGGGACTTTAATGATTCTTATATTGTTTCTGTTGAGTTTATCAAAGACTTCTATTTCAATCTATTTGCAGTCCTTGAGTATATTGTCCATTGCCTGTTCGTTTGTCTTAATATTCTTTTCCAATTTCTTCTGCTGTGTTGAGTTTTTCTGCATCACATCTTCCAGTACTCTGGCCATCCATTAAGGTTTTCAGTTGAGATACCGTGTTTTTCAGATCTGTTATTTCAGTTTGGAGTTTTTGATTTCTTTTTTGTGTTCTGTTCATATCGATCTATGCTTTCTTTGAGTTCTACAAACATCTTCCATATTGATATTTTAAGTTCCTTATACAAGAGGTTAATCAGGTGGTTGGAATTTATTAGGTCATCCGAGCTTTTGTCTTCATTCTCTGTGCATGGTGTTTGCCTGTGAGGTTTCCCCATTGTCACGCTTGTAATTTTGTTTTTTCCTGCTTGTTGTGGTGGAGTTCATTGGTAAGAAAGAGCTCTTCTGCTGCCTCTAGTTGACAGTTTTTTTTTTGGGTGCGCTCCGTAGGTCTCTGAGGAGACCTTCTGGTATTCAGAAACACAGACAGGCACAGGAGATATTCCCCTTGAAATCATCAGAGTGATCAAAGGCACAGCAGGGCAGAACCTCCGCAGGCCAGATGCTCAGCTTATTGGATCGTGACCCGCAAAGCCAGAGTTTACTCATGGGGTAGCTTTAAAATGCAGTTTTTTGGGGGTGCACTCCCTAGGCTTCTGAGGAGACCTTCAGGTATTCAGAAACACAGACAGGCACAGTAGAGGTTTCCCTTGAAGTCCTCAGAGTGATCAAAATTATAGCAGGGCAGAGCCTCCACAGGCCAGAGAGCTCAGCTTATTGATGGTGACCCCCACAGCCAGAGTTTCCTCACTGGGCAGTTTCAAAATGCAGTTGTTTGGGGGTGTGCTCCCTAGGCCTCTGAGGAGACCTTCAGGTTTTCAGAAACACAGACAGGCACAGGCGAGGTTTCCCTTGAAGTCATCAGAGTGTGTGTTTCACTTCTTAATAATCTAAATATAATTCAACTGAATTACAATAAAACCCTACCTCTCAGATCCATTTTTCTCTCCCATATTTGTATCACTACCATGTTCTCTAAGTCATTGTACAACATCTTTTCACACTTAGGTCAATATGAAAGCCCTGGATACAAGGCTAATTTCTTCCTTTTCCCTGGACCCACACATCAAATCAGCCAAAATTCAAAATGAATCTTCTATAATTCTATTTATATTGATTTTAATTAACCTCATAAAACACCAGAAACTATTTTGTGTATTACAGAAGTTTCATAATGAAAATGCCTGTTTTGGTCCTGTCAGCTTGAATTACTGTCCATCATGCATCTTAAATCATCTTCAAATTTGAGTTCCACTCTGATGGTCCAATGACTCTTTGTTTCCAAGTTCTCTTAGAATAAAATTAAAATATCTTATTGTAGTTTGAGAGAACTTCATTATCTTCCTCCTAATCTATTTTGACTATGCATATACATTCTATACCTCAACATAAAGATTCTAATTTAAATTTCCTTGGCAAAATTTTATTTATTTGACTTACATTTTTCTGTATTGTTAGATCTTCTAGAATACTTTCAATATCTTTATGTCAATTGTGCGGCTCAAAATTCCATAGCAGTTACAGGGAAAATAAAATTTAGGAATCATTCAATTACCAAAGTTATATCTATACTGTTAAAAATAAATATTAAATAACCTATACTGTTTTCTCTAAATTATTTTTCGTGCTGTATATGATATTTTCCACAAATCTGAGATTATGAATACTATAATATATGAATACTATAATATATGAATAACATATTATATTTCAAATATATAGTAGTTGTTTTCTTTTTGTCCTCTTGCATTCTTGTATAAATATTTGCCTTTTTTCCTAAAATAATTGCAAAATAGGATTTTTGGTCCACTGTGGAACATTTGAAAGTTTCATGTTTTGTTCACAAAAAACAATTTTGGTTCATAGAAAATCTTAGCTATCAGAATTGTGTATGTGTGTAGAGTGTAGTGGTGTAATACAAATTTACATAATAAATTCAGGCTGTAAATGCCATTCAACAGCTTCACTTCATCACCACAAAAATTATACATCCTTGGAGCCAGAGCACTAACACTATACATAGGATCTTTGACATATGCATCCAGCCTGAGTTAGATTCCTGGCAACCCATATTGGTTCCCTGAGCCTGGAAGTAGTGATTTCTGAGTGCAGAACTAGGAGTATTAACACTAAGCTCCTAGAAGTATTTTTTAAAATAATAAAAAAATAAATATCTAGCCTAAAAATTAAAAAATGTCATGTTACAAAATCCATTTTCTGCCAATATGCAAATTCACTTATGTTTGAATCTCATCAAAAGATAAAATACAAGTTAACAAAAATAGCAAGCAAATTCCATTATAATTTAACTCCCACAGATAGCTTATCAGTATTTCTTGTCACATTTTTCGCACTCAAAATGTTTTACCACTTCAAAAATCATATATATATATATAGCTTAGATAATGTAGAAGTTGTACTTTATTGAAAAATGCCAATACAAGTTGTAAGACTATAAAGGTATTTCATAATGCTTCTTACCCACTGCACTGTAGGGAAGCTTTTTCCTTATTTATACGAGCTGCTCACTAGTGAAATCATACTAAATAAATATAGTGAATAATAAATATAGTGAATAAACATTGTGGGAAAAATCACCATGTGGAATATTTATCCCAAACTGAGTCTGTAAATTTCACTATGGCTGGACACAAGATCAAGAAACACTCAATTTGAGTACTATATTTCTTTGTCCTGAAATAGAACAGGTGTCCTATACTCATATTCAATATGTCCACTTAACCAAATAAGTTCATACCCTCTTCTAATTTCAAAATAAATTTTTCCGTGGAGGAAAAGGAAAGCTAAAATTTTTAGTAAGCATCAGTAGTGACTATCATAAGTGTCACTTAATCTCAGGGCTAATGAAATAGCAACAATCACATTAGGTTTATGCATCATGACTGCAAATGTTTTTTGAAGTTTTTACTTCCAAACCATGGTCATATGCCTCTCTGACATGTTTTATCCATCTATTAGATTGTAGCATTTAAACTTTGTTGACTATGAATCTGTTCACTAGCATGCATCTTCTAGATTATTGACTCTGAAGCCTTAATAAATTGTCTTATTGTTTGCTACTCACACAATCTATCCTATGTGAATTAATATAAGAATGCCTTACTACCAAAATTCAATTAGATAAATTATACAATAAATATCCCTTCAATAATTTTCTATGAAATTTCATTACCTCTATTAGTTTAGCTTCAAGTTATCTATGTTTGCTACTTATGCCAGTATGAGAAATACCTCTCAGATTAAAATTAATGATGTATTCATAGTATTACTAGCTATAGAAAGAAAGCATTGTAAAAACAATGTTGTACAAATTTTATAAGTTTAGGGTACCTAGGGCATCAGTTTTCCTTTAAAAATGGCGTAACTAAATAAAGATAAGAAAAACCATGGAAGATAGTCAAATTCTTATTTGCTCTGTATTGCCTGCAAGCAACTCAAGTCTTCATTTTTAACTGCAAACAGCTGTCAGCATCCCCTGAAGTAAAATTTGATCAGGAAAACTATGTTACATCTAATGGATCCCAAAGAAACCTAGAAGTATTTGAGGAAAACACAATTGTTTTCCCCTTGAAGCTTAAGCTTTTGTCATAGTCACTGTGAAAAATATTTACTTCCACTCTCTTAGAGACAGAGACTGAATTTATTCACAAATCATGATTTTCTATTTAATAAACATAACTGTATTATTCAATTCGGGTGAAAGGTCACTGCACTAAGACTCAGAAGAATTTTTTCTTCTTCTAACAATACCAAATTTAGTCAGGTCACTTTGAATAAGACTTTTCTTTGTTTTTGTGCATTCTCAGAAAGGTAGGGTAGGACAGTAGAAACCAATTTGGAAATAGCCCACTCATTAACTTCAATTATCAAAAGCAAATGCATATATCTGATTTAATAATTTTTACAAAAACATGAGATAAAGAGCAAGAATGATACTGTACAGCCAGTATGGAACTTGCTTTCACTCAGAATACTAGAATAGATCCCTGAAACTGCATATGCATATGTTCCCATCCTTCAGAATGATCCTAGAACATATTACCCATAGTAAGCACTAAGAACATTCAGGTATGGTTAAATAAAAAAAAGAGATACTATTGGATATTGACGATTGCCATTATTGTTAATATAGCACAGTAATTAAAATAAATTTGATATCCTATCATTAAAATTATGTAATCTCCAAAACTCACTGTAAAGTAAATGTTATATTTATAGAATTTATATAAAATTTATTGTTACATTTATAAAGTTGTTTTGGAAAATTAAATTAACTACTTAAAATTAAGATGCAATATATACTCAATTATATATTAAAGGAAAATGTTGCACTGGTGAAGGGGATGTTCTGTTTATGAGTGAAACCCACTACACTCATGCTTGTAATCATGATGCTTAAATAAACATTTTTACATATAAAGAAAAGAAAATTTCTGAAATAAAATGACATTTAATTTAAAAATATTATATATGTAATCTTAATGTTTAATAGATTTCAGAACTGCTAATATATTTCATGAACTAAGCAGAGGAGATGGTTTAGCTTCATAAGTGTGTTATCAGGTAAGGGGAAAAAAACTCATCTTTAGATTCAAAATAATATCTTAGCACTGCAGAATTTAATGGATCAATTTAAAATTTAATATATAGGATTTTAGCATATATGAACTTATATAAGTATTTGACTATCTCGTCATAACGAAAAGAAACAGCAAGAAAAATCATTAGAAAGATAATAAGATAAGCTTGATGCCTTCTTTTCATGTGACAAATCTGATTTTTATCCTCATCACCATATAGACCATATATATTCCGCTACCCCGCCAGAAGCGATCTCTGAACACAGAACCAGGAGTAAGCTGTGAACACTATTTGGTGTTCCCCTGCCCTCTGCAAAATAAAAAATTGCAAGAAAGAAAAAGGAGGAACCTGAGAATAGCAAAATCGGTAGGGTGTTTGCCTTGCACGATGTGGGTGCAGGTTTGATCCCCAGCATAGAGCCTGCCAGGAGTGATTTCTGAGCACAGAGCCAGGAGTAACCTCTGAATGCTGACATGTGTGGCCCAGAAATAAAACGACAAAACAGAAATAAAAGAAAGAAAAATTAAAGGAATGAAAAATAAAAGAAAAATAAATGAAATAAAACAAATTCAATAACAAAAAGTAGCCCTGATGAAATAAGATAAAAATATCAATCTTAGATCAATGTTAATTTTAGTATCTATTTAATATTATCCCTTATGTAGCAGTATTATTTTGTTATTTTTGTATGTAAGCTGTCTGAGACCTAGCACTAACAATAAACATTCGACCTAATAAAAGATAATGTCTATTACCACATGATCTATTTTATGTCATATGTCTCATAATTCAAAAATCATCTTACAAATGCAATTTATAATTTATAATATTGTATAGATCAATATATTACTAGTGTCCTAGACACATAAATTAGGAAAGGAAAAGAAAGAAAAATAACTCAAAGTGGAAAATGTGTTATTTTAATTTGCATATAATATTATTTGTATACCACACAATAAATATGCATAGGAAAATATAAGAATTTCAGAGAAAAAGTATCAGCAACAACAAACAAATGTAGCAAAATGGCAGTATACAAAAATCAATATAAAAATGTCATTTTTCTATATGTAGCCACCAAAAAAGAAATAAAATAAATCACATATATGGCATGGGTGGTGAACAAGTCTGACACAAAGAGCCAAAATTTTAAACTGTGAGAGTCAGAGAGCCGCACCACGCAGTGACCTGCCAAAACAAACACTCACACAAAAACATATAATTTTAACAATAATCTATTAAACACATATTGCATTTTGCCATTTTGAGTGAGGGTAAAAATCCTGCAGTGATGGTGAGGTTGTGCTGCGTCCTCCACACTAAGAACTAAGGGCAAGATGTGCCCAACATGTGCCACACGGGTCCCCCCTAGCTGACCTGTGCAGTTGTTTCTGAGGGATGGGAGACAGGAGGACGCAGCCTGGGGGCCAGGCGGGACTAAGCACTTGGATATCTCTCCTCAGAGGTCCCTCCTCAGAATCAGCATAACAAAATCCAAACTTGGCAAAGAGCCACAGTATAGAAAAGAATTATAAGAGGCAAAGAGCCGCATTCATTTTGGCCGGGACCCCCATACAGCTCGAGAGAGCCCTGTGTTCGCCAGCCCTGTATAATCATATTCACATATTTCACAATTAAATAGATGCTTAAAAATAACTTAAGAAAAAAAGACTATCTTAGGTCATGTACTACAAGGTTTAAATTTAACATGTTTTCTTTGCCTATGCTTGATTTCTAGCACCACATAATCTCATAATCTCCTACAAACTTCAAATGATCATTTTACTCTAGACATAGAGATATAACAGCCTGCAAGAACTTTTGGTGTGGTTGACGCCTTATTCTTCTGAAAAAAAATTATGGAGACTGTTGAAAACTAGAAATCACATCTTTGGGGGGGAGAGAGAAACTTGGAGCACAATCAATAGTACTCAGATTTACCCTTGACTCTTTGCTCAGGAATCCTTCCTAGTGATGCTCTGGAATCATATGGGATACCAGGGATCAAATCCAGACTGGCTGAATTTTTGGCAAATTCCCTACCATTTGTACTATCACATTAGAAGTAACTTTTTAAAAAACTACAAAATATATAATAATAATAAAAACAAATACAATAGGGCTGGTGCAATAGTGCAGTGGTTGGGCATTTGCCTTGCACTCAGCTGACCCAGTAAGGACCTTTGTTCGATTCTGGACATCCCATATGGTTCCCCAAACCAGGAGCAATTTTTGAGCTCATAGCCAGGAGTAACTCCTGAGTGTCACTGCATATGGCTCCAAAACAAAACAAGCAAACAAACAAAATACAAAAGATACATACAATAGAAATTATTATATCTTCATGGATTAAATACATTAATAGTGGTATAAAGGTCAGCTACACAAAATATGATCTTTATTTAATGCAATTCTTATTGAAATTAGTATGGTGCATCCAAGAACATGTTGTAAACACAACTAAAGTTTGTTTGATAGTGAAAAGGTCCTGGCCCCATTAGCCAAAGCTCATGAAGAGAAATAAGATGGATGTTACCATTTTAAAACTTTACAAAAGTTTTAATTTTAGAGTAAAGTTATAGCAGATAAAATAATGTGGTGCCAGTAAAAAAAAAAAAAGCATAAAATAATGGAAAAGAATAGAGATCACAGAGATTCATCCTTATATCGTGTGTATAGTTGAGTATATAAAAAAATTTATAAAAGGAAATGCATATGAATAAAAAATCATAAATATTTTTGAAATTTAGGTAGTCAAATAAAAAATAATAAAATCAATCACTATTTCAAATATTGCAGAAAATTTTACCCAAACTGTATAAAAACTTAGTGCCAGAGCATACCTAAGCCTTTAGGGGGGCTCAGCCCACCAGATGTATCCTCAGATTTTCCTGGTGGGTAGAACTAATTTAACCCCCAAGGGGTTCCTCAAAAGGCCCATTGTGGATGCCTTTTTCCCTGCATGAATGGTTGAGGAATTTCCAAAGAGATGCCTGGCATTACATTTTCACCCAGTATTTGACTATATCTCCTTTGTATAAATCAGGCAAAATAATGGCCTCTATCAAATAATTTGGCTCAGAAATTACAGCACCAAAGTTTATTTGAGAACCCCTTTTCTGGATATAACCAGCCCCAAAAGCAAAGACAATATTTTTTCTCTCTTTTTTAAATATGTCCTTGCAGCTGCATTTTCTGGTAATCAAGGGCATAACCAGAATGCAGATCCTGGCTATTGACTATTGACCCTCCTTTAGAAATAGGGAAACTCATTTTTGAAGATTTGGCTCTTCCCTTTACTTAACCTCTAAAACAATAGAGTCCAGTAAAGATCAAGTTCCTAGATATTTTGTACACCATTCTAATCTTAATTTTGCATTTAAAGTAAGCTTGCAAAGAGTTACCTTGAGTTGTGACCTTCTCTTTTGTAACCTAGAATTTTTACAGTCACACCCATAGCTTAGGTATTGTTACTGTTGTGCTTATAATTTGTGCTTATAATTATTCTTTACCTCTGGCTAATTTTACCCTTATAAGTTCCTTGCTCAAAAAATTAAACTTGTCTCACTCCTGCCAGAAACGTGTTGACCCCACATTCTCTGTGTGTGGTTTCATTTATTTCATATTTTATATTTCTCCGTAAGCCGGTCTGGGCAACCCACTCTCCCTGAAGTGGATTCACAGAAATCACTCTCGCGCTACAAGACAGAAGCATCTTGCAGCAACTTAGACGTATTTCTTGAGTCTATAAAATACATAAAATAAAATAATAAAAATTTATAATATTGGCCCCAGTTAGCATATTCAATAACTCAGAGCTGAAAACATCCCAGGTACTTGGCAATATTTGAGTGGATAGAAAAATGTAAGGTACACACAGGATGGGATTCTACTCAGTTCAAAAAAGAGATTAAGTTCTACTGCTACAAATGAATGGGCTCAAGGTGTCATACTAAGTAAAAGAAGTAAGAAGGAAATAAAGAAACACTGAATTATTTCATTAATAGCTACTAAACACAGAGCAAGCGAATGCCAATTAACATAAGCTTTTACATTCTAAACACAGAACTTAGGTTTTCTAAGGGGCAGAGACAGAAAATTAATATAATGTAACCCTTAATCTTAAAATTAGTTACAAACTTCTAAACTGTTACATCAATTAAAAATTAATTCTAGGGGGCTAGAGAGATAGCATGGAGATAAGGTGTTTGCCTTGCATGCAGAAGGATTGTGGTTTGTATCATGGCATCCCATATGGTGGTCCCCCAAGCCTGCCAGGAGTGATTTCTGAGCATAGAGCCAGGAGTAATCCCTGAGCGCTGCTGGGTGTCACCCAAAAACAAAACAAAACAAAAATTAATCCTTGGGGCTGAAGAGATTGCACAGAGGTAGTGCATTTGCCTTGCACAAGGGTGACCCAGGACAGACCTTGGGGTTCGATCCCCAACTTCCCATTTGGTCCCCCAAGCCAGGAATGATTTCTGAGCACATAGCCAGGAGTATCCCCTGAGCATCACCAGGTGTGGGCCAAAACAAACAAACAAACAAACAAACAAACAAATAGAAACAAAAATTAAGTTATATCAAAAAGTTTAAAAATATGAAAACAAAGCTCATCAACATATAAAATAACAAAATAATAGAACAGAGAGTGATATCAATTCTTCTCAAGCCTAAAACTCTATCTCATAATAATGTTGGACTGTGAAAAAAAAAATAACTGGCTGAGTTGTTCTTTTTCTTTCCCAAGCCTTTGGAACTTGTAGGCCGGAAAAGAAAGTCAGAGGTTTGTGTTGGGTTTCAAAATCCTTTCATTAAAGATCGCTTTGTTCAAAAGTATCCTAGCTTCTATGATTGTAACTACTCAGTAAATATTAAACAATAAACTGTAAACGTTCTCCCTTTAGTCTCACCCCTATGGATAAAATGCAGGGGTTCCTTGAAGCTAGTTCTTAGTAATCCACTGACTACAGTTCTCGCTTCATTTTGGAAGTTTTCTCCTACTGTGATGTGTCAAAAAGTTGAATTACCTGCAGGGAAAAAAAACGTATGAATTCAGTTTAAAAAATATGAATTCAGTTTTCTTACTAAGTCTAAATAACAACTATGGTTATTTATTCTGGATTTCTCTTTATTATTTAAACATCTTTTTATAGAGAAGAGAAATATCAAACTATTTTTAAATTTAATATTGTATCAAATTCGAAAACAAATAATTATTTGCTGAATTATATAGCTTGTAAAAATAAATAGATCATTAAGACAAAATTTCTAGACACAATTTATGAATGTAAATTTGCAACTTTGCATCACATGATAAAATGTTAGGAGCAATGGAGCCGGAGTGTTAGAATAGAGATAAGGCATTTGCCTTGCATACAGAAGGATGGTAGTTCAAATCCCAGCATCCCGTATTGTACCCCGAGCCTGCCAGAAGCTATTTCTGAACATAGAGCCAGGAGTAGCACCTGAGTGCTGCAAGGTGTGACCCCTCCAAAAATCGTCAGGGGCAAAATTAGTGACATATTACCTCTAAGACATAAAATTAATTTTAAAGTAAAATTTGGTTACTTATATTTTGCAACGTAGGTTTCATCAATAATTTTATTTGCTTTTGTTTGTTTTGAGGCTCCACTCAGTGATGCTCAGAAATTATTCCTGCCTCTGCAGCCAAAAATTCTACCTAGTGTTGCTCTGGTGATCATATGTTTTGCCTGAGACTGAACCAGACTTGGCCGTGAGCAAGGTAAGTGCCTATATATGTACTATTGCTCAACTGTTAACTTTGTGTTGAAATCATACCCAGTTGTTTTCAGAGTTTCTTCTGACTTTACTTTCAAAGGTCACTTTGAGATAAATTTGGAAATCATATATGGTGTAAGGAATCCAGTTTGGGTCCATGGCATGCAAGGCAAGTACATTAACTTGTATACTGTCTCTCACAACCTAGAGATTGTATTTAATGCTGTCTTTGAAAGAGGATTGGCTTTCAGGGTGAGGATCTCCACTCTTATTTATAGACAGATAATCAAGTACTGTAACGACTGTAGGTGACAAATAATTCTTGTTTTATATTTATTATTTTTTGCTTCTTTTTTGATTCATTTTGTTTGTTTTAAACCTTTGAAAATATTTATATCTAAATATTGCAAATTGTCCTCTCATTAAATAATTAAACATTTAATTTTAGGTGTATTCCTATTCTGGAATTATCTCCATCCCAATTTAAGGGATATTACTCCTTCTTTCAGTTTATGAACTTGATCTTCTTTCTTTCTGCCCCTCTCCCAAATTTCTTAGATTATTTTATTTTATAAAAAATTATCTATAGTGTCAAGTCTTCAAACCATTTAAAATAAATTTATGTAAATGCTTGAAATATAGTACAACTGACATGGTGATATTCTGCATGTGTCTAAGCTGGGTTCAGTTGCCAGAATCAGATATGATTCTCTAAGAGCTTATTGGAGCTATTGCTGAGAGCAGAGCCAGGCATAAACCTTGAGCTCTAACTGATTGTAGCTTCAAAAACAATACACACATATAGGAAATCTCCCTATCAGGGTGAACAAGGAAAATATAGAAACTGAATCTTTTATATTTTTTGTTTTTTGGGAGGCCATACCTAGTGACACTCAGGGGTTACTTCTAGCTTGTGCTCAGAAATCGCTCCTGGCTTGGGGGACCATATAAGACACCAGCGGATAGAACCGCAGTCCATCCCAGGTTAGCATGTGCAACGCAGATGCCATACTGCTTACTCTAGCCCCTATCGTTTAAATTGACAACTTTAAAATAGTCATGTAAATAAGCATGTAAAGATGAAGAGGATGTGTTATATGTGAAAATATTGATAGATCTTTTGATCATTTGAAATTTAAAACAATAAATATTAATGATAAGGTTATTTTATGGCAATAAAAATATGCACTATTCACCAATGTATACTCAAATAATTTCTTTTAAATTTGAATCAACTTAGAACTTGTACAAAAATTAAAATCTCTAATTACAGATGTCCGACTTTAACAACTGAGACTAAGCAGAACTTCTGGAACCATAATGAAGATTATCCTAGGCTTTGTTTGGCCTAGAATCTGAGCAAAAAACCAAGACCACTTATTACAGAAGACTAACTACAACAATGATGGAACAGCATTTCTAGAACCCTAAAGACTTTATCCTAGAATTTGTCATATGACCTGTTCAAACACCAAGGTCTCTAGCTACAGAGGCCTGATTTTAGCATCCACAACTGAGTGGGAAGTTTCTTGGCACCAAAAAAAAATCCTTAGAGTAATGATCATGTATGGAGTCATTAGTTGTTCATATGACAGTATGCTTTAGTGATGGAGATTCCCTGAATCACTTAGGCCAAGGGAATAAAAAAATGGGGGGGGGGCACAAAACGTTGTCACACCAACACTCCTTTTCTTCTTTTTTTTCTTTTTTTCTCTTTTCTCTTCCTTTTTTTTCTTTTCTTTTTCACTCTTGGGGTTATTACTTGGTGATTTTTTTTTTTAGCTCTGGGTGCCTTTTTCTTTGAGAGTAACTGTCTTTTTTTTGACTGTTGGTTTTTTTGTTTGTTTGTTTGTTTGTTTGTTTGTCTTCTTCCAGAAGAACCACACAACTTGAATCATCTTGTTCTGCCTCATAAGTTAAAGGGGAAAATAAAAATGAACAGTACCAGGACCAGACAGCCATCTGAATATTGAGTGGAATTAAAAAATGATCAGACTTAAACACCAAACCTAAATTTGAAACAACTTGTTTTAAATTACTGTTTTTGAATACAATCATGTTTTTGCATACAATATTCAATGCCCTATCTATATCACAAACCAGTGATATATTTCTTTCATCTTATTTTTCTTCCGTTTTATTCAAATCACCTTTTCCTCTAGCCAACTTTGATGAGTTTATGCTACAGCTCTCAGATTTTACATTCACCATTTGCTATGCCCATACTCTGTTTCATAGTACATCTGTACTATGTATATCATTTAATATGTTCCAGTATAACTGCTGTGATGTGATAGGTGATATCTCATAAATAAGAGAGACCCTTATGGTATGTTCTCCAGAATGATAATTTCACTTAGCATAGTGTTCTCCAGTTTCTTTCATGTAGTAAAAGTTTTCAAAAGTTTATTTTTCTTATAGCAAATTAATATAAAACTGTATATATAGATCAAGTTTTCACTATCCAGTCATTTGTTCATGGATATTTGGGTTCTTTCCAGGCCTTGTGTATAATAATCAAAATATGAATATCATTTTGAAATACAATTTAAGAGACTTCAGAGTATATATAAAACTATGGAATATCTGGGTTATATGAAATTTTTAAAATGGGGTCTGGGTAGTGGCACAAGCAGTAGGGCATCTGCCTTGTGTGCATTAATGTGGAATGGACCCTGATTCGATCTCCCTGTGTCCCATGTGGTTCCTCAAGTCAGTAGCAATTTCTGAGCACATAGCCAGGAATAACCGCTGAGCGTCACTGGGTGTGGCCCCAAAATGTTTTGATTTGCAGTATTTTTGAGAAATATTCATGTTGATTAAAAAATGGTTGAAATATGAAACATCCCTTCAAGCATTGAATAGGGTATTTTGTCTCCATTTACATCTGTATTATGTATTTCATATGATATGTGCCAGTATAACGTTGTGAGGTTAAAGGTGATATCTCATTTTACTATATTGATTTGAATTTTCATAATTCTCAGTGAAAATTATTTATTTTTTCATTTTTCTTTTAGTTTAGGCCATACTTGGCTTGTTGGTTCAGAATTGTAGATTTATGAGTCCATGAATTTATCCATTTCTGAGAGGATCTCTAATTTCATGTCATAAGTAATGTCTAATAGTCCTTTGAATTTCCGTGGTATCTGTTGTAAATACATACACCCTTCTTTTATATTCTGATTCAACGTATTCAGATTCTCTCTCTCTCATTCTTATTTTTGTGACTCTTTCAAAGTATTTATTCATCTTTAATTTTTCATAGAACTTCCTTTTAGTTTCTTTGATCTTTTGCATTCTTTCCTTTGAATAAGAGTTCATTAGTTATTATTTCCTTCTTCCTGCCTCCTTCGGACATTTTCTTTGGTAATTTTAAAATCTGAAGTTTACAGCCAACTATTTTATGTATAATCTTTCTTTCTTCCTGATAATTGCTTGCATAGTCATGAACTTTCCTCTTAACTCTGATTTTGCACTATTCCATCAGTTCTGGTATCTGTTTTTTAATTCTAATTTGTTTCAAGGAATTTTTAATTCCCTCTCTTATCACCTAAATTATTTAGTAATGAACTACTTAATTTCCAGGTTTTAAGTTTATTTTATATTTCTATTTGTTTTTAGCTTCTTTTTTTTAATGTTTCATAGTCTGAGAAGAATATGTTGATATAATTTATCTCATCTAGAGTTTGGAAGTTGGTGTGCTTACTTCATTGACTTTCATAGTTTTGTTCTATTTTTCTATAGATTTTTGTTGTGTTTGGTGATGTGAGACACAATGTTTCTAGATCCTTCTACTTTCTTTTAAAGATGGTTTTAATTATTCTATGCAAAAAGTAAAATGAAAAAGACTAAAGACTTTGAATCCACTAGATAAATGTAAGAAAATGCAGGGAGACCTTTCCATGACATTGGTACAAAATATATCTTAAAAAAGTAACACTACTAACTAAGAAAATGAAAGCAAAGATTAAAAAAATAATAGCACTACATTAAATTATGTAGCTTCTTCAATTAAAACAATGACCAGTGTATGAAGAAGGCATGGATTTTGATAAACTATTCACCCTCTAAGTATTTGATAAGTGGATAATATGAATGATTATAAATAATAGGCATTTCTAGAAATTTAGAAGAAAATAACACTTAATACTTTCAAAAATTTGGGAGAAATGAGCTTCCTCCAATAAATACAAATAGCTGAAAAGCACATAAGTAAAAACTTTGCACCTCTAATTATCAAAATAAAAGCCAATAAAAATGTGAATTATCTCATAACAACAAAACTGTACATATGAAAGAGATCTAGATGCAAATAAAATTGCTAGTGGAATGTCAACTATCTAGCCTATTTGAAAAATCATATAGATATTTTTAAAAAAATCTAAGAATTTAAATAATCTAGCTTTTATTTGACCCAAAAATTCCACTTCTTGGAATCTCTCCCCATGGTCCTAAAAATATATAAAATACTTCTGAAACTCTATATTCCTTGATAATAACTATTATGAGAGATGGGACTATTCAACAGAGAGAATGGGGTGCTCAAAAATGGTAAAGTAGTTTGCTTAAAACTTATCATCAGCATTACTGTAAACAACCTGCAGAAATGTATATGTATGCGTCCCTAATAGAGGCAGAGTGAAGGGTGGGAAGCAATTAGGGGAAGAGGGTGGTGGAGGAAAGTGCACACTGTTGAACAGATCATTGTTGAAACAATATATGACTGAAATCCAATCAGGATTAACTTTGTAATTACATGTGATTAAATAAAAATTAAAATAAACAACTGTGTAGATAGTCACAATCTCCTGTATGGTTTCTATCTGTACTAGTGGGAGTCTTTTGGACTCCTGTTTTTCTTATTTTCTATATACAATGCTTTGGAACCAATTGGGAAATCAAATGTAATTTAAGAGAAAACTTCCAGAAACTTCAGTATCTGTATGAACATTACAAGTTTTTGAGTATTTAAGTGTTTCTTCAAACTTTGCCCCAGTATTACTTCATTAGAAAGCATTGTATTTAAATGCCCCTACCCACCTCCAAGAACTTTGGTGATTTGACATTTTAGTTGTTTGTTCTTTGTTATATTTATTTGTTTTTATAGAGGGGGGTATCTCTGTGTGTGTTTTAATCACTACTTGTCTTAAAAGCAATACCACAGGGACCAAGGCAAAGCTTTGGGTAATGTAGCACCATCTCTTTATGTGCACATAAATCTAGCCAAGCTTCTTTTAGTAAAAAATAAATGTGTTGTTTTATTATTGACATAATCCTTGGAAACTGCTTGAGTGTTCTCGAGTGCCTGGGCCTTAATTTCTTGATTTGTTTGAAACAAATTCAGCATAAGAAATGAGTATTCAAGCATTAGAAAAAAATTCTCTTGAATCATGATCAGTTTTGATACTCTAAAGGTAGCAGTTTTTATTGTGAAATGAGAAATATTTTTAAATTTATGTTCCAGACTTAATTGGAACAGATATTATGATTTAACTCATATTTCCAGTCAGATAATAGTGGAGCATCCATAAAGTATCCACGCAATATAAACTCTCATTCATAAATAGACTCATGAGTTATATCGAGATAGTGTAAATGTCCCATTTTTTTTAGAAGGTATAAATGTCTATTGGAAAGTAGAGAAGAAAGGAAAACAGATTTCCCATGCAGTGGCTGGGAAATCAGCATAGTTCTACATTCAGGACAGAGTAATTATTTATATTTATTTCATTTACTTAAGGTATTTTTTTTTCGGGAGGGCATACCCAGTGTTACTTCCGGCCATAAGAAATTGCTCCTGGCTTAGGGGACTACATTGACACTATTGATCGAAACTTGGTCCTTCCTAGGTCGGCTGAGTGCAAGGCAAATGCCCTATCATTGCACCACTGCTCTGGTCTCTGGTCTTTTTTTTTTAAATAATTAATTAAATTTATTTAAAGAACATGCATCACTCAGTTCACATAGTTGTTGGCAATACATTTGTTTCCAGATAAGTGAGAGAAAAGTTAATAAAGGACAAAAACAAAATATTAAAAAATAAAAAGAATGCAAAAAAGATAATAAAAATACAATGACAGGAAATTTCTGAAAATTATTGTATCTGCAATGAGGTTATTAAGGTGTTGACAGAAGGTTTAGTAAGATCTTGCTGCTTTTTGACCATTCTGTCACTGCATTTGTATCTAGTCATTAAGTGAACTCAGCTATACTTTGGCATCTATGTGAATCCATGTGTTCCTATGGTAATGTCAGAATCAAAAAATGAATTTTTTCAGAAATTCAAAGCACTATTACTGACACTGTGGGTTTTGGTTGTGTCTCAGCTGCCAATGGACGAATACAGGAAGTTGGGGAAAGAGAGTGCCCATGTTTGCTTCAAAAAAATTCATGGTGATATCAGCCCAAATATTGGCATATGTGGAGTTTGATCAGATTGGTGTCTCTGCAAAAATCTTAAAGAAATATTGAAACAGGGCCACAAGCAAAGCAGTGATTTTGAGTGATGATGTAACAGGCAACAATGCATCTGCAGGACTGGGCTTGGTCAGACCTTTCTTCCCAAGATTGCCAGCTTTTAGCCAGCCAGTGTACCCATGATTTTTCACAGCTTGGTTTGAGTCGCATTTGAGAGAAGAGTGAGTCTACAGATCTGGCTGGTGCATTTATTTGATGCTTTCTGTGTTGCTGTTGGGGTCTGTTAACTCTTCAAATTTTTCTGGTTTTGTCTGTTTATCATTCCAAAGCAAACAACATACTTCACCCTATCCTTTAGAAATAACTGTTTTCCTTTATTTAGATATCATATCTAGTAAAGCTTTCACACCAAACTTCCAACTTAGCTTTCTCCCTGAATTTTATCCAATAGTTGATTTTCAAATGTAGCTCTCTCTAATATCAATTCCTCAGCCAGGACAGAATTGGCAGGAGAAGAACATAGCTATCAGTATTTGAATCACTAAAAACTGTTGAACTTACTTAAGAATACATGCTATTAAAGTTGAATGCATAGAGTTATGAATGTGATATTGTAGAAATAGGCATGAAATCATCTACAAACTGATATATAGCACTTGATATTTATTAACTATCTATGAGTATAATTGGTGGAACTCACAAAATCTTGTGCCATATTTCATCATATACTTTGCTTTTTATCTCCTCCAATATAAATCATATGAGATCATGTTATAATAAGAGATTAAGTAGATTTTATTGTAATTTCAAATAAAGAAATAAGTATAAAAGTCCACTGGAATAAAACCTTATAAATTACATGCATAGCTCATCAAAAAACATACATGTTCCTAATCAAAGAAAGAATTAAGGATAAACCAATAACATATAAAACTTATTCTGTTTCTGAATCACATCTTTCTTTTAGTTAATTTATGAGCATATTACTCAGTTATTTTGTAAAAGGGCAGAAGCTAACTACACAAATTGCATTAATTAAAGCTATTAAAATTTACGTATATTTTCAGTAAAGTAACAATCATATTATTTCAACTTCATCCAAAACTAAACTTAACCTTAAGTTAATAATGTCTACAGTGGCATTGTTTCCTCATATTTTCCAATTTCTGGTGTAAAACAATTTTGAGGCATATTTTCAACTTTAGCATAAATGATGTACCAAAAATCATCTATAGGGTTATAAGTATTACACTTTATAATTATTTTAAAGTAAAACACTTTATAGATGTTTTTATTATGATGATTCACTCTATGCTTTGTACAGGTAAAATCTAGAGGAGTAGAGATTATTCCCAATTTCTATAAAATATATTTGGGATAATGTATAATATATAGTATGAGAATTCAACGCACAAATGGGAATTTATTTTTGCAAGATTTCACAGGTTTAACTAGTGGAAGAAATATAGGGGATGTTAAAAATTACAAAACAAAAAAGATCACCATCACCACAAAAACAAAACCCCTCTGCTGCATGGTGATTGAGAGGACACAAGTCAGAAGCACTTGCAATTACTTGAGTTTATTCTGGGAGTAAATGAATGTAGAAGAAAGTTATATGTGCTGCAAACAAAAGTCAGACTGAGTTTATGATAAAGGTCAATATATGTTGTAATGGGATCAAAAATACAGTACCAAAATGCAGTTGACTCATTCCTTTAAAGTTTATTTTTCTTTAATAAGTAGTTAGCTGACTTCCTTGTATGTTCTTGTCCCATATATCCAAGACCCACTAAAGGAAGTAAGTGGAAGCAAACACAACAAAATATAACTAAAGTACTTTTTTTATCCTAGCTAAAAAACAGATTCATAGGAGAAAGCCCTTTAGCAATGCCATAACATTTCAGTCAAACATAAACAGAAAAACCATACCCTGGACAGGGTGGTTCTACCTGACTAAGTTGGAAATGGGTCTTCAACTTTGTCTACAATGGTTGGAAGCAGACAGCTACATTCCTGTAAATTAAAGGTAATGATGCTTCCCTTTCTGCAGTGTGGTGGTCTGGATCCTCAGAAATAGAAATAGTTGAATACCAGAAGTTGAAATTCTGCCTTTGTCAAAATTGTTTCTGAGTCATTTATCTATTTTTTCTGCGTTGTTGATTTGTGGGTTTTAGAGCCTCACTAGTGATCACCAGAATAGTTTGTACTGGTTCCCACTTTTTACCTTGAAATAGCAATCTGAACTCATAAGTGCACAAAATGTGAGTAAACTTTAACCAATTTTTCTCAGGTTATTTAGAAGAGATAAATCTTTGGGAAATTGAATTACATACTCCTAGGCTGAAATTGTTATACCTCAAAGGGGGAATAGTTATAAAATAGAAAATAAAATCGGAATAAAAGTTTCATAATTCAATATGCAAACCATAGAGTTAAAACTGTTGAGGACTTGTATATGTTATTTATTTTTGGCTCAATGTTCTTGGAACATTTCTGGTGGGAGTGAAGACCAGCACATATATTTAATAGTGTGAAACTAAATTCATACATGCCATATTATTGGAAGCTTATTGTAAGTTATTTTAGATTATGATGATTAATTTAAGAAAAATGTTTCATATAAACAATTAAAAAGATATAATCAAGAAGGTTTGCTATTTTTGTATACTAAAATCCAAATTTAAATCATGAATTTTTAATTTGCTAAAGAAGTAGCAATATGTTTTTAATCATTAAAAACAGTTACTAGTTGTGAACTCTGCTATAAAATATTTTTGAGAATATTGTTCAGAAATGTAAAGCAACTTAAAGCATTTTCTTTTTTGTTTTTTTTTTTTTGTTTTTTTTTGGGTTTTTTTTTTTTTTTTTGGTTTTATTTTTGGTTTTTGGGTCACACCTGGAAGTGCTCAGGGTTTACTCCTGGTTCTATGCTCAGAAATCTCAGGGAACCATAAGGGACACCTGAATTTGAACCACCAACCTTCTGCATGCAAGACAAACGCCTTACCTCCATGCTATTTCTCCAGCCACTTAAGGCATTTTCAATACAAATTAAGATAGTCTGTGCCAGAAAACCTAATAGAGATGGCAAAAAAACTATTTCTGAACAGTTAATTTTAATAGGAGATCATAAATTTGTAAAAAAAAAAAAAGACAGGAATAAAGTAAAATAGAAAGTAATTATTTAAATTGAGTAAAATTTTCCAAATTTCACATTTTTTGCTAACATAATAAACATGGTCCTTACTATAAAATATATTTGTGTGCATATATTTTGTATATGATTATAATGGAAAATTATAGTATAAGGGATTTAATACTTAACAAAAATAATTCAGCTTCTATGTCAGAATTACAAAATATTGTATTCTCATAGTATTTATTTTATTTTTCAAAATGTTCTAATTAGGTCCCTTCTAACACTCTATTCAAAAAACTTTTTAACATAACAGGTAGCTTTTCATATTTGTTGTTTTTTATTACAAATATTATGATCTTAAAAATAAAAACTTTTCCTATTTAAATTAGTTCTCACCAAATGACATTAATCATATTTTTAGTATTTTTGTGATTATGATAACACAAATAAAGCATAGAAGGTCATTTTTAGAAGTTGCCATTTTGAACTATGATAAAGTATAAAAATTTAAATATAAGCAAGTAAGTAATTTACACAATCAAATATATAAAAATATATGATTTAAGAATATTCCTATTTGGAACCAGAGCCAACATAAACTGATAGGGCATTTACCTTGCATATGGCTAATAAGGGTTTCTATCCTTGGCATTGCATATGGCCTAATCAAACTATTTGGAGTAATTTCTGAATGCAGAGACAGTAGTATCCCCATAGGTCAGCCCATATGGTCCCCAAAAATCAACAAAAAAAATAAAAATTATTCCTAGATGTAGGGTTTTATGCTCATTATTATATATTGATTAATGCTCAGCATACAATAAATTTTGAAATAAATATTGAAAGTTTATAATAATCATATTAAGTAATTAAAGTTTACTTTTTTTGATGTGAAAGCATCAGTTTTAAAATAAATTATTTTTAAAGAATAAATACTTTTTATTTTATCATCTATTACTCTAAAACTTCAAAAGATCCCCCTCATTTGATATTTAAGTACTTAAAACTATCCAAATCTTTCCATTGTATATATGAAACTCTTTCACCATCAATACTTCAAACTACAGCATAAATATGCATAGATTTAACAAGAGTAACTCAGAAGCCAATGGGAAACAAATGCAGAGGAGAGGAAGGCATTGGTGTATGGAAATGGACACTGACTGGTACGGGATTGGTTTTGAGATTGTATGCCTGAAAACCAATCATGAATAGTTTCATATTTTAATGTGTCTAGATAAAAAATAAGATTTAAAAAAACTTAATTTTTTAAAAAATACCATTTTCTTATAAATCTTCAGTGCATCAGCTATAAACATTAATGTATACCAAAGATAATGCCCTCTTATGTGTACTTTGATGTGAATATTATTAGACTAAAGGGAGAAAATGAAGTAATCAATTTTACATCAAAATAATATAGAGCAGGTAATGGATATTTCTTTTTTTGTTTTGTTTTTGGGTCACATCTGGTGATGCTCAGGGTTTACTCCTAACTATGTGCTCAAAAATAATTTCTGGCTTGGGGGACCATTTGGGACACCAGTGGATTGTACCATGATCCGTCCTAAGCCAGCTGCATGCAAGGCAAAAGCCCTACATTTGAGCCACCGCTCTGGTCCCAGTAATGAATAATTATTAAAAGATAATCATTATAAATGAAGTTGGGGGTTTTGTGTAGAAAAAAATGCGTGTTTTAAATTAAATGCAAATAAAAATAATTGCTTTTGCTTCCATGTTAAAATGTTTCCATATGATATTGAAATTAGACATGTAATCTGGACAGGAAATAAGTGTTTCCTGTGTCCCTACATGTTTATTAAGGTTGAAAATTTGCTTGGTAATAAATTCTCCAGACGATACCAGACCTTCTTTTCCTAAAATGAAAGTTACAGGGAAAAAATTTAATGATTTTAAAAATACAAGCAAAGTAGTAAAATGTTTGCAAGTATATGACTTGAGTTGTAAGAGGTATAAAAAGGTATAAGAATAAAAATATTTTGAGAAAAAAATTCCATAAGAAAATAAAACCCAACTTTGTACAATGCTGTTCTTCCCCACACTACTTTCTTCTATTTTTGATAAAAATTTCAGCATTCTAAAACGGAGAGAGAGAGAGAGACAGAGAGTGGTTTAGTAAGAAAGAGTGAGAGAGAGTATGTGAGAGAGATAGAGCAGTCGACTAAAATTTACATAACTCTGTGGTCCTTTACACAAAATCTTGATTACTTTTATTAGTCATAAATGTTATACAATGGGTAAACAAGCATTGGCAAACAGGACCATCAGTAGATATCAATTTTAGAACTAGTCTTGGTATTACACAGTATTGGAACATTAATGACATATTAAAAATTCACACATGATTTATTTTATATAAATCTTTAAGCACCATGATTACAAGTATGTTCATAGTTGAGTTTCAGTCATAAACAGTAAAACATCATCAGTGAAACATTCCCACCACCAATGCCCCCCTCCTCCTCTGCCCCTGTCTGTATTCCGGACAGGCATTCTACTTCTCACATTTTTTAACATTGTCATGTTACTATTAGTGTAGTTATTTCCATAACAGTGTTCACCATTCTTTGTCGTGAGCTTCAAAGTGTGAGCCAGTCCTTTAGGCCCTTCCAGACCTTAACTATATTGTCTCTGAATCTTATTTCAGTAATGTCCTTAATTTTTCTTAAAACCCATAGATGAGTGAGACTATTTTGTATCTATCTCTCTACCTCTGACTAATTTCATTTAGCATAATAGATTTCATGTACACCTTTGTATAGGAAAATTTCATGACTTCATCTTTCCTGATGGCTGCATAATATTCCATTATATATAAGTACCACAGTTTCTTTAGCCATTCACCTGTTGAAGGACATTTTGGTTGTTTCCAGAGTCACTTGCTATTTTGAATAGCACTACAATGAATATAGGTATGAAGAAGATTTTTTTTTGTATTGTACATTTGTGTTTCTAGGGTATAACCCTAGTAGTGGAATAACTGGAACAAATGGGAGCTCAATTTCCAGTTTTTTGAGGAATCTCCATATGTTTTTATAAAGGCTGGACTCGACGGCATTCCCACCAGCAGTGAATAAGAATTCCTTTCTCTCCACATCCCTGTCTGCACTGATTGTTCTTGTTCTTTGTGATGTGTGCCAGTCTCTGTGGAATGAGATGAATCCTCATACTCATTTTGATTTGCATCTCCCTGATGATTAGTGATGTGGAGCATTTTTGCATGTGTCTTTTGGCCATTTGTATTTATTCTTTGAAGAAATGTCTGTTCATTTCTTCTCCCCATTTTTGGATGAGGTTCTATGTTTTTTATTAATTAAGTTCTGTCAGCATTTTGTTTATTTTTAATATTAGACCCTTGTCTGATAGGTATTGGATGAATAGTTTCTCCCATTCTCTCGGTGGCTTTTGAATTTTAGGTACTATTTCTTTTGAGGTGCAGAAGCTTCTTAACTTAATATAGTCTCATTTGTCTATCTTTGTTTCCAATTGTTTGTAGAGTGCTGTTTCTTCATAGATGCCTTTAGTCTAAATATCATGTACTGTTTTACCTACATGTAATTCTAAATACCTTATGGTTTCAGGTCTGATATCAAAGTGTTTAAACCATTTGGATTTGATCTTTGTGCATGGTGTTAGATGGGAGTCTGAGTTTATTTTTTGCAAGTGGCTAGCCAGTTTAGTCAGCACCAATTATCAAAAAGGTTTCCCTTGATCTATACTTTAATATACAAGTTAAAACTGCCATATGAGATGTAATTTAATGAAGTGGACTCAATATTTTAGCGAAAAGAAAATTACAGATTTTTTACATGAGCATATTTCTTACTAAAAGCAAACTACAGTCTTGTTAAAATCTTATAGTATGTAATCCAAATTAAATCATAATCTTACCACAAACATTAGCAACATTCCTAAAATAAACCCTTTAATTTTCTTCTTTTACATGTATAATCTTTTTTTAACTTTTTTCTCTTTATTTAAATATCTTGATTACAAATATAATTGTGATTAGGTTTCAGTCATGTAAAGAATACCCCCCTTCACCTGTGCAAGATTCCCACCACCAATATCCCAAATCTTCCTCCATCCCACCACACTCCCACCTGTAATCCAGACAGGCTTTCCAGTTCCCTCATTCATTCACATGATTATGGTAGTTCTCTGTGTAGTTATTTCTATAATTGCACTCACCACTCTTCATGGTGAGCTTCATGAAGTGAGCTGGAAGTTCCAGCCCTCCTCTCATTCTCTCTGAGGATTGTTGCAAAAATGAATTTTATTTTTCTTAAAATCCATGGATGATTGAGATTATTCTGAGTCTCTCTCTCTTCCTCTTTCACTTAGCATGATAGATTCCATGTACATCCATGTCTAGGAAAATTTCATGACTTCATCTCTCCTGACAGCTGCATAATATTCCATTGTGTATATGTATCACAGTTTCTTTAGCCATTCATCTGGTGAAGGGAATCTTAGTTGTTTCCAGAGCCTGGCTATTGTGAATAGTGCTGCAATAAATAAATAAAAAAATTGAGGAAAGGGTTTTTGTATTGTATTCTTGTGTTCTTAGGGTATATCCCTAGGAGTGGAATAGTGGAAAAGCTGAGCTCAATTTTCAGATTTTGGAGGAATCTCCATATCGCTTTGCATAGAGGTTGGACTAGACGGCATTCCCACCAGCAGCGGATAAGAGTTCCTTTCTCTCCACATCCCTGCCAGCACTGATTGTTTTCATTCTTTGTGATGTATGCCAATCTCTGTGGTGTGAGATGGTATCTCATTGTTGTTTTGATATGCATCTCCCTGATGATCAGTGATGAGGAGCATTTTTTTCTTGTGCCTTTTGGCCATTTGTATTTCTTTTTTTTTATCAAAGTGTCTATTCATTTCTTTTCCCCATTTTTTGATGAGATTGTAAAGTTCTGTCAGTGCCCTGTATATTTTGGATATTATCTTTTTATCTGATGGGTGTTAGGTGAATAGTTTTTCCCACTCAGTGGGTGACTCTTGTATCCTGGGCACTACTACTTTTGAGGTGCAGAAGCTCCTCAGCTTAATGTATTACCATCTGTTTATTTCTGCTTCTACTTGTTTGGAAAGTGCAGTTTCCTCCTTGAAAATGCCTTTAGTCTCAATGTCATGGAGTGTTTTACTGACGTGTTGTTCTATATACCTTATGGTATCAGGTCTGATATCAAGGTCTTTAATCTATTTGGATTTTACCTTCGTACATGATGTTAACTGGGGATCTATGTTCGCTTTTTTGTAAGTGGCTAACTAGTTCTGCCAACACCACTTGTTGAAGAGGTTTTGCCTGCTCCACTTAGGATTTCTTGCTCCTTTGTCAAAAATTAGGTGATTTTATGTCTGGGGAACATTGTCTAAGAACTCAAGCCTATTCCACTTAACTGAGGGTCTGTCTTTATTCCAATACCATGCTGTTTTGATGACTATTGCTTTTTAGTACAGTTTAAAGTTGGGGAAAGTAATGCCTCCCATTTTCATTTTCCCTAGGAGTGCTTTAGCTATTTAAGTGTGTTTATTGTTCCAAATGAATTTCATAAGTGCTTCATCCACTTCTTTGAAAAATATCATGGGTATTTTTAAGGGGGTCACATTAAATCTGTATAATGCTTTGGGGAGTATTGCCATTTTAATGATGTTAATCCTGCCAATTTAAGAACAGGGTATGTGTTTCCATTTCTGCATGTCCTCTCTTATGTCTTAGAGCAGGGCTTTATAGTTTTCTTTGTATAGGCACTTCACATCTTTTGTCAAGTTGACACCAAGGTATTTGAGTTAGTGTGGCACTAATGTAAATGGGATTGCCTTCTTGACGTCCATCTCTTCCTTATCATAATTGGTGTATATAAAGGCCATTGATTTCTGTATGTTAGTTTTGTAGCCTGCCACCTTGCTATATGAGTCTATTGTTTCTAGAAGCTATTTGGTAGAGTCTTTGGGGTTTTCTAAGTAGAGTATCATGTCATCTGCAAACAATGAGAGCTTGATTTCTTCCTTTTCTATATGGATTCATTTGATATCTTTTTCTTGCCTGAACGCTATAGTAAGCTCTTCCAATACTATGTTGAAGAGGAGTGGTAAGAGCAGACAGCCTTGTCTTGTACCAGAATTTAGAGGAAAGGCTTTTAGTTTTTTTCCATTGAGGATAATATTTGCCATTGGCTTGTGGTAGATGGCTTCAACTAGATTGAGAAAGGTTCCTTCCATTCCCATTTTGCTGAGAGTTTTGATCAAGAATGGGTGTTGGACCTTATCAAATGCTTTCTCTGCATCTATTGATATGATCATGTGATTTTTATTTTTCTTGTTGTTGATGTTGTGTATGATGTTAATAGATTTACGGATGTTAAACCATTCTTGCATTCCTGGGATAAAATCTACTTCGTCGTAATGTATGACCTTCTTGATGATGCATTGGATCCTATTTGCCAGGATTTTGTTGAAGATCTTTGCATCTGCATTCATCAGGGATATTGGTCTGTAATTTTCTTTTTTGGCAGTATCTCTGCTAGATTTTGTTATCAAAGTGATGTTGGCTTCATAAAAGCTGTTTGGAAGTTTTCCCATTTTTTCAATTCATGGAAGAGCCTGCCTAGCATTGGTAGTAGCTCCTCTTGAAAGATTTGAAAGAATTCATTAGGAAATCCTTCTGGGCCTGGGATTTTCTTTTTGGGCAGATGTTTGATTACAGTTTCAATTTCCTCAGTAGTGATGGGGGTGTTAGATATGCTACATTCTCCTTACTTAATTGTGGAAGGTTATAAGTGTCCAAAATTTTTTAATTTCTTCTAGGTTATCATGCTTTGTAGCATAAAGTTTCTCAAAGTAGTCTTTGATTAACCTTTGGATCTCTGCAATATCTATCGTGATCTCCCCCTTTTCATTTCTAATACGGTTTATCAGGTTTCTCTCTCTCTTTGTGAGTTTTGCCAATTGTCTATCAATCTTATTTATTTTTTCAAAGAACCAACTTCTGCTTTCTTTGATCTTTAGGATTGTTTTTTTGTTTTCCACTTCATTGATTTCTGCTTTCAGCTTTGTTATTTCTTCTCTCTCCCTATTTTTGGTCCATTTTGTTGGTCATTTTCTAATTTTTTGAGCTGCATCATTAAGTTATTCCAGTATGTCCCTTCTTCCTTCCTGATGTGTGCTTGTAATACTATAAATTTTCCTCTCAAGACCACTTTTGCTGTGGCCCATAGATTCTGGCAATTTGTGTCTTCATTGTCATTTTTTTTTCAGGAAATTTTGATTTCCTCTTTGATTTCATCTCAGACCCACTGGTTGTTCAGTAGCAGGGTGTTTAATTTTCAATTGTTAAAGTTTTTGTTTTGTGTGCCTTTGTAGTTCACATCTAATTTCAGAGCCTTGTGATCAGTAAATATAGCCTGCAAGATTTCTATGCTCTTAATTTTATGGAGGTATTTTTTATGTGTCACCATGTAGTCTATCCTGGAGAATGACCCATGTACATTGGAGAAGAATGTGTATCCAGGTTTTTTGGGATGGAGTGTCCTATATATATCTACTAGTCCTCTTTCGTCCATTTCTCTTTTCAGGGCTAGTATGTTTTTGTTTGGCTTCAGGCTGGTTGACCTATCAAGTGTTGATAGGGCTGTGTTGAGGTCTCCCACAATTATTGTGTTGTTATTGATCTCTTCTTTCAGTGTTGTCAATAACTGTATTAGATAATTTGTTGGTCTTTTATTGGGTGCATATATGTTTAATAGGCTGATGTCTTCCTCTTGCACATATCCCTTGATTAGTACATAGTGTCCATCTTTGTCTCTTACCACTTTTCTGAGTATAAAGTTGGTGTCATCAGATATTAATATGGTCACTCCAGCTTTTTTGAGGGTTTTGTTTGCTTGGATGAATTTCCTCCAGCCTTTGATTTTCAGTCTATGTTTGTTTTGACTATTCAGGTGTGTTTCTTGTAGGCAGCAGAAGGTTGGATTCATCTTTTTGACCCATTTTTCCACTCTGTGTCTTTTTAATTGGTGAATTTAGTCCATTGACATTGAGAGAGATGATTGTCATAGGATTTAATGTCATCTTTGTAGATAAGTTTGCTGTGTTTGTTAATCTCTCTTGTCTTAAATTAGACCTGTCAGGTTTTCCTTTAATGCTGGTTTTCTTCTGTGAAGTTTCTAAGCTGCTGTTTATCTATGAAGCTATGTATCCTTCCTTCAAAGCTGAATGTGAATTGATCTGGGTGCAGTATTCTCGGTGAGGCATTCATTTCATTCAGTCTTGTCACAATATCCCACCACTGTCTTCTGGCCTTGAGAGTTTCTTGTGACATGTCTGCTGTAAGTCTTAGGGATGCTCCTTGGAATGTAATTTCCCTTTTTGATCTTGTTGCTTTCAGTATTCTATCTCTACCTGTGAGATTTATCATTGTAATGTGGATGTGTCTTGGGATGTTTTTCTTTGGGTCTCTTTTAGCTGGTACTCTTGTGCATGCAGGATTTGATTGCATGTAGTGATTAACTCTGGGAGTATCTCTTTGATGATGTCTTTGTCAGTTGATTCTTCTTGGAGATCTCCTACCTGGGTCTCTGGGACTCTGATGATTCTTATGTTTTTTCTGTTGGATTTATCAACTTCTATTTTCATCTGTTCGCATTCCTTGAGTACTTTTTTCATTGCCTGATTGTTCGTCCTAAGTTTCTTTTCAAGTTTCTTCTGCTGTGGTTTGTTTTTCTGCATTTCATCATCCAGTACTCTAATTCTGCCCTCAGCTGCTGTTACCCTGCTGTCGAGGCCATCCACTGAGGTTTTCAGTTGAGCTACCGTGTTTTTCAGATCTGCTAGGTGGACTGCTGATTGCTCTACCTGCGGAGTCTCTGCCCTGCTTTGCCTCTTCTGTGGAAACTGAGGACCTGAAGGGAGCCCTGTCCTGTGCTTCTCTGTCTTTCCTGAATTCTTGAAGCTATCCTCAGAGCCCTGGGAAGCAAAACCCCCAAAAAAATGTATCCTGAAGCTGCCCAGGGAGCTAGTGAGTGAGTAAGAAATGGCTGGCTGTGGGGGCTGCCAGGTGGAGTGCTCTACCTGTGGAGTCTCCGCCCTGCGCTGCTTCTTCTGAGGAAACTGAGGACCTGAATGGAGCCCTGTCCTGTCTTCTCTGTCTTTCCTGAATTCTTGACTCTCCTCAGAGCCCTGGGGAGCAAAACCCCAAAAACTGCCACCTAGAGGCCCCAGCTTTGCTTCACTGCTGCACACTCTTTCTAACCAATAAACCCCACCACAACATGCAGGAAAAACCACACTACTAGCATGACAATGGGGGACAATTTGTAGGCAAACACCATGCACAGAGAATGAAGATGATAGCTTGGATGACCTAAAAAATGCCAACCATCTGATTAACCTCTCGAATAAGGAACTTAAAATAGAAATATGGAAGATGTTTGTAGAACTCAAAGAAAGCACAGATTGATCTGAACGGAACACAAAGACAGAAATCAGAAAACTCCAAACTGAAACCCTTTAATTTTCTTATGGAGATATAATTGAAGTCTATTGAGGAAATGAAGTGTTATCTGTTATTTTTTACACAGCTTCAAAATGTTACCATTTCAAAATTGCTACCTTAAATATTTTATGGTTTCAAAAAGATCGTTTTTGGGTAAACGTAACAGAAACAGTTAAATGGGATATCAAAACGATTTTCACACTTTATTTGGTATCTTATTTCTTGCTCTGCTAGCCTTTTAACAAATAACAGTGATATTCGTTTTACAACATACTCTAGAAACCAGTTGCTTTTTGATTTATCTCTGTGAAAATGGCCAAAAATTTAGAAGGTATGTTTCTATGGTTAGAACAATCTGTTTGGGTGGGATTTTATTGGAGAGATAGTGAAAATTCTTCCTATTGCTTAAGGAGAGTATATACATTTCTTTACAGAGGGATTCCCTTTTCTGAGGACAGACAATGATTGCAGGAAATAAAGTTCAAATCTACAAATATGAGAGAACACCTTTATTTTAACAATGCAGCATGATTCGTTGTATAATTTTGCTTACAAAAGAAATAATTGGCCAAAGAACCACAAAGTAAGAATTGTTGAGATGGTTGAAAAAGGCATGAATATTCAATAACATGGGTCACCAAGGATTTGAAGATGAAAGCCTACGAGCAAAAATTAGGTTGTACAATTCTAAGAAAAGTGTACTGATGTGTCTGGAACATAAGGTAATGCAAGGACATTCAAATGGTAAAAATTATACATATTATTAGTTTGGATCCTACGTAATATTTAGTCTATTCTAATATTTTCTGCCTATCAGTTATTTTCTTCAAAGGCTCCATACATCTTATTTGTTCTTACATTTCACTCATAGTCCTCCACTCATTAAGGGGAAGAAATAATTGACATATTTTTCTATTTGAATAGAAAGATTGTTTATACATTCTTTATTTCATATTTATTTTCTCCCCCCCCTCAAATTAATGGAAAGATACCCATTGTGGATGGTTATAGAAATTGAAAGAAGCTTTGCAAAATATTTGAATTTAATACTAAGAATGAAAATATGTTTGCCTGTGTCTCTTTCACAGACAAACACATGCAAGAAATTCCTACCTTCTTTGTGTGGGGAGGAGATTCACTTTATCTATCTTTCAAATAAATATTTTTCTGGAGAAAAGCTTAAGTCCTAGCCAAATTTTTGTTTGTTTGTTTATTTTGTTTGGTTTTGTGGACACAAACACAGGCATTTCCAGGGAATACTCCTTGTTCTGTTTTCTGAAATTACTCCTGGTAATTTTAGGCAACATATGGTATGCTGGAAGTCTAATGTTTGTAGGCTACAAGCAAGGCAAACTCCCTATCTGTTGTGCTATTGTTTTGGGCCAATTCTAGGCATTTTAAAAATCCTCTGAAATGGGTCGGAGTGATATAACAATAAGGATTTTGTATTGCACAGAAACAATCTGGAAAGGACCAGGTTCAATTCCTGGCATCCTATATAGTCTCGCTAGCTTTCCAGGAAATATTTGTGAGCACAGAGCCAGGAGCATCTTCTGAGCATGGCTGGTTGTGGCCCCCAAACTAATAAAATAAAATAAATAAAATAATAACATCAAATTTACAAAATTTTTTGAGAGTTGCAGGATGAGTACTGATTGAATTTTATTGCAGTTGGAAGGGCGAGGTTCCAAGGGTACATATATAGATCCTCAGGTGTGGTTCTACCAGTGTCATGGAATAGAGCCCTGGCCTTCAATTTGACTTAGCCAGATGTAGATGTGTGGTAAGATTTGAGAAAATAGACAGATGTGAAGAGCAAACCTATAACATGGCATCAGGATTTTTTGCATTGCCACAAGAATTAAAGAAATCTTTCATCCCTTCTCTCTCCATTTCTGAAGGGACAGGCCCTTCTGGTGGGGAAGCCCTCCTTAGTCCTAATACTGAAGTCAGAAAAGTTTCCTAATTCTTTTTTTCCAGAACAATTCCGAGTGAAATAAGTGAAATCATTCAGTATGTTTTTTGTCAGAATTCAAGTTTATGTGTTAAACTCCTTGACAACTTGTCTTTCTTAATTGCCTCTGATTTTGAGAAGGGAGGAGGATGACACTCATTTCTGTGGTACCTTTCTATTAAGAAAAAAAAGAAAACCAAAAACTTACCTAAAAAAAACAGGGATCAATGATAAAATACAATTTAATACACTGAATTTTCTCAGAGAATATTTAGAGCCTTTTATTAAACATATTATACATTTGATATTAAATCACTATAAGAATACATATGTAAGAATACAAATGTACCGTATTTTCTGGCCTATAAAACAACTTTTGAAACTAAAAAAAGTCAACTGAAAATCAGGAGTCATATTATACGCTGAGTATATCCCGAAAAACATTTCCATGTGCTGCTAAACGTCTGGATATTGCCACGAAACGAATTTTCCAACTTGATCCTACACCAATCACTGCAAGGCTGCTCGGACCACCTATCTAACTCAGCCAATCCAAGCGGGCTTTTGATGCATGCAAATTAGGCAATTTTCTCTAGCTGAATCTACACTGTAAAAAGCCTGGCCAGAGTCAAAGAGGAAGTCTAAAATTAGAGGGTCGTCTTATACGTCGGAAAATAAGGTAGCTTAAATCGATAGTCGCCTTTTCTTGATTGATTAGAGTCATGGAAGTTTGGAATATCTGTTTTAAAATGGCACACTGAGAATAAAAATTAAAACAATATATATTACAGTTGTAGTGAGATGGGACTTAAAGATCATTCTCTTTTAATATCAGTTTTTCTCCAATGCATTATGGAGGACAATCATTGGTTCTTTCTCTGACACACATCTTTCCTATTCAGGCTTTATAGGAATGCAGGTCTAGATTCCCAATATCAGATGATTCTATTCTCAGGAATAAACCCTGAGAACACTCAGCTTAAGCACAAAGAAACCAAAAAACAAAAAATAGTAAGCCTCTATTATGAGCAATATATTCTGATTTATACTGATCATACCATAAATTTTATAAAAAGTGAATTAAAACAAAATTTTTATATAAATTAAAAACAACTTATGGTACATTAAGTATTTAAAGTGAAGACTGTAAAATTATATATTTTAATGTGTATAAAGTTGATCTATTAGTTATATTTAATTATTTCATGATGATACAAGGTATTATAATGTGATATTACTAATTTCAGATATTGCCTTAGTTTTCTATTGCTGCATAATAAATGAACACAGGGGAGATTCTGTTTTGATTGATTTAGCATTTGGAGACTGTAATGGGCTCTCTTCAGAGCCTCTACCACTTCTGCACTCAGGGACTTCTGCCAACAGTTGGAGAAATCATATGTGGTGCCATGGAGCAAATAGTAGTTGGCTATAAGCAAGAAAAAATGCCTTGCTCCTTGTAAATCATTTCACCCCTGAAAACTTAGAATCTTTAAAAATATGCAATTATCAAACAACTTTTTATTATTATCACATAATACTATGAAGCAGGAGTTTATACTTTTATTTAATTAGGTCCTGTGGCCAGAAACAAAAGCAAATTAAGTTGAGCAGGAGAGAGTTTATGTCTCTTCCTAAGCTTAGATTCCTTTCCTTCACGATGTAATTACTGCTCAATTTAGCTATGGTTTTAAAACAGAGTAACCCAAATTCTTACTATTTTCTTGGGACTTTTATTATCTCTTTGAGTGGCACACATTTTCTTGCTCTGTTTTAAAGACACATAATATCTTAGTCTACTTTCTAAGTGCCTACATAATGTCCTATGTCAAACCACTGTCTTGTGTAGACAAGCCTACTTATGGTTTTTAATATTCTATTTACTTTAAGACATATTTTAACAACAAAATGGCATTTTCCATATTTTATTAACTCTAATAGTTATATATGTTTATGGGTGTGTGTGTGTACTTGAGTGAGAGAGAGAGAGAGAAGTAGGACAGAAGCTGAACATCTAAATATATACTAAAATATCTGAGTGTTTTCTTCACAAGCACTGAGTTAGTATAGAAAGAAAAATTATTTACCTTGAGAGCGTCTGCGTTTTTATTAAGATCTTCAACTCTTTTATTCTGAGTTAATATTTTAATTGTTCATGCTGTGTTATAAAAATTACCTTTCTAGCAACACTAAGATTGTTGTTGAGCAAAGATTATATATGAGTACATTTTAATTTGGCATAAAAATTAGTCACCAAATTCATAGTAAAAAGTTCTCCATCACTTATGTTTTCTCTTGGAAATGCTACAGTATTCTACATTGTCCAGGCAATAGCAATGACATAACATTTCCCCCATAGTGATCTCTGTATATCATAGTTTATGATTCTTTCCAGTTCATTCTTTTTGTATTATATTAGGTGATGATATGCTATTAGAATTGGATAATTTTTAATCAGATTCTGGGTAAATACTAGTCCTCTTTTGCCAGCTGCCAGTGCAGGTACAGAAGATTCTAGTATGAAAAATATGAACATGTGGTTATCATGAAAATTAAACGTGCTATTTGGACATCTCAATGCTTACTGTGAAAATTAAATATTTTCTCATAAAGTATATAATTTTATATAAATATATTAATACATTAGTTATATATTTGGGAATTTCACCATGAGATTTATTCCATCAAATATTAATAAATATCACATTCTTTGTGAAGGACCATTTAAAATAAACAATTCTTATCATAGGACTATTAAATAATAAATATTAAATATTCATATTAAAATAAATAATATAATTAAAATAAATTATATTAAAGTAAATTAAACTAAATATTATATTAAATAAATGATATTTATTTAAATCAATTAAATTAACAATTAAATATATTAAAATAACAATATATTTATATTAATATATATTAAAATAAATAATATAAGTTAAAATATTAAAATAAACAATATATTAACATATTAAATTATATTAACATAAATATTAAAATAAATAATATAAATTATTGTATTGTTACTGTACACATATGCTGAGAATCAGCAGGTATATTCACTCAAAATATATTGTAATTTAACAAAAAATATTATACAAGAGCCTTGATGAATGTATGTGGTTGTTTTCCTAAAGGTTTAGTTTTTATTTTAAATTAATTGATATAATAGATGATTTAGTATTTTTAAATTAATAATTTGATACTATAGAAAATTTATACCCCATTCTAGATATATTATATATAACATTATACATACCTACTTATAGACATAAATTCACATATTCTATCCCTATCCACAGCCTACGTGTTAATGAACAAAGACAGTCCTTTATTTTAATATTAAATTTTGTATTATTAAAATACAAGAAATTAATTTTTCACTATAAATCAATAGCATTGATTCTATGATAGTATCTGGCTCTATGAATGCCTCTCCAAGTTTTTTTATAATTTGTCACTAAATATTATCATCAATAAATTGATAATATGAATATTTTAAATTTTCTTGCTTATCAAGTCTAAAGTAGGACTCATAAGGTAATACATATCAATATCTAAAGGGATTGTATTATGTACAAAATGCCTTTGCCTGGTTATTCTTCTAAATTTATATTATAAACAAAATTATTTAATTAAATTTAAATTGATTGTTCCTTCCCATCTATAATATTGAATCAATATAAATAAATATGGAATTAAAGTAAATATTTTAATAATGTTATAATGCAGCATTTAAGAATGCTGCACAGGATTCTAGTGTGCTAACACTGTTTTTAAGGACTGGTTCTCAAGTTTAGGTAAAATAACTTGTTTTAAAGAGTGAAAATTAAAGAAAGGCATTCTGATTTTTATATCTGGTTGTGTCTCATGGGTTTTTAAGTTATTCTTAAGTAAAAGGAATTTTGGTATACAATCCTATATATAGAATTTTGAGAGCTATTTCATAGAAAATCATACCCTTGGGACTTGTAAAGTAGTATAAGAGAGCTTTCTAAAAAAATTGGAAAAGTTACTGATCTTTAGTCAAGTAAATTGGTACCAGAACCATTTAGTTTAACAGAAACCAGTAGAAATTACAACTTATGTCACCAATATGGTCAAAAAGTATCCAGAAGACAATAAACATAATTGCACATACACATATTCACATGTGGGAAAATCCAAGATCTTCAGCATTTCTCCAACCTGATGACCTGGACTGTAGTAGTAAAAAGAAACAAATAGTAGAAATATTTCTGAATCTGGTTAAAAAGTCAGTACTCATGACAGGAGGGGTGAGTTACATCTGAGAACAAGAAGAAAAATCTTCAAGACAGACATTAGATACTGGGGAAGTGTAGGTGCACAGTCTTCATAAATAATTATATTTAACTCATATACTCATATACCAACAAAATATTCCACACTGAGAGAAAGAAATCATTTGCTGTTGATACTGAAATGCAAATATTGATTGCTTCAGTTGATGAGGAGATATATAGAAAAAGAAGACCCAACCCTGGGGGGAGGGGGGGAGAAATCCCGCCCTATGCATCCCAAAACTACAGAGGCACAGCTGGGCTCAGACCACTCCGCATGCCAGGATTTCTGGGTCTTTGACTGGTATGTTGGGGGCTCTGGGCAGGACAGCTAGCCACAGGTCCCCTGTGTTGAACTCCTAGTCCAGGGGGCCAAGATCCCCCCAAACCTGGTGGGTCTTCAGGGCCATGCCTGGTTAATCGGGCCCTAGGGGGAGGGGGGGGGAGAAATCCCGCCCTATGCATCCCAAAACTACAGAGGCACAGCTGGGCTCAGACCACTCTGCATGCCAGGATTTCTGGGTCTTTGACTGGTATGTTGGGGGCTCTGGGCAGGACAGCTAGCCACAGGTCCCCTGGGCTGAACTCCTAGTCCAGGGGGCCAAGATCCCCCCAAACCTGGTGGGTCTTCAGGGCCACGCCTGGTTAATCGGGCCCTGGGGGGAGGGAGGGAGAAATCCCGCCCTATGCATCTCAAAACTACAGAACCGCTCGGGGGCTAGCGCCCCCGCGCGGACTTCATATATTAAGAGTATTCCTTACTGTTATGTTATGTTTTATGTATCCAGAATCTTTATTTTGTATCGTGCCCTTTCCCACATCCCTACAAAGCTCTTTTTTATTCCTTTACTCTCTATCCCCCCCAAACATCTCTAATCTACATTACTCTTTTTAATCAGTAGTGTACAAGCCTTATCACAGACCAAAGCTGTGTATTGTGTGTAACAACCCCAAATTGTTTCAAGATACATAAAATGGACACGTATTTCTTTAGAATATTTTTTCCCCTCTGACAGCTATAATTCTTACTAAATGTTGTCTTATATAGTGATGATTCTAACCGCTTTTCATCTTCTCTTTTTGAGCTGTTTAACAAGGAATCTTAGAGAAAGAGTCCCCCAGATTAATGCTTATGATTGAACCATAATTGTTCTTATCACCCCCTTATGGGCCAAGAACACCACGTGGCATTGCTCCTTTTTTGCATAGGCACACTAAAATGGGAAAATACTATACATATAAATAAGATCCTATCTAATAGAGATTGGTACAGACAAATCTTATAGTGCAAAGGGACCTTACACCCTGAACATTGACATAACGACCTGGCACAGACCTCAGAAGAAAGGGCATTTCCCTGAACCAGGGAAGCCATCCACAAAACATCCAGGCTGCTCTATAGCATCACCTGGAAGCAATCCTCTACCAAGGAAGACTCTACACTGCTCAGACATTGTCCTGCTCAAAAGAGACTTCCATTAACACTGAGAAGACTTAACAACAACAACGATTTGCTTACAGGACAGGGCTCCCTGCATTGCCCTTTGATTGTAAGGTGAAACCAGAGGACGCTCCACATCCTGACTTCAATGTTGGATATACAGATTCCAGGATCTTAAATACAGAAGCTTGATACCAACAACAGAGACTGTGTGAAAAATATAAGTGTGTTGGCACTACAGACAATGTCTTGGATTGGACGATCTAGCTTGCCTGGAGCCTAGAGTTGGTCTTGTGCCAGGAACCTTCAGGGGTCGGGTCTTTTTGTATTTAGGCCAAGGTTATTTCTTTCCATGTCCCTCATATTTTGGTGGGCCTATGCAAACAACAATTGCCACTCTAACACCATTTCTGCTGTGCTCCTTTGACTCTAATCCTTAAAAAGAACCCAGTTAAGATTTGAGGTTAACTTAAGCTAATATGCATGAATATGGAAATGTAAAAAAAATGCTATGCCTGTAATGTTTGAGGAGTTATGTAAGTTTTATGGCTTTAGATTGCCTTGTGTGCTGTTAAGAAATATTATAGTGTGTTACAATCTTAATGTTCTTTGGATGAAATTTCAAAGTTGGGATATCAGCAAGGGGACTTCTGAGAATTATGTTATGTATTGTCCTTCCACTGTAACTTTACCTTGTCCTCTTTCTTTGCATCCTTGTTCTCATAATTAAAAATAAAAAAAAATTAAAAAAAATAATAATGAGAATAAATGAAGAATAAAAAATAATATATAAATGATAAAAAAAAAAAGAAAAAGAAGACCCAAAATTTTGCACTGTTAATATAATCCCTTTAGTAACCCGGCAAATTATAGGTTTTATTTTGATGAAATGTATAAATATATTAACATTAGAATAAAATAAAAAATTCATAATTCACCAAATGATTCTTCATTTCTCCAGATGCTTTGTGAGACATGGAGGAAGATATTCACATATTGTGATGCATCTCTCAGACATTATATCATAGAAAAAATTGAATGTATAGGCAAAGTGGTGAAGACATTTGTCAGTATGCTAGCAGATTTTTGGACTATAGAATTATATCTATATAAGAATGCACATATTTCAACATTATTTGATGAAGATACATCTTTGCTGCTTACAAGATGATTACAGCTACTAATATATTTCAGCATTATCACAGACTAGTGATAAAAATTTGAGTCTTAGGATCCTGAGTGATAGAGCAGCAGTAGGGCATTTGCTTTGAATGTAGCTGATCCTAGATGGACCTCAGTTATATCCCAGGCATCCCATATAGTCCCCCAAGCCAGGAGCTATTTCTGAGCACATAGCCAGGAGTAACCTTTGAGTGTCAGAGGGTGTGGCCCAAAAACAAAAAAAAAATTTGAAGTCTTAATTTCCTCACTTTACAAATAATCTTAGTATGATATTTTACTTGTGGTTATTCAGTATTTTAGCTTTGTAAGATGACATACAGTTGTTCCTTATATCTTTCCTCTTGTAAATATATATGATTCAACTGAAAGTGACCCATTAGGGTCTTATGTTCCAATTCTGACCAAAATTTGCATATTTTGTCACATGACATTAAATTCTTGTAGAGGCATGTACTCAAACTCTAAAAGCCAAGTCTCATTGGAAGCATACGGTGTTTGTAATCTCAGAATAAAGTCATTTCACATTAATTTATTTAGAAAATTAAATTAAATATATTGCTGATTTGAACAATGCCTAAAGTCAAAATATCACAATTTTTTTAGTTTCATGAACAATTAAATTTACATGTATGCTTCTAAATAACATGAACTGCAATACTGTATTATAATAGTAAGTAAGTAGTACAATACTGCAACATTGAACATTAAAACATGGACATTATGATATGGGCAATACACATTAAGTGTCTCATAAAAAGAAACATTCTACATCTGATTTTATTATATAAAATTATTTTATTATATAAAATTTTGTTTTAAAATATTGGATACAGTTTTAAACAGAATATTGCATAGCTGGCATTCTTATGTATTAAAAACTAGAAATCCACACTGAAACTTATTAAAACAGGAAACTAACTTGACTTATTTAATATATGTTAGGCCAAAGGTAATTTTAAGTAGCTTACATTAAAAAAATCTACTTTTGATGGGACAATGTGAAGGCTGGAGCTTCCAGTACAAATATTCCACTGTTTCTTGCAAAAAAATCCATTCATTACTGAGGGAATAAGTTATATTCACAACCACAAAGAGAGTTCATCAGGCTGTGAAGCATGTTTCTGCAGAGGTTTCGCTGTTGTGAGAACAATTTTCAGAGTCCTACCATGTGAGATGCATGAGTGACTACATCAGAGAGACTGTGAAAAGGAGTGTAAAAAGGAGAAATAAGAACTAAATGCATTGGCCCCACACTTGTCTTTTAGTTTTTCTTGCCATTTGATAGTGGTGGGGTGTCTGGATAAAAACACAATGCACTTTCTAAGTGCTATGTTTCTTGAAATACATCAAAGACTCTGAGAAAAAGGATAAGACTACAAATAGAATTCAAGAGATTCATGTGTTACTTTTTTTTCTGTTAAAAAATAACTCAGCCTTTCTAAAGCAAATAAAAGAACTGCATTAGACCTATATGATCTCAGAAAATGTGTCAGAAGAAATGACAGGTAAATGAACAATATATCATTGTTTTAATTTATTATTCACTTTTGGAAAAGAGGTAAATTGTTCAGTCCTTGAAAAATAGGAAGCAGAAAAATAATAGATTTTATGTCCATTCCAAGAGAACCACAACATTATGTTTTCTTCTGTTGTTTGTAGAATTGGAGAGAATCTTTAGAGGAATCTCTTCTATAAATGCAAATCTGCACCCCAACTGATAATTTCATTCAAATGACATTTGCAGAGGTCCTATTTTGCACTAGGCACTCTGGTTAGAGAATAAATCACAACAAGTCCCTGATTACAGGAAGCTCAAAGAAAATTAAATACAGGTAGTCTAGGGCAAGAAAATAATTATTCAAGCAACATGCTCTGCTCCAGATGTGCATGTTCATTATTATTTATTTAGATTACACCATGGAGTCTAAGATACCCAATTGAATAGTCAATATTTATTTTTTCAAATTTATTCAATATATTAAACAGAGTAGACCTGGGAAGTAAGTTAGCAGTTTACATATTTTTACTTAATACTGTTTAGCTTTTATAATATTGCCAGAGATATCCAGAAAAGAATAGTCTGAAAATTTCTTCTGATCTCTAACTCATCTCTGTGCAATAGAGAGAACTGCATGAGTGCAAGTCAAAGCATCACTTTTAAGGTAGATTATTGGGGTCAGAGAGAGAGGACAAGTGTGAAAGACTTTTGTATCTTCTGATCCTTGTTTAATCCCTGACATTACACTTATTGCTCTAACACCTCAAGCTGTCAATCTTGAGCAAAGAACAATAACCCCTGAGCACTGCATCAATCTGATTTCTTCTACACTAGGGTATATAATAGTGTATATTATAGTGTTATAATAATGGCATTCATAATTGATTTTAAGCTTTTTATGTACAGAGTCATTAAAACCATCTTGATGTTTAGCCTGGGTAGCTAAACTTCCTCTGGAAGTATTAAGATTCCTATTATATATATATATATATATATATATATATATATATATATATATATATATATATATATATATATATATTTAAACACCTTGATTACATACATGATTGTGTTTGGGTTTCAGTCATGTAAAGAACACCACCCATCACCAGTGCAATATCCCCATCACCAAGATTCCTATTATTTTAATGCTGTGGCAATCTTCATTAATAACAAAATAAATACCAACATTAAGACACTTCATTACATGTAGTATTTAAAGAAAAACTGCTTTGGCAAAGTTCAATTAGTTAAAAATTTTGTTTCGACAAAACTCAACAGATTTAGACATCCATCTTTAATACATAATTGCTTACCAAGTGCATAGTTAGGTGAAAATATTTTCTAATTCTGTAGACAATTTTATGACCAACATCTTAACTTCTATCTCAATCACTATTTAATGACTTTATCACTTACATATTATATTTCTTAATTTTATTTTCTATATATTAAATTCAAATTAAAGATAAATAGTACTTTATCCTTTTATTGGAACAGAAGTTAAACAATAAGGAGTACTTTTTCTATGAATGTATTTAAATTCAAATTTCTTGAAATGTTACATATAATAATTACAATAACTTACCTTTTATTATGTATAATCCACATGTATATTTATATATATGCACCAAATTAATAAAAAGGAAGTGTTTCTATTACATATTTTATTAATATTTAATTTTTAAATATAAACAGGTTATTTTGAAAAGGGGGAGAAAGAGAGAGAGAGAGAGAGAGAGAGAGAGAGAATGAGCACATGGGCTTCACCAAAGGCTAAATGCATCTCAGTCCACATCCCAGTGTGAAAGCTGGAAATGATGAAAGTCCAAATCTCAAAAAAAAAAAAAAAAAAAAAAAAAAAAGAAAGTCCAAATCTCAGGAGGTATGGGGTTTTTCTTCTGAAACCTGAAGGTTTCAGACCCCTGATGAGAGACACAGACAGCTGTCTATGGTGTGACTGACAAACTTTATTAGTAGCCCAGCTTATTTTATACATGACAATACCAACAAACAAAAATGATTCATGCCTAGATTTTGAATGCATCTTACTGGGAACAATTTGGCTAAATTGTCTTAAGCAAATAGCAAGGACACCTAGAATAAAATGAGATATGGTAAGAACAAATTATTTTTGCTGATTAGATATGGAGAACAGCGAATAGTTTTGGAGGAAGTAGTCACATGGAACTCAGCAGGAATATATGTTTCCCTCCTCCCTGTTTTTGTCAGTGTTTCTACAGTCCTTATGGTTGTGCTCCCACAAGAGGGGATATCGGGGCAACATATGCTTGTGAGTACTATGTGCATGAGCTCAGGAAATGCATGTGCTTATAAATATTTTAAGCTTTAAATTTTCACTGAAATATATATATCTCTACTAAAATTATAAAAAACTATCCTGCATTTGTTTCAATGATTATGAATTTAGTCTAGCTGTAAAAACAGTGATGAAAAAAATTTAGCTTATAATAATCTTGTTATATTCTATACAATTAATATACATAAATAATCTGTAAGTGTTGGGGCAAAAAATCGAAAATAATTATCTTCTTCCTATATATTCTTTGAGAATAAATACTAGAAATAGTTTATATGATGAAGAGTGAATCCCAAACTGAAGAAGACCAGTCAGATTTCTTCACCTGGAAAATTGAGAAAACAATACATTGAAGCCAGAAATTATTGTTTTGCACTTAAATGTAAACTCATAGGCCTAGTTTTCCATTTCTTTCTACTCAGGTAGAAAACAGTACACTTGTCTGTAGAGGCCTGCATGCCTAGAAACAGAGGAAATAGATGTTTTGCCAAACATTAAAAAGTGCACTTTCCTTATATGTTGCTGACCCAGATTTTGTCCATGGCACCACTGTTCTTTTGAGTTCTCTAGGAGTGAACCTTGAGCAGAGATTGATATAAGCTCCTTTCATATGTAGGTGCTCACCATACACACAGTGGATGGGCTTTCTGGGTTTTGACCCTGAGCCATCAAGAAATAGCACTTACTATCTATAATTTCTTGGGCCTCATATCCTGCCAACAATCAATATTTATTTTTTAATGAACTTGAACTATCTTTTTATGTTCTATTACCTTTATAACAATTCTAAAAAATTTAATATTTGATATACTGTGAAATATCCCCAGTATGTAGACATGAAATTTCCCTCTCTTTCCAGGAAAAGTGAATGCATCCAAATTGTGCTTAGAGGTTTATGGTCCAACCCTGGATTTATTCCACCAATTAGGCTGGAGATTCAATGAAAAACAAACAAACAAAAACAAAGAAACAAACAAACAAAAACACAGATGCTGTGCTGCTTTGGCCCTACAGTGTTCAGGTGATCCAAGAACATTTGGGTGCTATGGTAATGCTCAGGTGAGAATGTAGTGCTTCAAATACAGGTAGGACACAAGTTTATAAAGTTTCCTAATTGTTGCAATATCTCCCAGTCCCTAAGGTAACTTCTCATTGGTAAAAAGATGTCATACCTGGCTGTAGCTTCAACGCGTATATTGTATTCTTATTAAGATGTAGCATTCTGGGGCTGAAGCAGTGGCACAAAAGGTAGGGCATTTGGCTTGCAGAAGCTAACCAAGAAAGACCGCAGTTCGATCTCCCGACATCCTATAAGGTCCCCAAAATCAGGAGCGATTTCTGAGCACATAGCCAAACGTAACACCTGAGAATCACCAGGTAAGCACCCACCCAAATGGAAACAAAACAAAAGATGTAGCATTCTTGGATACAAGTATAAAAGGGTTAAATAAAGACTGGCCGTAGTGGGAAAGCCTGGAATTTCAAAGAGAATAAATATGTTCCCTGACTTAAGTATAGATTTTTTCCCCAAGTTTAAAAAGGCCAGGGATTGAAAAATACATTCGGGCCAGAGTGATAGATCAGCGGTAAAGCATTTGCCTTTCTGGAGGCTGATCAAGACTGCGGTTTGATTCCCAGCATCACATATGGTCCCCCAAGCCAGGAGCGATTTCTGAGTGCATAGCCAGGAGTAACACTTGGGCGTCACTGGTTGTGGCCCCAAAACCAAAAAAAAAAAATAGAAAAGAAAAATGCATTAGTATTACTAGCAATAATCAGACCTGGGGCATGGATATGAATTTTACATGGAGTTATCTATGCACCAATGTTTTTTTGTATTCTACACTGTAGAGTAGGCATTTTCCAGATACTTTTAAAGCATAAGAATAAAAGTCAGATAAATTGGTCAATAGTCTAGAGCACATAACCATGTCAGTATTAGTCTGCAATCAGCATCAGGTATGGGTCCCAAGTCAAGAAATAATAGAGGGAAAAAAAAAAGAAAAGAAAAAGTGAAAAAGAATAAGAAAAAGAGGCAGAAAGAAATAAATAGTAAGAAATACTAATAAATATATCCTGCTATCTTTTTATACAGAGAAGACACAATATATTTACATAACAATAATATCAAGATTTTATCTGCATCAGAGTCATTAGAAAAGTTGTTAAATTGTAAGCTGATCCTTCCAGTTCTTCCGGTTCTTAACACTGTTGTCTCTGGGCCTTAATACAGTAATGTCTTTAATTTTTCTTAAAACCCCTAGATGAGTGAGACTATTCTGTATCTATCTCTCTCCCTCTGACTTATTTCACTTAACATGATAGATTCCATGTACATCCACATATAGGAAAATTTTATGACTTCATCTCTCCTGACGGCTGCATACTATTTCATTGTGTATATGTACCACAGTTTCTTTAGCCATTCATCTGCTGAAGGGCATCTTGGTTTTTTTCCAGACTCTGGTTATTGTAAATAGCACTGCAATGAATATCAGTGTGAGGAAGGGATTTTTGAATGTTATTTTTGTGTTCCTAGGGAATATCTCTAGAAGTGGTATAGCTGGATCATATGGGAGTTCAATTTCCAGTTTTTTGTTTTCCATAAAGGATGGACTAGATGGCATTCCCACTAGCAGTGAATAAGAGTTCCTTTCTCTTCCCATCCCCACCAGCATTGATTGTTCTTGTTATTTGTGATGTGTGCTGTGCTGTGAGATGGTACCTCATTTTAGTTTTGATTTTCATCACCCTGATGATTAGTGACATGGAGCATTTTTTCATGTGTCTTTTGGCCATTTTTATTAACAGAAACCCAAATACAAGCATGTTTGTAATCATGATGCTTAAATAAAGATTTATATAAAAAATAAAACAAAATATAAACTAATAAAAAAGAGAAAAGTTGTTAAAATATATGTTGTTGGGGCCAGAATGATAGTACAGTAGTAGGGAGTTTGCCTTGCATGCAGCAGATCCAGGATTGACCTTGATTAGATCCCTGGCATCCCCTATGGACCCCCGAGCCAGAAGTGACTTCTGAGCACATGTCCAGTAGTAACCCCTGAGTGTCAAAGAGTGTGGCCCCAAAAACAAACAAAACAAACAAAAGAAAACAACAACAAAAAATAAAATATATATGTTGCTGCCCTCTATTCCCTGAATTTTCAGTAGTTGTGAAATATAAGACTGATAATATTTTTCTTGGGGTAGCAATGGTCATCCTTGGCCATACTAAGAAGGGTTTACTTCTGGGTCTGTTCTTGGGTATCATCACTCTTGAGGATCTTAAGGTACAACATGTTTTCTGAAGATTGAGCATAATTCAGCTGTCAGCATGTCAGGCTCATTGCTCACTGTACTTATCTCTCATGCACAAGGACTCAACAAATTTATATTTAAATAAGATCTAGATAATGTGTGGTTTAATAATATTATTTTGAGAACCACTTAGATTGTATATTGAACTATGATAAATATTTTGAGATGAAAAAGTTAGAATATCAGAAAAAATTAATGTTAAACGATATAATCACAAACTCTCATTATATCAAAAATGGAGGACCCAGTTAGGTGTATATTTGTGGAAATATTGTTTAAAAAATAATTCTTGGTAGAAATTCTGTTAACTTGCATTTGGATATATGGCATGATGTGACACAATCTTGTTCCATTTTCATTCGTCTTTTGTACATTAGGATATGGTGGTACGAGGAAGTTAATCCAATAATTCAGACCATCACATATGCAAGAGAAGTGTTCTACTGCTGAGCTACATGACTGATTCTTGATTTATTTTATCAAACAGTTGTACTTCAGCTGGTCCACAGAGAAAGAAAACCACATATAAACATATATATGTGTATATATACCAGTAAGTTGTTTATTGCAAAGGCATTAATGATAAATATTTGAACCAGAGTAATTACTATTAAAATGTGGTTCAGTGCAAGTGACAAAGGAAATGCATATTTAAAGGTATTTGATTAAATAATAAATTATCTTAGTTACTATAATGAATCAATAAAATATTTCTAGAATCATAGTATCATTATATATAAAGATTACTTATGATTTTAAAATATTTTGAAAAAAAGCTTAGAACTAAAGATTGTAAACTCAATTTTTGACATGTTTATTTGAGATTTTCTACTGGAAATAAAGGTAAGTAAGAAATGTAGTGCATTATGTTTAAGAAGATGTATTTTGAGACTGACACCTGAGCTCAAAATTAAAAAGCACCTGTATCATGCATGATTATATAGGAAGATCCTCAAAAATATTAACAGCAAACAGAATTAAACACTCTCAACGAAGTATTGAATATACAGAGTTTAGAAGAATATAGTTGATAAAGAGAACAAAGTAGAGAAGTCATAATCAATGATTAAAGCACAGCTCAGGAACAGGACAAACTGATTTAATCCTCTTCACTACTAATGTATAAAAAACACAACAGAGAAACAACAATTGAGCATATATACATATATATGCAGATTATAAAGACAATATTTTAAGTGATTAAATTAGATTTTTTGGTCTATGGATGACCTGGAAAAAATCAGAATCAGAAGCTTTAAAAAGCTTCTGTTTCATCTATTTATCACAATGTTGTCCCAGGTATTACCTCCTGAAGAGAAAGCAGTCATTGATTTAGAGATGAAACCAAGGACTTGAGGCTTATTTCCCTAGAAACCATCTGTCTGTTTAAATGAGTCCGAGATTCTTTAAATCTATGAAAATAATTTATGTAATGCCCAGAAAGAACATAATACTTTGAATAAAAGTATTAAGCACAAGTAAAGAAAGTTGCCTTCTTACTGAGTTAAGTAGAATTACTATGGGCCTTATTTTTTAACATCTAAAAAGGCATATTCCATCAACAATATTTGAGAATAACAATGCAGTTAGCTTTTTAAAAATGCATGTAATGATGCACTTGGAAGCTGATCGCACATTTATGTCTTTAATAGAAAGTCATCATGCATTTTTATTTATTAGTGAAGCAAATACTAGCAGACATTTGTAACTGGGAAAAGTTAAGTACTATCTTATCAACTGGCAAATGACAAGTAATTCTTGGTGATGAAAGTTATCATGGCATATTATCTATAACATGTGCATCTCTGAAAGTGAAGGTGATTTATTTCAGATCCACAATTTGAGTAGCACATTTTAGGACACAAATAGTTCTCTTCAAGATGACTGCGTATGCTGGAATATTAAGTTTCCATTTGTGGTAAATGGGAAAGCAGATGGCTAAAGAAAAATATTTTGTCAAGTTTGCAGCATAAACTACCTAGTTGTGGGGGAAAATGTCTTTCTCATCATCGGAAGGAATAGTGGGTGAGAAATAAACATAAATAGACTAAATTTTCTAGGAGAGAGTTTTACTTACAGTTCATAACACCCATTAATTTGCATAGTCTTCACAGCTTAATAAAAATTATTAAATCATGCACATAGTAAGCAGATATATATTGTGCTTCTACTTCAGACACTGTTTTTATTGCTGTGGGTGTAGAAATAACAATGTGACCTATATGTTGACTTTTGTGTTCTAATTACATGGCAGTAAAATTAAGATGTATGCATCCTTTAAATGATAACTATTAATCACTGACTTTATTTTATGTAAATATCAATATTTTATGGAAACCCTGTAGGTGTGAGATAGGGAAACAGCTAGAAGGATAGACTATGGTAAAGTTTCATTAAAGCCTAGGACCTTACACAAGATAATCTGAGATTTATAAAGCCCTTGTCCCCAAATAATAACATAGCAAAAATTTTAAAATATAAATTGTGTGCCATCTTTAGGGATATGGTAGGCATTTTAAAGAATGAATAAGTCTTTTATTATACTATGTGACTAAAAACAATATTGCAAATGATTAAAAAGAAAAAATTGTAACACATCTGAAATATATGAAATTAGTGATGAAAGCATAACTGCCTCTAATGGAAACATCTCAGAATAATAGGAATCATTGAGTAGTAACTTTTTCCTATTTAATTAAATTTCTCTAAAATCAGTGACAATAGCTTAATTTATTTTTAAATTGAGTATGAGAAGACATGCATCATTACAAGATCTACTTTTTCACCAAGAAGAGACTAGTAGTTACAAATATAATGTATGCCTATTTATTATCTTGGTAAAATAATATTCTCATATGGTATTCTAGGCTATGACTTCCAACTTGACTCTAATTTTCTTCTGCATTTTCAGATCATTTCTTTTATCATTAACTCCACTCTAGTTACTTTTTTTTTTCTTTTTGCTCAAGTTACCTAGATTCTGTGTGAATCGCAGATCAATGATCATAAATGTTCAAAATCAAAATTTAGAATGGCATTCCACAATGCTTTCAGTCTAATTGGTACTTATAAATTATCTCCAACTTTGATTATGGAATTTAAAGTTACCTAGAGAAGTTTCTGGATAAATTACAACACTGCATAAATTAGAAGGCAAATGCTTATATGTAACTTTTATGCTGACAATGTCAAAATAAAGGTTATTGGTACAGCAGCCTATTTTTCCAGCATATGTGAAGAGCTTTAGCCCTTCCATTACTGAACAAGTGAAGAATAACTTAAGTCTCCTACTTCAAGAATTATTGTTAGAGAACAAAGGACTATCTCTGTGGTTAAACCTTAGCTTTATTTTTTTAATCTTACATGTAAGAAATACTGATTTTTTCCTAGGATACTGCAGGAAAATAAATAAACTTTTGAAATAAGGAAAATAAACTACTGGGACAAAATAAGCAAATTCAATGAGCAAGCACATGCTTTGAATGCAGGAGGCCAGGTTTCAATCCTTGACACTGCATGTTACCTGAAAAAGTTCCAGGAGTGAAAGTTAAACATAGAACTGGAAGTAGCTTTTCTCAGTACAAGAAAGAAAGGAAGAACAAAGAGAAAGAATGAAAGAAAGGGGGAAAAAGCAGGAAGAAATAAAGAAGAAAGAAAAAAAAGAAATATATAAAGGAAGAAATTAAGGAAGGAAAATAAATCAAAGCTGGATTGCTAGACTCATAATAAATGATCATTTTTAATACTTCTTCAGTTTAAGTTTGTCCAAAAATGAGAGATAGATGCCTGCTCACTTTTCTATTTAATACTTATTAGCTTATTTTGAGCAGAGTGTAGGTTTATCAAAAAGCCTATGACCTTATCTTGCTGTTTAAAAATCTGCATAGTGCCTAGCTAAACTTTTTATGAAAAAGATACAGAACAAAAGCCACATATTCTCTTTTTTATCTTTATTATAAAAAAAATAACTGCAACCTCCACAGACTATTGTCAAATGCCTTATATGGAATTAAAGACATATCTCTCTATTTAGAACATTTATAAAAATTGCAGCACACTGAACAAAACAGAAGTTTTGAATTATAATTTGAATCCATTGTCAAATCTATTTTTCCTAAATCTATCTTTCGACATTTTTAAGAACATTTAAAAATTTTACAACAATGCTTAGGTGATTGAGAAAGCTTTTTCAGAATGCCACTGGGAAAATTGAAACATTCTCTTAGATCCAAAATAGCATAAGATGTCTAGCTTCACCCTGTTGAGTAACTAATTCAAGAATTTTGCTAAGTCTCACAGATGCAGCTGCTTCTTCAGGGAATTGAGCTGATACTCTTACTTTTTCACTTGGTGTCACCTCACATAATTAAAAAAAAATTACAGTTATGGTACTTTCTCCAAGATAGAGGGAAAAAAAAACTACTCTTGGACCCTATCCAAAGATAAATGGACAATAAATTCAGACAATACATTTTTTCTTACTTAAAACGAGCATATTAACAACAACAACAACAAGCATACCATTTTTAAGTGCTGATGACTACACTACTGGAAGAACTTTAATTTAATTTATGTCTGGCTCCTCCTGCACTCTCTCAATTAGGAGATGTGTTAATGATGAGATTAACATATTTTTCTATGGTGAAGTTAGGAGGTTGGAATAAAGGTGAAATGGAATTCTTAGAAGATGAAATATATGGTGTCTATTTATAGACTCTTACCGAGTTAGAAAATGTGGCAAAGTAGAGTTCAGATTTTAAAGCTAAGATTTGCAGCAGTATAGCCCAGATATAATAAACCTTGTCCATCTACCTCCTCTTTGGATCACTTATTTCTTCAGTTGCTTATGTTTCTCCAATACCTTGTATGTCTTTACTGTGTTTTATTAGAACACTTACACTAATTACAGAATATTCTTAGTAGCTATCCATGTAATTACTCAGTGTCTTCACTTAAACTCTTAAATTTAGTCTTTTTTCATTTCTATAGGTTTGAATATTTTTGCTCTCAACTTCATGCAACTTAAAAAACACGACATTTTTATCTGATACATTAATCTAAGCATATGGTGTGTGTGTGTTCCTTTCTATTAAAATTCTTTAGTCTTCGCCTTTTATATTCTTTTTCCATCTAAAACCTGGGCTGTGCTATGAAGACAGTAATTGAATAAAACAGATGAAAATTACTTTTCTGACTGTTAAAGGAAGAGACTAATTCTACTTCAAGAAGGTTCAGATTGCATAAAACTATTTTTCAACTTCATTACAAATCTTAATATCAATCAATCTTAGTAAATGCACCAAATGTTTATTTCCCCTTATAAATTCTGTAATGCACTTGTATCAGTGAACAGAACACTGTAGTATTGAAGAAGTAATGATAATCACTTTATTCATTTTATATTTAAAATTTCATTTGGAGAGAAAACTATTATTTTATGGTATTAATATTGTTTATAAAGTAAATTCCTTAGAGTCATTTAAAATAACTAATCATGTAAAACTAAGCAAAATTGTGAGCAAAATTAAAATATGCAGGATCAGTTCATACACACAAAAATAAATATTTACTTAGAGTTCTACCTCAATTACATAGTAACATGGAACTAAAGTTTGAAAAAATGATGACTATCTCGAAAATTACCATTACACGTGCATGAAAGCATTTTATCAACTAGCTTTATAGAAATCCTTAATTATTGTCACAGAAAATGCTAAATGAGATCTCCAGAGTAGTCAAAGTAGATATCTGTATTCACTAATAAGTGAAAATCTTAAAAAAAAAGATAGAAAACACAGCTTTGAATAAGTAAAGACTAAACGTGATTGAACTTACACACTGAGCATCCAGTCACATATAAAATAGGGTGAAGACACTTGAATTGATAACAGAAGTAGAAATTTGAGAGGCTATGAGATAATGCCTCTCTTTTTGTATAAAATAAGAAAACCAATATATACCAGGGAGGGATATTCATTGGTTAGGTAAACTTACATGAAACTGATTATACAATCATATACAAAATGGTTTTAACAAGTGGAACTTTACACTTAGTAAAGGCAAGCTTTCTTGTCTTTTATTCAATACTACTAACTGAACTATACAAAACTGTTATTATATCTCTCAGAGTAATCATTCTCTTGTCTGAAGGGGACTTTTTGCCTCAGCAGATTTAAAATACAATGAGTTAATTTGAATATATAAAGTTGCTTGAATTTTACCCTCTAGTTAGAATAGTGATTCAAGACCACTTTAGAACATTGCAGTTACTTTTTATTTTTCTGTACTTTTTTCCACCCTATATGTTTTTATATTAAAATAGTAACTACATTTTGATTTATGATTAAACTAAATTATTTGAATATACAAATAGCATGATTAACTGTGACTTTCTTGTGTCATTTTAAAGGGCTAATAAATGTTATTAAATATTTTATTAAGGTTTTTCCTGAATCCTTCAAGCTCTCTTCAGAGCCCTGGGAAGTGAACCCCCCATAAAAACTACATTCTGAAGCTACCCAGCAAGCGAGTGAGTAAGAAATGGCTGACTGTGGGGTCTGACGATTGCTTCAACTGTGGAGTCTCTGCCCTGCTGTGCTTCTTCTGAGGAAACTGAGGACCTAAAGAGAACCCTGTCCTGTACTCCTCTGTCTTTCCTGAATCCTTCAAGCTCTCCTCAGAGCTCTGGGAAGCGAACCCCCAAAAAACTGCATTCTGAATTTACCCAGCAAGCGAGTGAATAAGAAATGGCTGACTTTGGAAACTCTTGGGAGTGGAGCAAAAGAGGCTCCAGAAATCTGCTCTCCCTATCCCGGAGGCCAATTCCAGGGCGGGATTCAGAACATAAAAAAACCGGCCGGCAGACTGCTGCAGAAGCTGGATTCCCTGCTTGGGACATCAGGCGGGGAAAAGACACGAATCTAAGCCTGCGCAGAGGGGCCCAACTGTGAGTGTGAACTGTAAATATCTGTCTACTGTCCTCTTGTGTGAAACTCTTGGGAGTGGAGCAAAAGAGGCTCCAGAAATCTGCTCTCCCTATCCCGGAGGCCATTTCCAGGGCGGGATTCAGAACATAAAAACCGGCCGGAAGACTGCTGCAGAAGCTGGATTCCCTGCTTGGGATATCTGGCGGGGAAAAGACACGAATCTAAGCCTGCGCAGAGGGGCCCAACTGTGAGTGTGAACTGTAAATATCTGTCTACTGTCCTCTTGTGTGAAACTCTTGGGATTGGAGCAAAAGAGGCTCCATCAGAGCACGGCCGCTCTGCTTCGCTACGCGGCCGTGCGCTCCTTCTAAGAAAAGAACACCATTGCAACAATAAGAAAAAATCACAATAAGAACTGTGCTATATCAGAGAAGCAAGCATTTCTCTCTGGACTGTCTTCTCTGTTGCATGCTCGGGCCTAAGATTTGACCCAGTGTGAGGCTTCATCCACGGAGGACTCTCCCCTCCCTTAGAGGCAAGCCAGCCCATCCAGAAAGGGAGGAGCCAGAGGAGTGTGCTGCCTACATCATATAGACAAATGAATACCACCACAACACGTAGAAAAAACCCACAATACAAGTGTGACAATGGGGAAACAACGCAGGCCAGCATCAGACATAGAGAATGAAGATGACAATTCTGAGGACCAGATAATGACTGAACAACTAATCAACCTCTCAGATAAGGACTTTAGACTAGCAATATGGAAGGTGCTCAACAGACTCCAAGAAACCATGGATCGAGTTGAACAGAACACTAATAAGAACCAAGAAAATTGTGAAGGCAGAAATGACAAAAACTCCAAACAGAAATAACATTCAACTAACAGGACTGAAAAAGTCAGTAAACGAGAGTGAATGACAAAATGGATAAGCTCTGGGACAGGGTATCAGAAGCTGAGAATAGACTTAGTGCTGTGGAAGATGAGATACATGAACATTCCATACAGCAGGAGAGATTGGACAAAAAAACTTAAAGCAAATGAGCAGACAACGGAAAAATTAGTCAAAGAATGGGAACAGATGAAAATAGAAGTCTATGATAAGATCAACAGAAACAACTTAAGAATCATTGGCGTCCCAGAGACCCAGGAAGAAAATTCCCAGGAAGAATCAATGGTCAAGAACATCATTAAAGAGAAACTTCCAGAGCTAAAGAATATAGGTGATCAAATCCTGCATGCTCGAAGAGTACCACCAAAAGAGACCCCAGAAAAACCACCCCAAGACACATCCTAGTCACAATGACAAATCCCACAGATAGAGACAGAATTCTGAAAACAGCAAGATCAAAAGGGGAAATTACATTCAAGCAAGCATCCTTGAGATTTACAGCAGACCTGTCACCAGAAACACTCAATGCCAGAAAGCAGTGGTGGGATATTGTGACAAGACTGAATGAAATGAATGCTTCACCCAGAATACTATACCCAGCAAAACTCACTTTCCGGTTTGACGGAAGAATACATGGTTTCACTGACAAAAAGCAGCTCAGAAACTTTACAGACTCAAAACCAGTCTTAAGAGAAAAGCTGAAAGACCTAATTTAAGACAAGACTAACCAAAAGACACCAAATTTTGATATAAAGATGGCATTAAATCCCAGGACAATTCTTTCTCTCAACGTCACTGGTCTAAATGCACCAGTCAAGAGACACAGAGTGGCTAAATGGATCAAAAAACTCAATCCAACCTTCTGCTGCCTACAAGAAACACACCTGAATAGTCAGAACAAACATAGACTCAAAATAAAAGGCTGGAGAAAAATCATCCAAGCAAACAACACCCATAAAAAAGCTGGAGTGGCCATACTAATATCAGATAATGCAAACTTTATACTCAGGAAGGTTGTAAGGGACAAAGATGGACATTTTATATTAATCAAGGGGTATATAGAGCAGGAAGAATTCACTCTCCTAAATATATATGCACCAAATGAGGGGCCAGCAAAATATTTAATACAACTGTGACAAATCTGAAAAATAATATCAATAACAACACAATAATTGTGGGGGACCTTAACTACGCTTTGTCACACTGGATAGGTCAACCAGACTGAAACCCAACAAGAATATACTAGACCTGAGGAGAGAAATGGAAGAAAGAGGCCTAGAGGATATATATAGGACACTCCACCCCCAGAAACCTGGATACACATTCTTCTCCAATGTACATGGGGACATTCTCCAGGATAGACTACATGCTGGCACATAAAACATATCTCCATAATATCAAGAGGATAGAAATTTTGCAGACTACCTTTGCTGACCACAAGGCTCTGAATTATTTGTGAATTCCAAAGGGACTCAGAAGAAAAAACATTAACACCTGGAAGTTAAACAGCCTCATACTCATAACCAGTGGGTCCGAGATGAAATTAAGGAGGAAATCAAAAGGTTCCTGGAAACAAATGACAATATAGACACAAACTATCAGAACTTATGGGACACAGCAAAAAGCAGTACTGAGAGGAAAATTTATAGCTTTGCAAGCACACATCAGGAAGGAAGAAGGAGCTTACCTGAGTAGCTTAATGACACAGCTAATAGAACTAGAAAGTGCTCAACAAAAGGACCCAAAAATAGGAAGACAGAAGGAAATAACAAAGCTGAGAGCAGAAATCAATGAAGTGGAAACCCAAAAAACAATCCGAAAGATCAACGAAAGCAGAAGTTGGTTCTTTGAAAAAATAAACAAGATTGATAGACCACTGGCAAACCTAACAAAGAAAGAGAGAGAGAGAAACTTGATAACTCGTATTAGGAATGAAAAAGGGAGAGATCACTACAGATATTGCAGAGATTCAAAGGGTAATCAGAAACTACTTTGAGAAACTCTACGCCACTAAAAATGAGAACCTGGAAGAAATGGATAAATTCTTGGACTCTTATAATCTTCCACGGTTGAAGGAAGAGGATGTAGCATATCTAAACACCCCCCATCACCATTGATGAAATCAAAACGGTAATCAAAGGTCTGCCGAAAAACAAAAGCCCAGGCCCAGATGGATTCACTAATTGAATTCTTTCAAACTTTCCAAGAGGAACTACTACCAATCCTGGCAAGACTCTTTCATGAAATTGAACAAACGGAAACACTTCCAAATAGCTTTTATGAAGCCAACATCACCTTGATACCTAAACCAGACAGAGATACTACAAAAAAAAGAAAATTACAGACCAATATCGCTGATGAATGCCGATGCAAAGATCTTCAACAAAATCCTGGCAAATAGGATTCAATGCCTCATTAAGAAGATCATCCACTACGATCAAGTAGGTTTCATCCCAGGAATGCAAGGCTGGTTAGACATCCCCGTAAATCCATCAACATCATACACAACATCAATAACAAGAAAAAAAAAAACCACATGATCATATCAATAGATGTAAGAAAGCAATTGATAAGGTCCAACACCCCATTCTTGATCAAAACTCTCAGCAAGATGGAATGGAAGGAACCTTTCTCAATCTAGTTGAAAGCCATCTACCACAAGCCAATGGCAAATATTATCCTCAACGGAGAAAACTAAAAGCCTTCCCTCTAAAATCTGGTACAAGACAAGGCTGTCCTCTCTCACCACTCCTATTCAACATAGCACTGGAAGTACATGCTATATGCGATTAGGCAAGAAAAAGATATCAAGGGAATTCAGATAGGAAAGGAAGAAGTCAAGCTCTCACTGTTTGCAGATGACATGATACTCTACTTAGAAAACCCTAAAGACTCCACCAAAAAGGCTTCTAGAAACAATAGACTCATATAGCAAGGTGGCAGGCTACAAAATTAACACACAGAAAATCAATGGCCTTTCTATACACCAATAGCAATAAGGAAGAAATGGACATTAAGAAAAACAATCCCATTCACAATAGTGCCACACAAACTCAAATATCTTGGAATCAACTTGACTAAAAATGTGAAGGACCTATACAAAGAAAACTATAAAACTCTGCTCCAAGAAATAAGAGAGGACACACGCGGAAATGGAAACGCATACCCTGCACGTGGATTGGCAGGATGTAACATCATCAAAATGGGCAATACTCCCCAAGGCATTATACAGATTTAATGCTATCCCCCTAAAGATACCCATGACTTTCTTCAAAGAAGTGGTTCAGGCACTTTTGAAATTCATTTGGAACAATAAACACCCTCGATTAGCTAAAGCAATCATTGGGAAAAAGAATATGGGAGGAATTACTTTCCCCAACTTTAAACTGTACTACAAAGCAATAGTTTTATCAAAACACATGTATTGGAATTAAGGACAGGCCCTCAGACCAGTGGAATAGGACTTGAATACTCAGAAAATGTTTCCCCAGACATACAACCACCTAATTTTCGATAAAGGAGCAGGAAACCCTAAATGGAGGCAGGGGAAAGCCTCTTCAACAAGTGGTGTTGGGCACAATTGGGATAGCCGCTTGCAAAAAATTGAACGTAGAACCCCAGCTATCATCATGCACGAAGGTAAAATCCAAATGGATTAAAGACTCGGATATCAGCCCCAAAACCATAAGATATATAGAACAGCACATAGGCAAGACACTCCAGGACATTACAGGCATCTTCAAGGAGGAAACTGCACTCTCCAATCAAGTGAAAGCAGAGATTAACAGATGGGAATATATTAAGCTGAGAAGTTTCTGCACCTCAAAGGAAATAGTGCCCAGGATACAAGAGCCACCCACTGAGTGGGAGATAACTATTCACACCAATACCCATCAGATAAGGGGCTAATCTCCAAAATATACAAGCACGACAGAACTATACAAGAAAAAAACATCTAATCCCATCAAAAAATGGGAGAAGAAATGAACAGACACTTTGACAAAGGAAGAAATACAAATGGCCAAGAGACACATGAAAAAATGCTCCACATCACTAATCATCAGGGAGATGCAAATCAAAACAACGATGAGAGTACCACCTCACACCATAGAGAATGGCACACATCACAAAGAATGAGAACAAACAGTGTTGCGGGGATGTGAGAGAAAGGAACTCTTATCCACTGCTGGTGGGAATGTCGTCTAGTTCAACCTTAAGGAAAGCGATATGGAGATTCCTTCAAAAACTGGAAATCGAGCTCCCATATGATCCAGCTATACCACTCCTAGGAATATACCCTAGGAACACAAAAATACAGTACAAAAACCCCTTCCTACACCTAATATCATTGCAGCACTATTTACCATAGCAAGACTCTGGAAACAACCAGAGATGCCCTTCAACAGATGAATGGCTAAGAAACTGTGGTACATATACACAATGGAATAATTATGCAGCTGTCAGGAGAGATGAAGTCTTGAAATTTTCCTATACATGGATGTATACGGAATCTATTATGCTGAGTGAAATAAGTCAGGTAGAGAGAGAGAAAAACGCAGAATGGTCTCACTCATCTATGGGTTTTAAGAGGAAATGAAAGACATTCTTGCAATAATAATTTCCAGACACAAAAGTGAAAAGAGCTGGATGTTTCCAGCTCACCATAGGAAGCTCACCACAAAGAGTGATGAGTTTAGTTAGAGAAATAACTACATTTGTGAATTTTCCTTATAATGTGAAATGTATGAGGGAAATGGAGAGCCTGTTTAGAGTACAGGCGGGGTTGGGTGGGTAGGAGGGGACTTGGACATTGTGATGGGAATTTGCACTGGTGATGGGGTGGTTGTTCTTTACATGACTGAAACCCATAAACAATCATGTATGTAATCAAGTGTTTAAATAAGAAAATAAAAAATTAAAAAAAAAAAAAAAAAAAAAAAAGAAATGGCTGACTTTACAAGCCAGAAAGGGAAAGCCGCTGAAGTCTGCTGGGAACTCGGATGCCAGGCACCCCTATCTGCCTGCTGTCTTTTTGTACTGTGCTCTGATCTTTGGCCTGATTTCATCCGGTGTGTGGTGGCTCATCTGCAGATGGCTTGCCTTCCCTAGAGACTTCCCTGGAGGTGAGCTTACATGCCCAGAAAGGGGAAGCCACTAGAACTCTGCTGGAACAAAGATGCCAGCACCCCTATCTGCCTGTCTCTTACTGTGCTGTGCTCCATTTTCAGCCTGAATTCATCCTGTATGTGGCTCATCTGCAGACGGCTTGCCTTCCCTGGAGCCTTCGCTGAAGGTGAGTTTACAATCTCAGAAAAAAGAAGCCACTGAACTCTGCTGGAACTCAGATTACAGCACCCCTATCCTGCCTGGCTTCTGTGCTGTGCTCCATCTTTGGCCTGATTTCATTCCTGTGTGTGCCCATCTGGGGATGGCTTGATTTTCGGAGCCTTCCCTGGAGGTGAGTATACAAGTCCAGAAAGGGGTGGAGCCAGATGAGCAAGGCCATTCCGCTTCACTTTGCAAATGTGCACATCATTTATCCAAGAATACAACCACAACATGTAGAAAAACCCACAATACAAGTGTGACAAATGGGGAAACACAACGCAGGCCAGCATCAGTCATAGAGAATGACAATGGCAACTCTGAGTGACTTGAACATGACCAACCAACTAGTCAGTCTCTTAGATAAGGAGTTTAGAATTGCAATATGGAAGATGTTCAAAAACTCAAAGAAATTATAGAATAGAACACTAATAAGAATCAAGAGAATATGAAGATAGAAATCAGAAAACTCCAAACTGAAATTTCAGGTCAAATAACAGGTCTGAAAAACTCAGTAGATCAATTGAAGAAAAACATGGTTGAGCTTTCCCATGGGATAAAAGCAGCTGAGAATAGAATTAGTACACTGGAAGATGAGATGAATAACAATTCAATACAGCAGAAAAAATTGGAAAAAAGCCTTAAAGAAAATAATCAAAAAAAGGAAAAGTTACTCAAAGAATGGGAACAGATGAAAATAGAAGTCTATGATAAGCTCAACAGAAACAACTTAAGAATTATTGGAGTCCCAGAGACCCAGCAAGAAAATTTCCAGGAAGAATCAACAGTCAAGAACATCATTAAAGAGAAACAACCAGAGGTAATAAATACATGTGATCAAATCCTGCATGCCTGAAGAGTACCAACTAAAAGAGACCCCAGAAAAAAAACACCCCAAGACACATCCTAGTCCCAATGACGAATCCCACAGATAGAGACAGAATTCTGAAAGCAGCAAGATCAAAAAGAGAAATTACATTCAAGGAAATGTCCTTGAGATTTACTGCAGACCTGTCACCAGAAACACTCAAGGCCAGAAGGCAGTGGTGGGACATAGTGACAAAACTCAATGAAATAAATGCTTCACCTAGAATACTGTACCCATCAAAACAAACTTTCAGGTTTGAAGGAACAATACATGGTTTCACAGAAAAAGAACAGCTCAGAAACTTCACAGACTCAAAACCATTCTTAAAAGAAAAACTGAACAGCCTACTTTAAGACAAGACTGACCAACAGACACACCAAATTTTGATATAAAGATGGCACTAAGTCCAAGAATAATTCTTTCTCTCAATGTCAATGGAGTAAATGCACCAGTTATAAGACACGAAGTGGCTAAATGGATCAAAAAACTCAATCCAACCTTCTGCTGCCTACAAGAAACGCACCTAAATAGACAGAACAAATATAGACTCAAAAAAAAAAAAAAAGGCTGAAGGAAAATCATCCAAGCAAAAAACACCCATAAAAAAGCTGGAGTGACCATAATAATATCAGATAATACAAACCTTATACTTAGGAAAGTTGTAAGGGACAAAGATAGATATTTTGTATTAATCAAGGGATATTAACAGCAGGAAGAAATCACTCTCCTAAACATGTATGCACCGAATGAGGGGCCACCAAAATATTTAATAAAATTGTTGACAAATCTGAAAAATAATATCAATAAAAACACAATAATTATGGGAGACCTCAACATGGCATTGTCAACACTTGACAGGTACACCAGATTGAAACCCAACAAGAATATACTAGACCTGAAAAGAGAAATGGAAGAAAGAGGCCTAGTAGATATATACAGGACACTCCACCCCCAGAAGCCCAGATACACAATCTTCTCTAATGTACATGGGACATTCTTCATGATAGACTACATGCTAGCACATAAAACATACCTCCATAATATCAAGAGGATAGAAATTTTGCAGGCTAACTTCACTGACCACAAGGCCCTTAAATTATATGTGAATCACAAACAGACACAGAAGAAAAACTTTAATACCTGGACGTTAAATAGCCTAATACTGAATAACCAGTGGGTCTGAGATGAAATCAAAGAGGATATAAAAACCTTCTAGAAACAAATTACAATGGAGACACAAAATATCAGAACCTATGGGACACAGCAAAAGCAGTACTGAGAGGAAAATTTATAGCTTTGCAAGCACACATCAGGAAAGAAGAAGGGGCATACCTGAATAGCTTAATGATGCGGCTCATAGAATTAGAAAGTGCTCAACAAAAGGACCCAAAAATAGGGAAACAGAAGGAAATATCAAAGCTGAGAGCAGAAATCAATGAAGTGGAAACCCGAAAAACAATCCAAAAGATCAATGAAAGCAGCAATTGGTTCTTTACAAAAATTAAAAAGATTGATAGACCACTGGCAAAACAACCAAAGAAAGAGAGAGAGAGAAAATTGATAACTCTTATTAGTAATGAAAAAGGAGAGATCACTACTGATGTAGTAGAGATCCAAAGGGTAATCAGAAACTAATTTGAGAAACTCTATGCCACTAAAAATGAAAACCTGGAATAAATAAATAAAATTTTGGACTCATAATCTTCCACGGTTGAATAAAAAGGATGTAACATATCTAAACACACCCATCACTATTGAGGAAATTAAGACAGAAATCAAATGTCTGCCCAAAAACAAAACACCAGGCCCAGATGGATTTACTAATGAATTCTTTCAAACCTTTCAAGAGGAACTTCTACCAATCCTGGCAAGACTCTTTCATGAAATCGAAAAAATAGGAACAATTCCAAATAGCTTTTATGAAGCCAACATCACCTTGATACCTAACCCAGACAGAAATGCTACCAAAAAAGAAAATTACAGACCAATATCGCTGATGAATACAGATGCAAATATCCTCAGCAAAATCCTGGAAAATAGGATTCAATGCCTCATTAAGAAAATTATCCACTACGATCAAGTAGGTTTCATGCCAGGAATGCAAGGCTGGTTTAACATCCATAAATCTATCAACATAATACACAACATCAACAACAAGAAAAATAGAAATCACATGATCATATCAATAGACGCAGAGAAAGCATTTGATAAGGTCTAATACCCATTCTTGGTCAAAACTCTCAGCAATATGGGAATGGAAGGAACCTTTCTCAATATATTTAAGGCCATCTACCACAAGCCAGAGGAAAATATTGTCCTCAATGGAGAAAATCTGAAAGCCTTTCTTCTAAATTCTGGCACAAGACAAGGCTGTCTTCTCTCACCACTCCTATTCAATATAGCACTGGAAGTACTTGCTATAGTGATTATGCAAGAAAAATATATCAAGGGAATTCAGATATGAAAGAAAGAAGTCAAGCTCTAGCTGTTTGCAGATGACTACCCTAAGGTCTCTATGAAAAAGCTTCTAGAAACAATAAACTCATATAGAAAGGTAGAAGGCTACAAAATTAACACACAAAAATCAATGGCCTTTCTATACACCAATACTTATGAGGAAGAAATGGACCTTAAAAAAACAACCCCATTCACAATAGTGTCACACAAACTCAAATATCTTGGAATCAACTTGACTAAAAATGTGAAGGACCTATACAAAGAAAACTATAAAAAACTGCTCCAAGAAATAAGAGAGAACGCGGAAATGGAAGCTCATACCCTGCTCATGGATTGGCAGGTTTAACATCATTAACATCATTAAAATAGCAATACTCCCCAAAGCATTGTACAGATTTAATGCAATCCCCCTAAAGATACCCATGACATTCTTCAAAGTAGTGGATTAGGCACTTTTGAAATTTATTTGGAACAATAAACACCCTAGAATAGCTAAAACAATTATTGGGAAAAAGAATATGGGAGGAATTACTTTCCCCAACTTTAAACTGTACTACAAAACAATAATTATCAAAACAGCATGGTATTGGAATAACGACAGGCCCTCAGATCAGTGGAATAATCTTGAATACTCATAGAAAGTTCCCCAGACATACAATCACCTAATTTTTGATAAAGGAGTAAGAAATACTAAATGGAGCAAAGAAAGCCTCTTCAACCAGTGGTGTTGGCACAACTGGCTAGCCACTTGCAAAAAATTGAACTTAGACCCCCAGCTAACATCATGTATGAAGGTTAAATCCAAATGGATGAAAGACCTCGATATAAGACCCAAACCCATAAGATATATTGAACAACACGTAGGTGAAACACTCCAGGACATTGAGACTAAAGGCATCTTCAAAAAGGAAACTGTACTCTCTAAGCAAGTGAAAGCAGAGATTAACAGATTGGAATATATTAAACTGAGAAGCTTCTGCACCTCAAAATAAATATCGCTCTGGATACAAGAGCCCCCCACTGAGTGGGAGAAACTATTCACCAAATACCCATCAGACAAGGGTCTAATTCCCAAAATATACAAGGCACTGATAGAAATTTACAAGAAAAACATCTAATCCCGTCAAAAAATGGGGAGAAGAAATGGACAGACACTTTGACAAAGAAGAAATACAAATGGCAAAAAGGCACATGAAAAAATGCTCCACATCACTAATCATCAGGGAGATGCAAATCAAAACAACTATGGGATACCACCTCACATCGCAGAGATTAGCACACATCAGAAAGAATGAGAACAAGCAGTGTTGGCGGGTATGTGCAGAGAAAGGAACTCCTATCCACTGCTGGTGGGAATGTCATCTAGTTCAACCTTTATAGAAAGCAATAAGGAATTCCTCCAAAAACTGGACATCAAGCTCCCATACGACACAGCTATATCACTACTGGGAATATACCCTAGTAACATAAAAATACAATACAAAAATCCCTTCCTTACACCTATATTCATTGCAGTACTCTTTTCCATAGCAAGACTCTGGAAACAGCCAAGATACCCTTCAACAGATGAATGGCTAAAGAAACTGTGGTACGTATACACAATGGAATATTATGCAGCTGTCAGGAGAGATGAAGTCATGAAATTTTCCTATACATGGATGTACATGGAACCATTATGATGAGTGAAATAAGTCAGAGAGAGAGAGAGAGAGAGAGAGAGAGAGAGAGAGAGAGAGAGAGAGAGAGAGAGAGAGAAAGATGCAGATTGGTCTCGCTCATCTATGGGTTTTTTTTTTTTAATTTTTATTTTTTTATTTAAACACCTTGATTACATCAAGACATTCTTGCAATAATAACTTTCAGACACAAAAGAGAAAAGAGCTGGAAGTTACAGCTCACCTCATGAAGCTCACCACAAACAGGGATGAGTTTAGTTAGAGAAATAACTAAGTTTCGAACTATCCTAATAATGAGAATGTATGAGGGAAATGGAAAGCCTGTTGAGAGTAGAGTACAGGCGGGGGTTGAGTGGGGAAGAGGGAGATTTGGGACATTGGTAATGGGAATATTGAACTGGTGATGGGTGGTGTTTTTTACATGACTGAAACCCAAACACAATCATGTATGTAATAAATTTATTTAAATAAAAATATTTTATTAAGATTGTTGAGAAGCTTTTTCTGTATTATATTAAGGGTTTTGTTGTCCTCATTTCTCTTTCAACCAATATTTGGTTGTTTTTGCATGGTGAAAGCCTATGGCTCTGGACATTCATTACTGATCTTAGAAAGATTCATACCATTCGAACATGAGACCAAATTTAGTAATAAGGACTCTCAAAGGTTTATTAGGTTCAGAAGGTATGTAAGAGAATTGCAAACTTGTTTGTTTATTATTCACAACACAACATTCATATTTATACCACTCAGGTGACTCTACTCCTTTCTTTACTAGGCCTTAGAAATCTACCCTTTCCTGGATTTACTAAAAGAAGTCTTAGAATAGCCCTTGGTATTTAATTTTTTTCTTGCCTTGTCTCTCAAAACACCTAAGAAAAAATATTTCTAAATAAAAATGCCTCTAAAGATTTCTCTCTTACTACTGTAAGTCCTGTTTTTGCTTTAAGTCAGATTAATCTAAAGTTATTACTTTAAATGCAAGCAAAGGGCCAATGTATCATAAAAAAGAAATCTGACATATTAAACTGTTAGTGAGATGATGCTTATATTTGCAACAGATTAATAAATTTATGTGGATAAATTATCCTCAAAGCAAAGAAAATCAAAATACTTATAAATTAAAATTTAATAACTTGCTATTATATATAAAAAGTTTAATATGCTGTCTGTAATTTTGTGTTTGTGTGTGTATGTGTTTGTATATGTATGTTTTTGCGAGTGGATCTTGTATATGTATATGTTTTTGCGAGTGGATCTAGGAGTGTGTTAAAAAGACTGGTGAGATGAGAGACTAAACTAATTACTGGGAATAATTCCTTACTAGTAGAATTTATAAAATATTTGTGGCCGGAAAGATAGCATGGAAGTAGAGCTTTTGCCTTGAATGCATAAGGATGGTGGTTCGAATCCCATCATCCCATATGGTCCCCAGAGCCTGCCAAGAGCAATTTCTGAGCATAGAGTCAGGAGGAACACCTGAGCACTGCTGTGTGTGACCCTAAAACAATAACAACCACAAAAAATAAAAATAAAAATATATGATACTTCTCTTGACCAAGTAATACATTCTTTAGATTCACAATGAATTAGATAATTAAAGATATTTTTTCCTCATACACTTTTATTCTGCTCTATTTTACTGATATGTTTTCTTTGTAGTGGAAAAGTTTTGTCCAAACCCATTAGTGCTCAGGACCTACTCCAGATTTAGTGTTTAGGGTCACTCATTTCTGTGATCAGAGAGCCCTGTGATTCCAAGGGATTGAAATTGGTCTCCAAAATTTAAAGCTTCCAGGCAGCCTAGAAACTATATTCTTAGTCCTAATTTTTTTTTTAGGCGAGCACACTTAGTTGTGCTCAAGGGATACCCCCTTTCTAGCTCTGCACTCAAAAATTACTCCTGGAAATCTCTAAGGACCATATGGAATGCCAAACATCGTACCATGCAGCATGCAAAGCAAACATCCTACATGTTGTGCTATCATTCTGGCCATGTACTTTGGTTTATTTTATAAAAAAAAAAGGATAGATTACTTATTTGTTAAATATTTAGTAAAGTTGTAGCTGTCCTCAAAAGTAAATGGCGTTTAACAATTTATATTTTTAGACTTTAGATGTTCTTAGATGATTTTAGATTTTAGATGGTTCTATTTAATCCATAGACCTGATTTCCAATATTTTGAATAGCTATAGAATCAAAGTACAAAAATGCTGGTGATATTCTTTTCACATCACAACAGATACAAGTTGGTCATTTACCCCTAATTTTGCTTAGAGACGTTTGTATATATGTATTACCTAATTAATTATGTATATGCCTCCTCACGTGCTCAGAGACCCAGTTGTATGCACAATGATAATTTCATGGTAGGAACAGTCTGACAGTTCAATGTTTGGATCCAAACATGTTGTTGATACTGCTCAGACCAACCAGTTTTGGGGGCCATCAGATTCACATCAGATTTTTATATGGGAAGAAAGTATTTTTTTTGGTGGGGGGCTTCTGCCAATTATTGCATTTAGGACATAATGCATGCTAAGCATAGTCTTCTTACATTGAGCCATGTTCCCTGTTCTATTGAATAAATTATTCATGTAACTATTTGAAGTTTTCTCTCTAAGTTCAAGTCTAGATACAATTTTAAGTGTTTGACAGAAAGAAAGAAAAGGACATAATAAAATTAAAAAATAATAAAGGCAATTTTTTCTTGATATATTTTAGGAAATATTAGATGGTAGCTTTTATCACTATTAGTAATTGAAAAGGTACTTAAAATTGAGAGTAAGTACAGTAATTGAAGAAGTAAATGTTGATATTAATTTTACTTAAATGACTGACAAGATAAATGAACAATTGAAATCATTATGATGGCATTAAAGTACTTCGAGCCTAACTTTCTTGATCATTTTACTGCCAACAATGATTGTTTGAAGGAAATTCATATGCCAAAATATTCTTTCAAAATAAATGGAGAAGAATTGAGAAAAAAGAGAAAGTATCAAAATTGGTAGGGAGGATCATATGTTTGACATAGTAAAAACAGAGTGGAAATCATATTATTAAATAGTTATTGAAATGCACTTGAAACATCTTGTTAAAATTGAAATAACTTTTTTAATTGGAGTATAAATATTGAAGTAGAAATATTTTATGTCTAACTTTCAAGAAAAAATAATATGCGAGTAATTTAGTTTCATGTCCAAAGTTTCATTTAGTCACAAAGCCACATTGTTTGCAAGTGTGAGGTCTTACTTTCATCTTGCCCACTCCCACACTGCATAGAGTACTGACACTGCTCATGAGAATGTTTAACAGACTCTACCTTTAGTAACAAACTGACTAGTGCTGAAGTGTGACTACCCCCTGAGAACACCTTAAAATGTGAAAGCTTTTGCCAAGAGTCTGACTACTAGCCAGTAAAACACATGTGTGAGTATCACAACATCCTGCACCTTAATTACCAGCCTTCCTACACTCACCAGAAAAAGATGATATAAAAAACCCTCCAGTTTTATGGAGCAGAATTGATACAAAAATGGATTTGGGTATGAGTGCAGTCATTGTTTCCAAAATTTCTTATTGCTTAAATCAGTATGAGTAATGTTTCTGCAATAAACAAAGCATTATAGTAACAAGTAATTGTACAGAATATGAAGTGAAAATAGTAACAATTAGTTTATCTTTATTTAATAACTATAAAGAAAATCAAGGGATTAGGGAAATAGTATAGTGTTTGGGGTGCATGTTTTGGGTTTGATGTCAGGTCGACCCTGGAGGTGTTTGAACAGCATTAGATGTGGTCGTGGAGGCCCCTGCACCAGCAGTTTTCCTACAATAATTACTGAACCCATAGGGCTTGTGAAGTACTGAATCTTTGCGTGCTCACATTGACACATTGAACAGGGGCCTTCTGGTCGAGAACCACTTGGGTGACATCTAGTTCTCCCACCCACCCTCACTACTATTTGTGTATTTCCAGATATCCCTCAAACAAAAAATATGATTTAAGAAAGTACACTTTCCTGACACCTTGAAAAATATTGTGACTGAAATTTAACAAGGTATAATAGATTAATATGAATGTTTTTTATTCTTTTTTAAATAGGGAAATAAATAGAATTCCTTTGCATCCTTTGTTTATATATAATATAAAATATAGGAAACTGAAACTTAATTTGTGCATAAGGATTTACTTTTAGAAAGACATGTTTATGTGGGAAAATGAAGGCATGACAGGAGACAGAATCCTGTCTGAATCTAGGAGAGTCACATGAGTCTTTAAAATGGTTTTGATTTCAACTTAAGCAAGAGGAAATTTATTTATTTTCTGTAGAATATAAAGGGTATTACCCCATTTTATTTCTTACAAGCATCTAGAGTATGGGGGAATCATCTTGGTTTCTGATGGTAATAAATAAATGTGATTAAAAAAATAGGCAGTCTAAGATCTGTTATAAGGTTAGTCTAATGATGTAATCACCATTAGGTGGTGTGAGGACAATTCCTCCCAGTTGCTGGGTTCGCCATCACACATTTGTCATTAAATTTTTCCTTTAGACTACTATATTGTCTATACTTTTTTTAAGTCAAAATTTTATTTGATACAAAAATCAATAAAAAATAAACTATATAATTTAAAGACAATTAAAGTAAAATAAAACTAAATCAATAAAAATTAATAAAAACAAATAGTTCTCTATTCAAATTTCTAAAACTTGTTTTATAATGAAACAAGCTGTCAGTAAGAATATAAAATGAAAATATTTCAAGTAAGAAAATGGTCAATACTTACATATAAATAATGAGTAGAAATTGAAGTCATTGTAAATAATATATAACATGCTACTGGATGAAAATAAAGAAATCTGGAGTTATATTGTTAAGGGTCAGAATCATAGGGTATCAGATAGGAAGCTTTCCTTGCTGACAGAAGATCCTGGTTTCAATATCAAGTGCCACCTATGGTTCCCCAATTTCTATCTGGAGTACCCTGAGATTAGAGCCAGGAATAAGCTTTAATAATCACAAGAAACACAAACAAACCAAAACCCAAATATTTGAGACTACAGTTAAAGGTATTATATGAATTTCAATCTAAATCCTTAAAAAATTTAAGAAAAATAAATGCCAGCAAAAAGAAGGGAATAATAAACTGCCATATTTATGAAGAAATCTATTTTCTTTAATATTAACAAAAATGTCTCACTACCAAAACTGACAGACAGAAAAAGAGAAGACAAAAATGAATATTTGCAAGAATTAAATCAATGATAGCTTTTTAGATTTTTAACCATTATAAACACATCATGACATTTCATGCAAAATTTTAGCTATAAATTCAACAATTACAAAGGAATAAATTCTTTTTAAAATTGACAAGTAATACAAAATAAAATAGAGACAAAATGATCTATAGATCATTGAATAATCTTAAATTTGATATTAAATGTTAGCAGAAAATTACCTCTACTTTGTACATAGGAGGTCCCTGGATTCAATTCTAGGACTACATGAACCCACAAACATAGGCAGGAGTAACCACAGAACACTTGTTGAGAGCAGGCTCTAATCACTGTGTCCATATAGGACATAAACAATAAACTAACAATAAATCTTCATTTTATAATTACAATTATGATAGAAATAGTTTAGCCTAAGATTTACTCAGGTCATAGGTGGGTAAAATTTTTTGTTAATGTGTTTCTTAGGACACATCCTCTGAGATGGCAGAATGTAGCTTAGCTGTAAACTTAAAAGCAGTTTTCTTTGTTATAATCATTTCCACATGCCATCTCAGTTTTCAAGTGTTGGGCCTCTTTTATCAAACTAGCTCAGTTTTTGGTTTTCGTTTTGTTTATTTCAAAAGTTCGCTACATATTTTTAATTTATTATATAAAGAAAAAAGAGAGAAGAATGAAAAAAAAAGGAAAATTCTCCACTTTCAAAATGCTGCAGGCAAGGTGGTTCTGACAGCCAGTGTTGTTTGTGTAATACTTCTCAACTCCTTTTATCCTATTCAAGCTATACCTTATTGTTTCCAAGAAATGTAGTTCATTTTTCTCCCCTCTCTTCTTTTTTGGACCTCTTCTTATTGCCCCAGACACACAGCTGGTGGAATGTCACATCTGGACTACTGAAGAGAACTGTCATTATTGTAAATCTTTTTCCATTCTATAGAAGCACAACTGGTACATCTACTATTGAGACACTTGTCACACTCCATAGAAGAGAGTGGAGTCCTAGGGAAGTATGATGCTTTACTATAGCACAGCTTCCTTCTTCGTTATACTTTATGTCTTGAAGATTTAAGTTCTGCTGGAAATGTGGAGAAATAGGGAGAAAAATCTACAAGTTTCCTCTAGGAAAGTAATTTTTCCTTCGAATTTCATTTCACCCTCTACATATATACATACAGAGATACATACACATACATCTATTTATATATAAATACATATGTCCAATCTGTACAACAAAAAATTCACTAATGGTATAGTAGCTGAGACTAACTAGAGCACCCAAACTTAAACACCAAAGTAACTCTTTCTCACTTCTTGATGATACTCAAACCTCTGTGAAATAAGACTCTATCATTGCAAGGAGAATATTGCTTATATTCTGTCTGGAATCATCACATTGTATGCCTTAATGCTCCCATTTGAATTATAATGTCTACCTGTAAGTGTAAAAATATATAATCTCTAAGATAGTACAATGATAGGGCATTTGTCTTGCATGTGTCGGACCAGAGATGGTTCCGGGTTTGATTTCTGGAATCCCATATGATCCTGGAGCCTGCCAAGAATGGTTTCTGAGTGCAGAGTTAGGAGTAACCACTGAGCATAGCTGGCTGTAGCCCAAAACAACAAAAAAATGTATAATCTCCTAAATAATACATTATTGATATTTACATTTTAAATATACAAAAACTTAATATCTCAAAAGTTAATGTGTGTAACAAGTTCCTGAAGCTGACACAATTTGATTCTTAGAATCAATGCTTGGGCTGTAGATTTTAGATATAAAAGGATATGAGAACTATATCAATAATTGAATATTTTATGCTGAAATATTCATGTAAAATGATAAGGAAATATTTTATTAACCACTGATCTTTCTATAAAAAGTAACTATAAAATAGATGAGGTTTCAATAACCTTGACCATGATCACAGCATTAGTGTACTTAATCTATATTTATACCAAGAAAGGATGAATTCAAGTTTGTGTTTTAGTTTTCTGTGACTACAGTAACATACATATATAATATATATACATATACAAAGCACGTGGTTTTAGAGAACAGAAATCATCTATTTTGTAGACACTATAAGTTAGAAATAAAATTTCCAGTATAGCGTGATTCTGTGAAACCGGTAAAGGAGGGGAACCCTTGATCTTCTCTTCTTAAATTCTGGAACTTTTTTTGAGGGGGGCCACATCCGTTTGACGCTCAGGGGTTACTCCATGCTATGCGCTCAGAAATCTCTCCTGGCTTGGGAGACTATATGGGACGCCAGGGAATCGAAGCATGGTCTGTTCGCCAGAGAATCGAACCATAGCTCTTGCAAGGCAGATACCTTACCAGTAGTGCCACCTCTCCGGCCCCAAATTTTTCCTTCTATCTTTGGCAGTCCTTCCTTGGCTTTACTGCACTAATAAAATCATTATCTTTTTGTTGTATGCCTTTCCCTCTTCGTGACTTCTTATAGTGGAGGCTCCTTTATTAAAGCACTAGTCACAATGAATTAAGGGTCCTATTCACACCTGCATTATCTTAAACCAACATCATGTACAGCCTATGACAATTTCATTTGCTATCAGCCCCAGGTCTGATTATCATTATTCTTGTCTAAGTGGGAATCATCTGTGTCAATTTTGTACAATAGGTATTAGTTAAAATAAGCATAAAAAACTTTTTCGATCACAATGGTAACTAGATTATTCAACTCTTGAAACAAATTAAATCTCTGGACAAAATAATTAGCCTCAGTTACAAGTCATATAAACACATTTAACACATGTACACAAACACAAATCACCACAAAAAAAGTAATTGTCAAATTACAAGGCTTTACCAGCATTATATGAACACCATGCAGTATACTTGATAAGTTGTTACTTACCCTGAGATCATGGCATTTATAATTCTTTGGAGCATATCTTTATTTTGTAGAAAACATCTACTCTTTCATCCTGATTTTCTTAGTTTAATTAATTCACCCTAGAAGGAAAAAACTGAAAATTCTTGAAACATACCATCCCATTATCTGTCATTTGTATTATCTGCCCTGTAGACCACAAGAGGTCAATTTCCTCCTTTATAATATTGCATGTATCCTCTTTTTGGATGCGTTGTCCCAAAAAATTAAAAAATAAATAATTTTGAACGAGATACTAATATTTTAATGTATACCAGATTTAAAGTATATTGCTGCATGCCAAATAACTTCAAAAATATGTTAAAACAATACACTTACTCCTTATAGGAAATTTTCATAAGGACTCTAAAAATTTACTCAGATACAATATAGTCTTACTTTTTCTTGCTGTGTTAATTATTATGAGTTATAAGAAATTTATGTGGATTATGAAAAGTTATAAAATATCCATCTTAATGGCAGTAGTATAAAGAGCACCATAAAGTTAATTATTTACGTATTTCATTTAGTCCAAATTTATTCTAAAAAGAAATACTACATAAGTCATTGTAAGGATGTCAATGAATTAATGTCTGATTCTTAGGGGACTTAACATTTCTTAGCAACCAGTATAACACAGAACCTAATAGAATGCCAAATAAGTAAAGTTTGATTCTTTTCTTAGGAGTCATTACATTCTCACAGCAAAGAAAACAGCATATGAAAACTTAAAGAATAAATAGAAAGCAATAAGTGCATGTGATTATGTTTCTATGAGAGATAAGTGGTGATGAAGGGGAATTCTGAGTAGAAGGACACTTTTAAACATGGGCCTATATATAAATATGTAAATATTTATAAATTTAGATTATTTTTATAAATATAATTTAAAAATTTATATTTTATGTAAATACATAAAATATATTTAAAAGTTTGCTTTTTATGTGGAAGTGGGGTTTAAGGCCAAACTAGTTCACACTCAGGTGTTACTCCTGGCTCTGTGCTTGGGGCTCACTCCTTGATTAGCTTAGGAGACTTTATATAGTGTTAGGGATTGAAGTAGGGTCAGCCTCAAGCAATGCCAACACCTATCCTTTATATTGTTCTGGCCACCAAATCTGTTTTTAAGATGAGGTATTATTTTTTATCTTGTTAAGTGATACTTGGTTTTATGTAAGCATTTTCAAAAGGACTTGTGATACTGTTAATAAATCTTAGGTTGCTTGACTGTGTAAAGACGAATATTGGTTAGCATGTACTATAGACATATTCCTTCAAGTAGGTGTAGATTTCCATCACAGTAGGGGAGATGAATAAAAAAGAATTCTGAAAACCATTTTATGGATTCCAGTCCTAGAATCTACTTACATAATGCCTCTACATAAATTTTATTTGTACAATTTTGACATAAACACTAGTATAAAACTTTCAGTTTTCATATTTTAAAACCTAGAATATAAGTATGTCTATGCAATAAATTAATCATTTCTATGAAAAGTAGTTAATTATTTCTATCAGGATATTGTGGCAAGTACTTCCTAAACTGAAATAACTAATTTATCTACAAAAATATTGTTTTTTTCATCTCTGAGTTTTCTGTTTCAAGTTTTCTCATTTCTACTCCCATAGCTGCTTGAGTTTTATGAGTTTATTTTTCTTTAATTTCTTTGAACATCCTTAACATTTCCTCTCTAAAGTCATGATCAGAGTTCTTATTTAGGTGGCTGAACTAGCATCTTTAGTCACAAGGTGTGTTCTTCTCCGTAGTTTTCCTATTCATGTGGTATTATTATGTGTAGTTTTACAGATTTTTTTTGACTGAAATAAATGCACAGACATGAAGCAAACCATTAAATACTCTTCTGGTCTCACACACCTCAACTAGATTCAAATTGGGGCTTTCTTCAAAAAAAAAAACCGAAAACTTCACCCACTATCAACATCTGGGTTTACATAACTCAATTAGATTGAAAATGACACTTTTTAAATCCAAGCTCTGGCTACCACCTATTGGTTTCACATATCTTTATTTTTTAATTTAATATCTTAATTTAAACACCTTGATTACAAATACAATTGTAGTTGGATTTCAGTCATGTAAACAGCACCCCCCTTCACCAGTGCAACATTCCCATCACCATTGTCCCATCTCAGATTGATTCCTGTTAATTTTTTATTTATTTAAATTTGAGAATACTTATTTTAAAAGGTGAAATTTTTATTTTTCCTTTTATTTAAACACCATGATTACAAAGTTGTTAATGATTAATTCTTTTTTTTTTTTTTTTTGGTTTTTGGGTCACACCCGGTGACGCTCAGGGGTTACTCCTGGCTATGCGCTCAGAAGTCGCTCCTGACTTGGGGGACCATATGGGACGCCGGGGGAATCGAACCGCGGTCCATCCTAGGCTAGCGCAGGCAAGGCAGGCACCTTACCTCTAGCGCCACCGCCCGGCCCCATGATTAATTCTTAGTCTTAAAATATTTCTCATCCTTCACCCATGAATGTTTCCCAGCACCATTATCCTAAGTCTTCTCACCCTCCACCAGCCAGTCTCTGAGGCAGGTATTCTACTTCTCTTTCTCTACCCTTTTTATTTATAGACACTGTGGTTTTCATTATTGCTAATATAGAGTTACTGTACCTATTATTTTATCTCTGTTAATCACATAGTTATTTTCCAAAGTGATAAGTTCCATCTAACATTGTGATAGTGTTCTCTTCTCTGACCTACCTGCTCTACTCCACTATTTCTGTCAAGCTTCCTACCTTGTATTAGTCATCTCAGATCTCCTCTCTATTGTCTCTGAATATTATTACCATAGTATATTTTTTTATTTTTCTTTTAAATCATGAATGATTCAGGTTATTTTATGTCTATTTATTTCATTTCACTGAGCATTATACTCTCCATATCCACCCATGTATAAGAAAAACTGCATTACTTTAATTTTCTTAAAAATTGCATAGTATTACACTGTTTGGATAGGATATACCATAGATTCTTTAGTCATTCATATGTGTTTTGATATTTTCAGTGACCATTTAACTTTATACTGTCAGTCACAAATCTTTTATATATTTTTCAAAAATATTTCTTTAGTATTTTTCTCATACATTCCAGAAATTTTAATTTTATATAAATTAGTATATTTAAGTTAGTACTACTTCTAAGTTCTTTTTTTTAGTCTTGCTTTTCTGTCTTTAATTTTCTTACTTTATTCATTTGGGTAACGTTATTTGACAATCCTTGAAGTTCATTAAAATTTTTTTCTGCTGTGTCAAAGTAGTTGTGGAAAATTAGTCATACACTATTTTGATGAACTTCTCTTTCATTCTTTTTTTCTTTCCTTTTCTTTTTTCTTTCACTTTTTTCTCTTTTCTTTCTTTCTTTCTTTCTTTCTTTCTTTCTTTCTTTCTTTCTTTCTTTCTTTCTTTCTTTCTTTCTTTCTTTCTTTCTTTCTTTCTTCTTTCTTTCTTTCTTCTTTCTTTCTTTCTTCTTTTTCTTTCTTCTTTCTTTCTTTCTTTCTTTCTTTCTTTCTTTCTTTCTTTCTTTCTTTCTTTCTTTCTTTCTTTCTTCTTTCTTTCTTTCTTCTTTCTTTCTTTCTTTCTTTCTTTTCTTTCTTCTTTCTTCTTTCTTTCTTCTTCTTTCTTTATTCATTCTTTTTTCTTTTCTCTTCTTTCATCATTAGAACTACTTAAAGTACCAATCTATTCTTGCATGTTGTCTTGCATTCCATTAGAATTTTTAACTAATTTAAAAGTATAGTTTTCATTACAACAACATAATCATTAGGAGCACCAACCCACTTTATAGAGGCAAATTTTTATAGAGGAAAACTTAGCACCAGTGTTTTTATAAACTCAGTTTACCCATATAAGATTAAATTTATAATTGAAAATTTATAGTACTTTAAATCAATTAATATGGAACCCATGAAAAAAATAATGTACACAGATGTATTTACATTTCAAACTTGTGTTTTTAAAATTCATTTTATTTTTAAGTTGTTCAAAGAGTTTCAATATATTTTTGTGGTCATGTCTGGTTCTTGAGCTTACTGCTATGTCAAGTATGGTTTTTTGAAAACCTCCTAAGGAGACTGGAGGGATAGTACAGCCAGTAGAGCATTGGCCTTGAACATGACTTTTATCCCCTTGATTAATCCCTGATATCTCATATTGTCACTTGAACACTGCCAGTTATGATTATTGAGTGCAGGCCAGATGAGCATTGCCAGATGTAGCCCTCCCACAACCCAAATAAAAAAAAAGAAAAAAATGTCCTAATAGTTTTAAATGCTAAACATTGCACAGGGACAAAGAAGCAAATTACTTTGTGCTTATAAGTGTATATATTTTTTCTAGAATATAAAACTGGAATTAACCTATATTAAGGGAAATTGTCACAATTATGTTTACTTTCTGTCTTTTATGTGGAATAAGACATACTCCATGTCCCTAAAATATAGGTATGGCTTTTTATTTCTGAAGACTCTCTCTTTTTTATGGTTATACACTCAACATCTAATCATGCCCTTTTTCATGATAAAGATTTTCACTCTCAGTTTCTAAATGCAACAAATTTTCAGCAAAGAGCAAAAGTGATGTTGCTTGCCTCCCCCATATGTTAACAAATATATATTTTAATGAGCACAAGAAGATGAAATGGATCTTTATTTAATGTCTAGCTACTGACATAAGGTCACTGCTAGTCTTACCCTCATGTCCACCCAACAATCATAGCTCTGAAATGTTTTAATATTTTCTATGAATGCTTCAAAAGGTGTGTGGAGAAAGATGTATATAAATTTAATTTTAAGTTTTCAGACTTTATTGTGTATACTTTCTATTCATCGAATAATTAAAGTGATGTGTTTTATTGATTGTATGTTTTTTTTCTCTCAAGTGAAAGCTTGTTCATGACTTCTTTCTCTCGGTAGCAAAAACTAAGGAAAGTAGTTCATTGTGCATCTTTAATTATCTTGGCTACTGTAAAAATCAGAAAGTTGGCATTGTCATCTTATATATGAGATTATGTTATTTTTGATTCGTTTTGTTTTTTGGTCACACCCATTTGATGCTCAGGGGTTACTCCTGGCTAAGTGCTCAGAAATTGCCCCTGGCTTGGGGGAACCATATGAGAAACCGGAGGATCGAACCGCGTTCCTTCCTTGGCTAGCGCTTGCAAGGCAGACACCTTATTTCTAGTGCCACCTCACCAGCCCCGAGATTATGTTATTTTTAACTATGAATACTCTGACTATAATCTGAACAAGAAGCCAGATACTATGGGTAATTGAGAAAAATAAAAATTATTATTATATTAGTAATAGTAAATATGTTGCTACAAGTTCAGTGTTCTAAATGTCTTGTTCACATCACCTCACAAATTATAAAAAGAATTTAATAAAGTCCTATTAATTTTAAAGGTCTGTTACCAATAAAGTATTTTATATTCCCAAATTCCTACAATAGAATATTAAAAATAGTCTGCTACATCTCAAGTCATCAAACATTAAGTATATTTGGTTTCTATAATATGAAGTTTCATGTTAAAAATATTAGTGCTATTAGTTTTATGCAGTAGGTGCTCAACATACACTTTCAGCTATTCTAATTTTCAGGTTAAAATTTATTGTTATCATTAAAATTTCAAAAGTCCATAAAAATAATTATTGGGGTTTTGTCATTCTTTTAAATAAATTTTCCTTTCTTTTGTACCATATTTTGTGCAACATTTTATTCAGATGCTTCAGTATTTTTTTGCTAAAAAATAGCATGTACATTATTATTAGATTATTGTTTTAGGAGGAAATGATTTTCCCAATCAATGTTTCTTTCAAGATGTTGATAATCACTTGGACAGTTAATGGGAACAATAGTTTTTTATGGCTACTAACACAGAGATGAGTTTGGGATCAGTCAGAAAGATTTCTAAAGTAAGGACTTTCTATTTACCCTGTTTGAGTTTGTAAATAGGGGAGAAATAAATATTCTGAGGGTATTTATGGGTGCTGCATTATGCAATTTTGACTTATATATTTCCAGGAACAACCATTCAATCTTATACTTCTGATTTAGAAATTCTTTTTTGTTTTTGTTTTTGTTTTTTTTCTTCTTTATTTGAACATCTTGATTACATAAATGATTGTGATTAGGTTTCAGTCATGTAAAGAACACCCCCTTCACCAGTGCAACATTCCCACCACCAATGTCCCAAATCTCCTTCCATCCCACCCCACCCCCACCTGTACTCCAGACAGGCTTTCCATTTCCCTCATTCATTCACTTGATTATGGTAGTTCTCTGTGTAGTTATTTCTATAGCTGTAATCACCACTCTTTGTGGTGAGCTTCATGGAATGAGCTGGTGTTCCAGCCCTCCTCTTATTGTCTCTGAGGATTGTTACAAAAATGATTTATTTTTCTTAAAACACATAGATGAGTGAGACTATTCTGCGTCTATCTCTCCCTCTGACTTATGTCACTCAGCATGATAGATTCCATGTACATCCATGTATAGAAAAATTTCATGACTTCATCTCTCCTGATGGCTGCATAATATTTCATTGTGTATATGTACCACAGTTTTTTTAGCCATTCGTCTGTTGAGGGCATCTTGGTTGTTTCCAGAGCCTGGCTATTGTGAATAGTGTTGCAATAAATATAGGTGTGAGGTTTTTGTATTGTATTCTTGTGTTCTTAGGGTATATCCCTAGGAGTGGAATAGCTGGGTCGAATGGGAGCTCAATTTCCAGATTTTGAAGGAATCTCCATATTGCTTTCCATAGAGGCTGGACTAGACGGCATTCCCACCAGCAGTGGATAAGAGTTCCTTTCTCTCCACATTCCCGCCAGCACTGATTGTTCTCATTCTTTGTGATGTATGCCAATCTCTGTGTGTGAGGTGGCATCTCATCATCGTTTTGATTTGCATCTCCCTGATGATTAGTGACGAGGAGCATTTTTTCATGTGCCTTTTGGTCATTTGTATTTCTTTTTTATCAAGATGTCTGTTCATTTCTTCTCCCCATTATTTTATGGGATTAGATGTTTTTTTCTTGTAAAGTTCTGTCAGTTCCCTGTATATTTTGGATATTAGCCCCTTATCTGAAGGGTGTTGGGTGAATAGTTTCTCCCACTCGGTGGGTGACTCTTGTATCCTGGGCTCTATTTCTTTTGAGGTGCAGAAGATCTTATATTGCCCAACTGAAACCACAGATCTGTGACACTACTATTTTTAATTTCCTTCTGTTATGTCCTAGACTAACCCTATTATTGTTAAGCACCATGTGGTCACAGTTAGAGTAATTCAGGTTGAATTTTTCAATTTACCTTGAATCTATTTTGGGTGGCTCTCCTGATCTATTTATAATTCTGAACCTATCCCTTTAAAATAAGGTTTATTTTTTTTTATCTTATAGAATAAAACTCTTAAAACTGTTGCTAGAATACAATTAAATTTTAACATTTTGAGGCATAATGTATGTTGATAAGTTAGTAGACTAACTCAGTTTTTTAAAATTTAATTTTGACAATCATTAGTACATAGACTTCCAGCTGATCTGAGTGACTTTCACCACAAATATGCCAGTCTCAATAGTTTCCCTTTTGATTTCAAAAGGATCTTTTTGTTGTAGGTATTATTTTACTATTATTGTTGGTATTTCTTTTATTAATTCTGTTTAAAAACTCTGGATAATTGACGTAACATTTTAATATCATGGCTAAATCTTACCTAATTCCATTCATCCAAATCTTAGCTTTTTATTTTAATCATATTCGTTTTATAGAGTAAGGAAGAATTTTTTTTATGATTTTAATTTTTGGTCATATTTGGAGGCACACATTGATTACTCCTAGCTCTGTGCTTAAAAATTACTCTTGATAGTGATTGAGGAGCCATATGGGGTGCCAGGATTTACACCTGGGTTGGCAGCATGCAAGACAAATGCCCTGTACACTGTATTATTGCTCCAGCCACTGGATTATTTAATATATTTAAGAACAGAATAGAAGAGTATACTAAGCTAAGCCCAAATGAGGCATGAGTATAATATTACTTATATTCCTCTATACAGAAAATATTTAAAATTAACACATATTGAATGTAATTAAAACCTATAAATGACTGACCTTATGAAACATACATTATCTAGATAGGTATGATTTAATCAAGTACATTTTTGAAAATATATATCAAGAGGTTATAGAAGGAAAAAACAAAAGTAGTTCAACTGCTACTCTTGGTTGATGATTGAAAATACACATGACAGGGAATCCAAGCAACCTCGAGTTAGGAAAGGCTGATAGCTAATGAGATAATGGAGATGAATGAGGCATTTAATTGAAAGAAACTAAGTTTTTCTAATAAAACAAATGCTTGAGTTTTCCTCAGAATCTGTAAACAGAAAGTTAATTTGACTGTTAACTTGATTTCAAACTCCCATATCTTTAAGTACTGACCTTAATAAGATTATGTGAAAAATCTTTCAGATAAATCTTTTAATTAATACATTGCATTATCAGTTAAATATTTAAAATTACATAAATATTAATTTAATGCATCTTCTCTCTTTGTTATATGGTATACATATACTTTCATTTTGTTTTGGAAATAATCAAGATATTTATTGTAACATGATAAAAATAATAAATCAGGGGCCGGGCGGTGGCGCTGGAGGTAAGGTGCCTGCCTTGCCTGCACTAGCCTAGGACAGACCGCGGTTCGATCCCCCGGTGTCCCATATGGTCCCCCAAGAAGCCAGGAGCAACTTCTGAGCGCATAGCCAGGAGTAACCCCTGAGTGTCACAGGGTGTGGCCCAAAAACTAAAAAAAAATAATAATAAATCATATATGTATATATAGATATGTAAATATATACACATATATATACACACATATAAGTCAATTGGTTCTCAGAACACTTGATTCATAGAAGAAGGATACACTCACCATTTTGAGACTTCAAAATTTTCTAAACTTAAAAAAATAAGTTTTAATTTTTAGTCTTTATAATCAAAATTAGATTATAGGTATTAATTAGATATGGTATTTAGAATAACTGCATAAAGGAATGCAATGATATAAATGGAGATTTTTGAGAATACTTTTTACCCTTTGTACAATGAGGAGCATGAAAGGATTTGAGTGGAGAAGAAGAAAGACAAATGTGAAACAATGGAGAACAGGGGCCAAGGAGACTTAGGTGCATAGATGGGGTTCAGAAAGGACAAACAAAATATATGAATTCACAGAGTCAATAAAAATTAAATTATTAGATCCAAAATTGAACAACAAAACATAAAAACCAGTCTGTTATGATGGCTAGCTGGTGTAGGGGATGGACTCTGGAAACGTTGGTCAAACAAGGTTGACACTAGTGGAGGGCTTGGTACTGGAATGTTATATGTGTAATACTCAACTATGAGTAACTTTGTAATTACAATGCCTTTTAAATAAAAAATAAATAGCCCAGAATCATAGCACAACAGATAGGACATTAGCCTTACAAGTAAGTTTGATCCCCAACATCCCCTGTGATACCCCAGGCCTGAGAGAAATAATTTCTGAGAGCAGAACCAGGAGTAGTCCGTCATCTCCACTAAGTATGGCCCATATCCCCCCAAATAAAGAAAAATAAAAAAAATAATTAATTTTTAAAATAAATATAGATTACAAAAAATGTTGCATTTGAAACTGAAAGCTAAAATATTTTAGAGAACAAAGCGGGAATTCTAGCAAAAACAAACTAAACCTTCACAAATCAATTCAGTCTAGGATCAAAAATGCTTACTTATTTTAAGGAATATATATATCAGAGTTGGAGATATAAAACCACAGGAAACATGTTTGCCTTATATAAAGCATGCCCTAGTTATTTTATGACTTCTTAACCACTGTAAGTTCCCAAATTACAGTGACACTGTCTCTGTAATTTCTTTTTTTTTTTTTTTTTTTGGTTTTTGGGCCACACCTGGTAACGCTCAGGGGTTACTCCTGGCTATGTGCTCAGAAGTTGCTCCTGGCTTGGGGGACCATATGGGACACCGGGGGATCAGAACCGCACTCCGTCCAAGGCTAGCGCAAGCAAGGCAGGCACCTTACCTTTAGCCGCCACCCGCCCGGACCCGTCTCTGTAATTTCTGAGTATAGAAGCAGGGATAGCTTCAGAGGTCTCAAAGTATGAAATTAAACTTTCTCTGAAATGTATTTCATATCTGTATAGCATACAGGTATATTCCACAAATAAGAAAAAATCCAAAAATAGTGGTCAGTTTTCTTTAACATTCCAGAGCAGATATTAAAACAGAAAAAAATAGAATTTCTTGTTCACTCAAGCATATTTTATTTTTGGTTTTGGGGTCAACACCCAGCAGCGATCAGGTGTCAGGCCTTCTCTAATGCTCGGAAATAGCTCCTGGCAGGCTCGGGGACCATATGGGATGCTGGGATTCGAACCACCATCCTTCTGCATGCAAGGCAAATGCCCTACCTCTATGCTACCCTCTCTGGCCCCATTCAAACATATTTTAGAAGCCTGAGATATAGTATAATAAATAGGAGTGCGATCATGTTAGTTGATTACCCAGGATTAATAATACCTTGGGCTCCATAGATTTTCCCAAGCCTCCCAGAAGTGATCCCACATCTCAGTACTGAGTGTAAGGCCTGACCACTACTGGAAATACCTCCCTTATCCATGCACCCCCCCAAAGACAGTAGAAAACCCTATCAAGTATGGATTTTGTGTACCAAAGAAGAGCATCATAAATAATTTTTATTGCCTTTAACTAGTGGATTTTTGGCAAGTTGCTTATTTTGGAAAGTTGTTTATTATAGTTGTTTATTATATCTGACTTGATGTACTAAATATATTTTTCATTTTCATCTTAATTGCGTTTAATATTATGATTCTAGTTTTGAATGCAAAGCAAATATATGTGTATATAGAGGTATATATATTCTAGACCCTTCTCTTTCACTTTTTCAACAAATAGGCAATTATATTTTCTCACATATGTTTTCTTTTCTAATTTATTGTTCAGGTTTGATCCAAACACTGATAGCCTAATTAGTTTACTAGATTATTGCATTATCTTTAAAAGAGCTGTCTATGAAGACTGATATACTAACATTATTATTTATTGCATATTTCTGTATGTGTGTATTATCCCATAAATGCATGTGTTTACACAAAAACAGAGAGATGATAGATTGATAGATAAATAGATGATAGATAGACAGATGATAGACAGATAGACAGATGATAGATAGATAGATAGATAGATAGATAGATAGATAGATAGATAGATAGATAGATAGATAGATAGATAGATAAATGATATATATATATTTGTGTTTGGTCCACAGTCGGTGATGCTTAGGGCCTATACCTGGCTCGCCAGCCAGTTATTTTGAAAAGTGCTCAAGGAACCATATTGGAGGCCATAAATCAAACCTGAATCAGTTGCATAAAAGGCACGTACCATACCACTGTACTAATGTATAGTTTAGATAAAAATAAAAATGGATATACTTCAAAAGTAAAATAACTGACAAAACGTGGGTGCTGAAAGGAGGTAAAGTAATATGTATGCTACCTTTCAGTAACAGTAACTAAAAGAAAAAGAAAATAAAAAGGGTCTGCGATAGGGCAGGCTGGAGGGTTGAAGGAAACTGGAGACTATAATGGAGAGAATTGGGCATGATTAGGGAATAGGTGCTTGAATACTGTAAAATTAAATATCAATTATGGATAATTTTGACACTATGTATCTCAAAGTTATTAAACAAATTAAAAAATGTTTTAAGTAATAAAAAACTGTCTATTGTACTTGATTATATAAGTTTCTATTAAAAAGAATGTTTCTGGTGCTGGAGTGAGTGATAGCACAGAGGTAGGACTTTTGTCTTGCAGGTGGCCAAACCAATATGGACTCTGGTTCTCTCTCTGGCACCCCATATGGTCACCCAAACCTGCTAGGAGCAATTTCCGAGCACAGAGCTTGGAGTAACTACTGAGCACTACAATATGTGTCCCCAAAACAAACAAAACAAATAAAAAAGAAACTTTTTCACTGGCAAAATGACCAGATAAAGAACTGAATCCAGGAAAAAATAGGGGCCAGAATGATAGTACAATGAATAGGGCATTTGCCTTGTATGTAGCCTACCTGCTCTGGTTTGATCTTGGCATCCTATATGGTCCCTTGAGCCAGCCATTAGTGATTGTGAGTCTAGAGCCAAGAGTAACCCTGAGCATTGTTGAGTGAGGCCCCAAAACCCAAAAAACATAAAAACGGAGGAAAATAATAAGTGATTTAACATATATTTTTGTTTAGAAGAATTGAAACATGAAAATCAATATTCCAAAGTAATAGAGGAGTTGACTTAAATAATAATATTGGTTTCAATTTAGTAGCAATATAAGGGTCAAACCAATTATAACAATGATATAGTATAACATATGTTAATCATATGTCAATGTCAATAGTAATATCCTATTACATAGATATTACTCCTAAATTTACATAGAATTTACTTACATATATAATTCTAAAAGATGCATCTATTCATATATATATATACAAATTATCAGTGTAATTCTGAATTGTACATATATCTATTGTGTGATATACATAAATATATAAATATAACAAGTCTAAGGAAATATACAGGTACATATATGCATATATATATATATATATATATATATTCAAATCGGATGACATAGGACTAAAAATCCTAAAGTTCTAGCCATCAATTACACCCAGAATAAGGGAATCAATGAGTAGAGGATTTACATAAAGTTAGAATATAGGGACAGCTCAAATTTTGGATTAAAAATGACCGAAACTTTATTTCCACAGTAAGATAAAAATTAAAGTTTTTCTATTTGTTTGTCTGTTATTACAATTTCTTTTTGAATTACTTATTTTTACTTTATAGTCTATTTCTCATTGATTGGCATGTGAAATCCTTCCATTTTTCAAAGCTGCCTTATATATGTACAAAAATAAATTTTCTTAACCTACTCTTCAGTCTGCTAGTAAAATATTATCCAACAGTTCTCACGTCTCTTTAGACCTAATGAAATTTATTTGGTACTTTCTTCATGACAGAGAAAGATAAATGAAGTGTTATAATAATATGGCATTAAAATTAGGTCAATCAAAAAACACTTCATATTGTACTTTTTAAGAATTCTGAAATGCTTTTTCTTATTTCACCTTGATTTTTCTCTTTACTCTATCATTTTAATCAGCATAAAGTATATTTTATTATCAGATATATTAAAAGAATAAAAATCCTCCTTTGACCCCATTCTTTCTAACATATTTCTCTTTTAAATATAACAACTATTAGAATCACTATCAAAATGCTTTCACTTCAAATATCTCTTGTTTTAAACAGGCCTTTTTTAGTTACTAAAAAAAAAAGAGAGAAAAAAATTATCTTCTAAAATGATCATTCTCCTTAATGCCACTAAGGTCAGTGGTTGAGTTGATTTAAATTACTCAGACTTAAGCTTAAATGCCATATTAATCATACAAAAATTATATAGATTTTTAGAATTTGTGAGACTGTTTACCATTGGCTTTTCTCCTACTGTGTTCAGTGGACTTCCTTAAATCCCATTACTTATTTTTTAAACTTCTATTACTCATCTTACCACTTCATCTTCATATGCCAATAGTATAAGCCTTGCACTTCTCCATCTGTATTTGATAACTAAGATTAATATTAAGACTTTTATTTTAATGCAGATCATTGCATCCACTATATAATAGACATTTCTGGATCTTGTATCAGAATTAAAATTTAGATATTTCCAATGATAGATGTCTCCAAAAAATCCTACATGCAAAACAAATGCTTTACTACTTATTCTATCTCACTCCCTGAAATTTTTAAGTATGGTTAAAGATGTCTAGACTTAACCTGTAAGGTACATGATAAATATGTATCTCTAGCTTATCTTGATATAAATAAAAACCCGTTAACTACTTTGTCAAATGAAGTATAATTTAAGCCTTTTATTTTTCTTAGTTAGACCTTAATATTGTGTTTAGGGTTCAATATTTTTACTGATTTGTACTAAGTGATTACTAAATTATAGAGCAGCATGGAAAGTTAATTAACCTAAAGTTTGAGAAATTATAAAAAATAAAATCTTGTGTGAATTTCCTTTTAAACAGAATCAATCATATATGTATTTATTTTGTTTTTTAAACCTGAAAAATTTTATTTGGGGCTTTTTATTATCACCACATGACTTTACCTATTCTATCTGATAAACATATTTCTTCCCTTTTCTTTATTTTAGAATAACATAAATTTGTCTCCTTTGACAGCTATTGTCTTGAAATTATCTTAAACTTTTCTTATTTATATTCTACAATATTCTATCACAAAACACTTTTTTCTTCAAAAAAGAAAAGCCCAGGCCCAGATGGTTTTCCTAATGAATTTTTTCAAATCTTTCAAGAGGAGCTACTACCTATCCTAGCCAGACTCTTCCATGAAATTGAAAAAAAAGGGAACTCTCCCAAACAGCTTTTATGAAGCCAACATTACCTTGATACCAAAACCAGACAGAGATGCTGCCAAAAAAGAAAATTACAGACCAATATCCCTGATGAATGCTGATGCAAAGATCTTCAACAAAATCCTGGCAAATAGGATCCAATGCATCATCAAGAAGATCATACACTACGACCAAGTAGGCTTCATCCCAGGAATGCAAGGATGGTTTAACATCCGTAAATCTATTAACATCATACACAACATCAACAACAAGAAAAATAAAAATCACATGATCATATCAATAGATGCAGAGAAAGCATTTGATAAGGTCCAACACCCATTCTTGATCAAAACTCTCAGCAAGATGGGAATGGAAGGAACCTTTCTCAATCTAGTTGAAGCCATCTACCACAAGCCAATGGCAAATATTATCCTCAATGGAGAAAAACTAAAAGCCTTTCCTCTAAATTCGGGTACAAGACAAGGCTGTCCTCTCTCACCACTCCTCTTCAATATAGTACTGGAAGTTCTTGCTATAGCGATCAGGCAAGAAAAAGATATCAAGGGAATTCAGATAGGAAAGGAAGAAGTCAAACTCTCATTGTTTGCAGATGATATGATACTCTACTTAGAAAACCCTAAAGACCTCCACCAAAAAGCTTCTAGAAATAATAGATTCAGATAGGAAAGGTGGCAGGCTACAAAATCAACCTACAGAAATCAATGGCCTTTTTATACACCAATAATAATAGGGAGGAGATGGAAGTCAGGAAAGCAATCCCATTCACAATAGTGCCACACAAACTCAAATATCTTGGAGTCAACTTGACCAAAGACGTGAAGGACCTATACAAGAAAACTATAAAGCCCTGCTCCAAGAAATAAGAGAGGACACACGGAAATGGAAACACTTACCCTGCTCATGGCTTGGCAGGATTAACATCATTAAAATGGCAATACTCCCCAAAGCATTATACAGATTTAATGCGATCCCCTTAAAAATACCCATGACATTCTTCAAAGAAGTGGATCAAACACTTATGAAGTTCATCTGGAACAATAAACATCCTCGAATAGCTAAAGCACTCCTAGGAAAAGGAAAATGGGAGGCATTACTTTCCCCCAACTTTAAACTGTACTACAAAGCAATAGTTATTAAAACAGCATGGTATTGGAATAAAGACAGACCCTCAGATCAGTGGAATAGGCTTGAGTTCTCAGAGAACATTCCCCAGGCATACAATTACCTAATTTTTGACAAAGGAGCAAGAAATCCTAAGTGGAGCAGAGTAAATCTCTTCAACAAGTGGTGCTGGCAGAACTGGTTAGCGACTTGCAAAAAAGCGAACATAGACCCCCAGTTAACATCATGTACGAAGGTAAAATCCAAATGGATTAAAGACCTTGATATCAGACCAGATACCATAAGGTATATAGAACAACATGTCGGTAAAACACTCCATGACATTGAGACTAAAGGTATCTTCAAGGAGGAAACTGCACTTTCCAAACAAGTGGAAGCAGAGATTAACAGATGGGAATACATTAAACTGAAAAGCTTCTGCACCTCAAAAGAAATAGTGCCCAGGATACAAGAGTCACCCACTGAGTGGGAGAAACTATTCACCCAACATCCTTCAGATAAGGGGCTAATATCCAAAATATACAGGGCACTGACAGAACTTTACAAAAAAAAAACATCTAATCCCATCAAAAAATGGGGAAAAGAAATGAACAGACACTTTGATAAAAAAGAAATACAAATGGCCAAAAGACACATGAAAAAATGCTCCTCGTCACTAATCATCAGAGAGATGCAAATCAAAACAACGATGAGATACCACCTCACACCACAGAGATTGGCGCACATCACAAAGAATGAGAACAATCAGTGCTGGCGGGGATGTGGAGAGAAAGGAACTCTTATCCACTGCTGGTGGGAATGCCGTCTAGTACAGCCTCTATGGAAAGCGATATGGAGGTTTCTTCAAAAACTGGAAATTGAGCTCCCATTCGACCCAGCTATTCCACTCCTAGGGATATACCCTAGGAGCACAAGAATACAATACAAAAACCCCTTCCTCACACCTATATTTATTGCAGCACTATTCACAATAGCCAGGCTCTGGAAACAACCAAGATGCCCTTCAACAGACGAATGGCTAAAGAAATTGTGGTACATATACACAATGGAATATTATGCAGCCGTCAGGAGAGATGAAGTCATGAAATTTTCCTATACATGGATGTACATGGAATCTATCATGCTCAGTGAAATAAGTCAGAGGGAGAGAGAGAGACGCAGAATAGTCTCACTCATCTATGGGTCTTAAGAAAAATAAAAGTCATTTTTGTAACAATCCTCAGAGACAATTAGAGGAGAGCTGGAACACCAGCTCACTCCATGAAGCTCACCACAAGAGTGATGAGCACAGTTATAGAAATAACTACACTGAGAACTACCATAATCAAGTGAATGAATGAGGGAACTGGAAAGCCTGTCTGGAGTACAGGTGGGGGTGGGGTGGGATGGAGGGAGATTTGGGACTTTGGTGGCGGGAATGTTGCACTGGTGAAGAGGGGTGATCTTTATAGGACTGAAACCTTATCACAATCATTTATGTAATCAAAATATCCAAATAAAGAGAAAAAAAAAAAAAAAAAAAAAAAAAAAGATGATTCTTGTTTTTACCCTTTACTTCTTTAAAAACAGTTTAAGTAGATACCACCCCTATTATTTGTGTTTTATTTTAAGTTTCTAAATCTTCCTACATGAACTTCACTCACTTTCTTATTAAAATATATTTTTCACTCAGCAGCCAGAGGAATTTTTTCAAATGTAGATTATATAATTTTGGCAAAACTTCCTATTTTAATTAGGAAAAAAAGCCAAATTATTGTGAAACCTACAGAATTCTTATTCTACATATTACTAATTTCATTCAAAATAGTCTTAGTGTGTACTAAGCATGTTTTTTAAAGATGACTTCACATTCCACTTTATTTGTATGTATTTTTCACATCTTTTATTTGAGATTTGTCAATTAATTTTCTAATACATGTCAAGAAAAACTATCAAGAGTGTTATAACTCCTGATTTTTCTGTTTTAATTGTCTATCAGGATTTTTACAAAACAGAAAATTATATTTATTTTTTAATTTATTTGAAGTAATGGACCATCAAGTGGTATTTTAAGAAGTCCACCCGGAGAGATAGCACAGCGGCGTTTGCCTTGCAAGCAGCCGATCCAGGACCAAAGGTGGTTGGTTCGAATCCCGGTGTCCCACATGGTCCCCCATGCCTGCCAGGAGCTATTTCTGAGCAGACAGCCAGGAGTAACCCCTGAGCACCGCCGGGTGTAGCCCAAAAACCAAAAAAAAAAAAAAAAAAAAAAAAGAAGTCCAGGAAACTTTTCCTGTGAGTTCCCACCGAAGAGCCCTGGTTCATTGCAAGAGTCCAATGATGCAGTGCAGATCAGCTGCTCCCATGGTTGGCATTAATTAATGAACAAACAGTATTGCTGCAATCATCCAGGACTTCATTAGGAGAAACTCCTGGGATCATGTGATGTCAGGGAGAGATCAAAAGTTGGGCAAACATGGAGCGAGCCCTTTATTTCCTGTATTATTTTTTTCTCTCTCCTTGCTCTCTTTTATTGTACTCACCAGAATCATACACTTTTAGAATGTGACAAAGTCTGGTTTTGATAAATACTTGAGAAGTTAAGTATGCATTATAAGATATTTCTGTCTACAAAGTTGGAAAAGAAATGTATCCATTACCTTTTGTTATTTAAGGGTCCATTAATAGCATATATAAAACAAATCTTACCTTAACAAGAAATCGTGTTATAATCTTTAAATGTGCTTCTGTAAATTATTGGGCTCATAAGGGGTGGTGGTATTGGAAGGGAAGGGAATGTTAAATAATATCTTAATTCCTGGGGCCGAGAGACAGCATGGAGGTAAGGTGATTGCCTTTCATGCAGGTCATTGGTTCGAATCCTGGCGTCCCGTATGGTCCCCCGAGCTTCCAAGGAGTGATTTCTGAGTGTAGAGCTAGGAGTAACCCCTGAGCGCTTCCGGGTGTTACCCAAAACAAATATTAATAATAATAACAATATAATATCTTAATTTCTCATAAGATTTAAAATTAGTGGTCAACTTTGGTATCTTTTAATTTTTCCTTAGTACCATGAACATGCATTTTTCTGTTAGTGGTCAACTTTGGTATCTTTTAATTTTTCCTTAGTACCATGAACATGCATTTTTCTGTTAGTGGTCAACTTTGGTATCTTTTAATTTTTCCTTAGTACCATGAACATGCATTTTTCTTATAAATTAATATAATTTGGTTACATTTTAGATAGTAGTTAGTAGTCTGACAGTAAAAACAACCAATATCATTTTCCATTTTTAATCGTAATTCTTCTTATAGTCACATTATTTTGCAAAATAATTTCTATGCAATGTAGCTTCTTAAATTAATAATCTATGCCAAAACTCTTGTATTTTAAAATAGGGCATCAAAATAATATAATAAAATTTTCAAACTACATTTTTATCCACTAGTCCAGTGATGAGGAAATAAAATAAAAATATTGATGCATATATAATGTCAGATATTTGTGGCAGCCAAATACCTACATTTTTATTGAATGTTATAAATACAAGGCAATCCGAATAAATTTAATAAAAAATAAACAATAAAACTGTAATTTTCTTCAGTCTTTGTTAGATAATTTGGTTATTTTTATTGAGTTTTCTTACTACTTTTAGGGGTGTAGTGGTGGGGAGAACAAACCATTGGACTTAGAGATCACTACTGAAGGGCTAAGGTAATTATATTTGGTTCTGGGATAAAACCCAGTTTGGCCACATCCAGGCAAGGGTTCTATGCCATATTATTGTTCTGGCCTTTGCTTTTTTTTATATAAATCCCATTTAAAAGTAGAAAATTTTCCAAGATAGAAGGTCAAATAGCAAATCTGTGTAATTATATAAGTCATATATCTTAGATTAATGCTAAGAGCAAAGAAAAATGAGAATGATCAAATGAGGCATTCTTTCATAATCTATAAAAGCAATATTTCTTTATTATAAAATATGTCCTGGTTTATCTAAGAAAATTTTTGGAAAGACAACAGATATAAAAAGATAACACTGTATCTGCAAGAGAATGAAAAAACAAATCAAAAGTCTATAAATGTATAATAAAATAACCACTTTGTATCAGGTATCTCATGATAAATTATTAAGTTTTAGCTTGCTCAGGTCTATATTGATTCTTCATAAAACTCATTCAAACTCTAACCAGTGCGAACTCTATTAGAAATGCAATGGATATATAAAAATATATATATAGAGATAGAAATAATAGTAAGACACTAAATTGGACTTAATAAATCTATAGTCTGAAACAGTAGAAAATATATAAAGAAATGTGTCAAACAAAATAGTATAAAGTACAAGAATTGAGAGGAATCAATTTTTAGAAATCATAGACTTTATTAAACTGAAACAGATTGAATCTTGTTCTACACAGAACTTCAATTTTAATATTCAATTCAACTCTGATATTTTATAGGTAACGTTGTTGTTTCAACAATTTTATCTGTCAGAAGACTAAATTATTTCAATTTTTCAATTTTTTCATATATAGCTTATGGTATATTTTTGAGTATTTCAAGGAAATTTTATTACTTTGCTACAATAAAGCCCTATATAATCAATTAATTAAGCTTGCTTTCTCTTTCAATCATGTTTTGAATTTTTGTAAATGTCATTATTTGTAAAATGTTCCTGTAATTTAGGAATTAAATATGGTTACAAAAAAGATATTTCTACAATTGCACTGAATATGTACATAGTGAAATATAATCTATATGCAAGTATATATGCAAGAGAATATATGTGACAAGCATACTTAACAGTAAAAGTAAAATGACTCATTAAATTTACTAAGAATAGAATTTGACAAAACAGAAGTTAAATAAGTTAAAGTATTTCAGTTATAAAATGCAATGCACATTATCATTGCCATCTAATTATCAAAATTAAATTGAGATCATCATCAATGCATTTTATATTTTCATATTTTGTTTGCTAAAAGTTAGAAAAAAATTATCTATATAAGAATTATTTCAAATACAAATAAAAATTAAAATATAATACATATTTTTATATTTAATGTAATACCATATTTCCCCTGAAAGGCTTTCTGTTTTCTAAAATCAAAATAATGACATTAAAATTTTTTATTGTTACTAAACAAACTCTGATACTTTTGTAAAGTGATTAGATGTTATTCCATATTATGTATGTATGAAGCCTTTTTATATAAACATTATTAGTTTTTTATGTTTCCATTTGTCCAATTTATGTGTAAATTCCTATGACAATTATTGTTTATAAGCTTATATAAGCATATTTGGTTTTATGTCTTTTCACAAAATATTTTATAAAAATTTCTGTATTTTAAGATTTCAATATTGACTGGCAAATGTTCTATATATACATTTTAGATATATTAGGGAAAAAGATGAGTTTTTTCACAATAGAAAAATATAATGAAATTAATATTTCTGTCTATTACAAATGATTTAAGTACAGTTCATAATAAAATAGATTAAAACATTAAAAATTTATACATAAAGAGTTAGACTTATGTTTCTATCTTCTTCTGTAGTCATTGATGAGTTAAACACACAAGCTTGAAGTGTGTTTTAGTGAATGTAATTATCAACTACAGTTGGTCATAATAGCAATTAAGAATTTTTACACCCCAAAGGCACTATTTTAATGACAACAAAATTTAAATAGTTTAAAATATTTTTAGAAAAATATATTATTTATGTTTCTCACTCTAATCTTTAGTAAGTATACTAATTTTGGAATAGCAAACAAAAAACCCTGATAGCAAACATGACTAATTTGAGTGATGATAGCGTAAAAATGTTGTTTTCTAAAATATTTAAAAGTTCTAAATTTAAAGGCTTCTTGATTTATAGAAACTTACAAAGTATTAAATATGTGATAAGACAATATGTGAGCATTTTTGAAACCAGACAAATCAATGATATGACCGTGGCTTCTTGCAAACTTCATGGCCTGATGGAATATTCTCACAATCACTGAATCAAAGAAGGCAACATAGATTGAATGATTGCATTCTCAAATTTATTTGATGAGATGGCCTGAATAGGTGAGCTTTTAAGTCTTAATTACCAGAGTTATAATACAGCGAGTAGGGAATTTGACTTTTTTGCATGTGACCCAGATTTGTTTCCCCAGCATCATCGCATATGGTCCCCAAGTATACCAGGAATATCTTCTGAGCATAGTCAGAATAATCCTTGAGTGCCACTAAATATGGCCCAAAAACAAACAAATGAAACAAAGTTAATTATCCTTTACATGTGAAATTCTCATAATTGTAAACAAAGTCCATATAGAAAAACATAAGATAAATCTGGATTTCCTCATATATGGTGACATATATAATATATATTTATTTATCTGTATATAGTATCTGTGCTTAGATATGGTTGGTAGATAAAATTAACTATAACAGAGGCTGGTGTAGTGGCACAAGAGGTAGGGTGTTTGCCTTGCTAGGTGTTAACCTAGAACAGACCGTAGTTCAATGCCTCGGCATCCCATATGGTCCCCCAAGCCAGGAGCGATTTCTGAGTGCATAGCCAGAAGTAACCCCTGAGCAACACCAGGTGTGGCACAATGCCCCCGAATTAACTATGTGATAAGTACTCAGATAGATAAATTTAAGAAATGTTATGAAAATGCTATTTTGATAAAAATGAATTAAGATAAATGCCCAATGAATTTTGATATGATTTTACATTATTACTAGTGATGATATAGCAAAAGAAGGTGAGAAGCATGTAAGTCAAGAAGATATCTGAAGAATGAAACATTTTAGAATGATACTCAACTTATATAAAATTTCAGAGATAAAAACCATCTGTCGGAGCTGCCACGTGGTCGCCCAGGACTCGCAAACCTGCTGGACTTGAAGCACGTGACCAGCCAGACTACCGAAGCAGCAACTGTGACCTTCGGACTTATACTACAGGCTCTACTCATCTAACACATCCAAGCAAACTAGCATTCATTTGCTCTTTTCTCCTCTCTTCTTACTACTTTCTATCTTTTATTACTTTTTATTATTATTAACATTATTATTTTTGTCTTTTATTTTCTCTTTTCTTCTCTCCTGCCCCTTCCATATACTTTCCCCTTTCCCCCTCTGGAAATCCAACTATCCCTTCACCCCTCAATCCCATCCAGATTTCCCACCTTATTAAAACTCTTCACCCTCAGTTCTTAATTCATTAGGCATCAAGACTGACCCACCCCAACGAACCAGTACCCAGCACCCAAGCGAAGGGACACCCAGTCAACCCACACCTCGTCCCTGACAAAGAAAGGAAACCAACTCCCCTGCTGACTCATACTACGTGGTCCTTCTTACCAACTCCTCCTAACGTGGACTATTACTTGAAACCGGACTTAGTTCTAAAAGGATCCCCAATCCAAGAACTCTTCCCAAGATCTCCCTGCCACAAATCGTTTGCCAATCTCAAGAAGGTCAGGGTGTGTGATGAAAGGGCACCCGGGAAACCACACACCACAATAAAATCTCAAAAGACAATAGGGAAACGTACACTTCTATCATAAGTATAAATCCTGTATTACACTACCTCTTTAACTGCTTTGCTCCAAATGTAAGGTAGTCTCTCACATCACTTTGTTCCTTTAATTACTTTTTTACTTCATTTTTATTTATTTTTTCTTTATATATATATATATATATATATATATATATATATATATATGAACAAATATTTTTATTTCTATTTTTATCTTCTTTGGGGGGAGGTGACCGGTTTTGTTTTCTTCTCTCTCCACCCCAAACGCACCAGCAATATAATGTAGCACCATTTCTCCCTGCAAAAGCACACTAAAAATGGGGAAATCTTACGTATAAAAACGAGCTCCTATCTACTAGGGATAAGAACTCATACTTGTTTACAATACAGGGGTATCTCCCACCTTGAAAATATGTCACGTGGACCCAACTTAGACCCCAGGTGATTAGACACCAACCGTCCAGCCTTGAACCCTGGACCACAGACATAGAAACGACACACTTCTTCACAACAGCCACAGGAAACAAATCCCAACAGGGACATCCTTAACATCCTTAACAGTGCTCGGACACCAACAAGTGCCAGCCCTAATATGATACCCTGACAAAGAGGAAATTGGGAACACCTTGACCTAAGAGCAGGTTATCCTACCTCACCAGCTAATGATAAGATAAAATCAGAAGACTTGCCACCCTTAGGTCTGTGCAAAGGCCAAGATCGTGATTTACAGAAGACTGGCTGATAGGACCAGGACTGGGCAGTATGTATCCTGGGACCAATAAAAAAAAAGCCCTAGTCTAGGGTTTGATCTACACCTGCACAACAATCAAGATCTCTAATTCCAGAGGTCTGACTGAGACAATAGCAATTGAATGGGTCTTCTGATAACATAATAAAAGAGGCTACCCCAGGCTCCATCCTAAAATCAGCGCAAAGACCAAGATCACCAATTACAGAAGACGGATTGAAATGACACTGAGGGAACAGAACTTCTGGAACTACAAAGAAAGACTTCATCATAAGTTCCACTCCTTGACCTGTGCAAATATAGAGAGATCTCTAGATACAGAGGTCTGACTTTATCACCCAGGAAGGAACAGAAGTCTTCCATACACCACAAAAGCACCAAGGGGAGAGTAAATGAACCTGAAAGGAGTCTATAGTTAATCTCATGACAATATACTTTAAGGGTGGAGAAGCCCTGTATCTCTCAGGCCAAGGGAAATTCTTTTCAAATGACCCCAAATTTTACTGTGCCTGTGCAGAAGGGGAAAAAAAGGCAAAAAGCACAATACATTTTTTATTTTATTATAATTTTTATATATTTATTTATCTGGATTTTTGTCAATTTCTTTGTTTTGGTGTGGATATTGAAGCTGTTGTCTCCTTTCTTATTTATTTATTTTTAATTTTTTTCTTCTTTTCTCTTCTTCCTTTATGTGCTCTGCCATGTTTTTTTATCTCAAGACCATGGCTTTTATGTGGTGCTTATCTTTATTGTTGGAGTGCTCACTGGATATTTTATTTAACACTTGTTTTTTGTACCGTTGTGGTGTTTCACCTTCTTTTTCCCCTTTGTCTCTCAAACTGTGGATAAGAGCCTCTAGAAGGACTCAGCCCATTTTTGACGTATTTGATTTTTACTCCAGTTTATTATTTTTCCTTTCTTCAAATAAAACCACATTACTTAAACTATCTAGTCCCACCTCCCAATTAGAGGGGGAAACAAGGGAGGTACCAAGACCAAACAGGTGTAGGATCACTAAGTAGTAAGCTGGGCACAGAGAAGACCACTCATACTAGCAGCCCCGGTGGTGAGGGAGGAGGTTATGGGAGGCAGGACAGGAACAGAGGGGGAGGGAGGACAATTCAGTGATGGGAATTCCCCTGATTTTATGTTAAGGTGTACCTAAAATATTATTGTCAATGATATGTAAGTCACTATGTTTAAAATAAGAATATATAATTAAAAAAGAAAAAAGGAAAAAAAAAGAAAAACTCCCTTCATCCTACCACTTAAGAATAACTATCATTGATATCCCTTTTATCTTCTCTGGGAATATATACTTTGACCAAAAAAAAAAAAAGAATTATTAAGTCTGTGAGTATAAAAGAAACAAAATAATAAAAAACAATCAACCTGTCATTTGTGAAGTTGGTCCTATGGTTAGTTATAAAAGAGTAAAAAAAGAAACAAAGCATATGAACTAGAGATAGCAGTGATGATGACAGTGAATGTTTAGGCATACTTCTCAGTGACTTATATTATAATGACATTAATTTGATTTGACTGAATGCATAAATGTTGTAGTGTTTGAATTTATTGCCACTTTGATCTGATTTATCAGGCTGTGAAAGGATGACTCCAGATACTTAGCACACAGACATTGCCAGGAGGGAAGGTTGGCATAGGTACAAGGAGCAGTGCTAGTTAAAGGTCTCATTTAGAAAAAGAAACAATGGTCAAAGGTGGCATCAGTGTACTTTGTCTGACAGTTATGATAGTGGTAATATTCGTAGAATAAAATTAAAAGTATATTCTAAGAAAATACATTCATTGAATGAAAAAATATTTTAACTAGGCAACTGAAAAGAGGGATCTGCTATTAGTTTGTGAGCACTGCGGAAAAGGGATCTTTTCAAAACATGAACAAGAAATACCTATTGAAAATTTTCATTTTAGATTTTACCAAGTACTGGGCATAGATGTCTCGAGTATACTACAGATATCTGGAGAAGAAAAGAATTATTAAGAATAAAGATAAACATTTAAACTTAAAAGCCATGAAAATGGAACTGCCTGTTGATATGTAGAAAGTAACAAGACCATTGTATTCCATTTAATAAAGAGAAAGCTACTTGGAAACTAGCTAGAAAATAAGACATTTAAAAATATCCATCAAAGTGTTTAAGTGCATATACATCCAAATAAAGTAAATCCTTAGTGGAAGAAAAGTCATTCCAAGTTGCTTTTATCTTGGAAAGAATTCTATGAGTAGGGAGAAAAGCCATTCTATCTACATAAACAGAAGCAGAAGCCTATTAAAATTTTAGCATGTTTTAACACAAACACTTTCAGAAGGGTTAATAAAAGAGGTAATAATCTTAAAGAACATCAGTTACTTAGTAGGAACATACCTATTCACAGTTTCTCTCCCAGAGGCATTCTTGTCAAAAGTATAACAGCTCAGTTCAACTATGTTTTCTAGCAAATAAAAAGGGAAATTGACTGCTCTAAAGATACTGAAGATGGGCAATAATTTGTTATTATTACAGTTTATAAAGTTGTATTAGATTATATATTGTAAAAATATAATAGGCATAGAGAAATGACAATTTGGAAATAATGAAATGAGATAGATGAGAAAAAGGGTAGAGGAATAATGAATGGAAAGTAGAAGAGGAGAGGAGAAAAGGGAAGGAAGATATAGGGGAGAGGAGAGGAAAGGACAGGAGGGAAGGAGATGGGAGATGAGGAGAGTGAATAGGAGATGAGTGAGAAAAAGAAAGTTAAGGGGAGAGGAGAGTAGTAAACAGAAAAAGAGGAGGAAAGTGAAAAAGAGAAGAGGAGAAGGGAGAAGCCAGTAAAGGAAAGGAGGTAAGAAGATAGGCAAAGAAAGGAGGGTACTGGAGAGGGAATAGAGGGGGAGGGAAAAGAAGAGGAAAATAGAGGAGTATAGAAAGTGTATTGACATCCCAATTATAATTAATTATAAGTCCTGATGAGGGGAAATAGGAAACTTCTTAATTTATAAAGCTAATAGTTAAAGTTGGTCTAAGTGTAAATAAAAACTAAGTCAACTCAATTATACATTAGATTTATATGAATTCCATCATAGATGGCTCAGAGAATACATGACTTTTTTGATGAAAAATATTATTTACATCTGCATCAATTACTTTTGATTCCAAACATATATTATTCCAGGATAAGGTGAAATTGAAAAAAATGTAACCTTCAAATAAAAAGAGAAATTTATTAGCTCACATTGGAGTATAACTGTACACAAAAGCAGCATGCGATGGTATTATTCAGAATATTCATTCACTATGATGCTCTTGTGAGATCATTCATGTGGTTGTTGAAGATTCAATCTTTATGACACTGGACTGAGTCTTAATTTCGCAGGCCTGTGGATTAGCTAACCACTTTAATTTCCTTAGTGTATGGTTATCTTCAGAAAAATCACTTAAATATGGTAACTATTTTTGAGAGAAACCCAATTGAAGGGCCAGAATTGGGAGACAGATAAGATAAGACAGGTTATTTACTATGAAATTTTCTGAGAAATGGCATATATTCCCATACTCTGTTCATTAACAATAAATAATGACATTCAACCCACAACTGATTACAATAAATGATGAATATTGGAAGTAGATACTTTTGACCAAAACTGGGTTTATTTGATTTATAAGTAATATAAGGACAAATATGCTGATTTTAACTGAATAGTTCTTCATTTCTTGGAAAGAAAAGAAAGTCATACATACTCAAAATAGCACAGCATCCTGGGAAGTTCAGTCAGTAGAACATCTGACTTCTAATCTGAGAGCCTAATGTTCATGTCCCTGTTCAGGCACTCAGGCATTGGGATAAAGTGGTAAAATGGTGGATAGGGAGTTTACTTTTCATGCTCTCACTCGGATGTGATCCCAGTTATTTCAGATAGTCTCTGGAATATTGTCAAGATTAAATCCCGATTGCATAGCCCGTACTAAACCCTGAGCATTGCCAAATGTATTGCTCAAACTAACCAAACAAAAATGGTACAGAGAAGAGAAAATAGAAACCCCCGACTCTATACCATATGTCATATTCCATAAATGTAGAAGTTTTCCACATTAATTTAGCATCAACTGTGTTTTATATTAGACAGTTGTCCCATTATTTTCCAAAGTCAGTGTCCTGAAAAAATTAGGAGATAGCACTTCGCGAAAAGAAAGATATAGATGAAAACATTTATATAAATCATATCCAAGCACACTTTCAGAAATAATTTGTGTGAAAAAACATGTTTGTTTTGGAAATTTGTGCTAAGAGGCTGGGATCTCAAGCAGTATTTGGTTGACATTATTTTATTATTTATTTATTTATTTATTTATTTATTTATTTATTTATTTTTTGGGCCACAACTGGTGATGCTTAAGAGTTACTCCTGGCTATGCACTCAGAAATCACTCTTGGCTTGGGGGACCATGTGGGATGCCAGAGATTGAACTGCGATCTGTCCTAGGTCAGTTACATGCAAGGCAAATGCCCTACCCTGTGCTATTGCTCCGTTCCATGGTTGGCGTGTTTGATTTTTTTTTTTGCACAGGATGTTCAAGGCTTACTAATGACTCCTTGCTAAGGAGTTTCTTTAGCAATGCTGGAAAGGAAGAGGGCGCAAGTACCATGATAGGAATCAAAAGGGTCTGCTAGACAAGCTCCTTGACTTCTTACTATTAATGTACCACCTCAATCTATCTCCTAGCAATATTTTGGACCATGGGGCCACTCCTGGGGTACTGGAGTGAATACTGCCCTGTCCCCAAGACAAGCCTGACTGTCACCTAGGTAGAAGCATCTTCTATGTCCAGTAATGTAGTTGTTTCTAAAGACTTGAATATAATTTCCATTTAAATTTGTATGCCATTTTTATATAAAATATGATTAAATTATGTAAGCTTTTTCTTTAACACAGTTTTACTAAACCTCATTCCAGAAAACTCTTAATTAATTAGAAGTTCTTCAAATTGATCACCTCTCAATAACAAGATCAGTATATTTTTATTAATGTCTTCTTTGATATGACTTGATGATCTAAAAACATTTTTCATCATTTTTTGACTACCCCTTTTCAAATGTCTCGAATGGCTCATCAACCATTGTTATTTCATGACTGCCAATTTACATTGATAGTGGCTTATAAAAGTAATTGCTAATTTTTGATCTCAGTTACTGTCAGTAAAAAGATCCAAGCAATAACACAAGGAAGCATAGTCATCTTTCATGAATTTTTACTAAATACTAATATATCTGTTCTTTGGTCTAATTTTAAGCTTTTATAATGTAATTTTATCTTTTAATGGGAAGACAAAAGATCATTGGTACACAGTGTTAAATGATCTACGATTTCTGCAGCTTGCTCTTCTGTCTCCTCAAAATTTCTGTACCCAAATTACAAACAGCCATATTTACTACCTTAGGAGTTAACCATCAGGTCTACTGGTTACTGGTCCAGAAAACAAATGAATCCCTTTTCTTACCTGAGGAGTTAACCATCAGGTCTACTGGTTACTGGTCCAGAAACAAATGAATCCCTTTCCTTACCTTCTCAACTAAACAGCCACAAGAGAATTTTCTTTAGTAGATGAATTTCTCCCCTCCTTCCATATCCACCCTTCCCTTTCCCTCCTCCCCTCATCTCCCTTCACTTACCTCCCTTCTCCCTTCTCCTCTCTCCCTCCCTCCCTTCCCTTCCTATTCTTTCCTCTTTTGTTCCTCATTTCCCCTCTCTTCTTCAATTTCCATTCCTCTCCTTCTTCCTTAAATTATCTTTCCTTCCTGTCTCTTCTCTTTTCACTTTCCTTCCCCTATCCTATTCTCTCATTTATTCATCCCCTAAACTCTCCCTTCCCCTTCCCTCCTCATTTTCTTCTCTCTATATACTCCTCCCCTTCTCTTTTTCCCTTTCCTTTCTCTTCATCTCTCCTTCTCCCCTCCTCTCCACTACCTTTCACTCCTTTCTCCTCTCCCTCTCATCTCCTGTCCTTTCTTCTGCAGGTCTCCATTGCATCCCGTTAGCTATTGTACCCTTTAATAAACTTATTTTGCTCTTTTCTAGGTATCTCACTATTTGATTAATACTTTTCCCAACCTACCAGTCATTTCCTTTAGGATCTGAATCTGAATAAAGTCAGTAATTATATGATTGAACAAAACAGTCTGCAGTTTTGTACGTGTCTCTGCAAACGAACAGAATCAATTACTTCAAATCTTTAGTAAGCCATATTCAATAGCAACTAAATAAAGGAATAGTTCTAATTTATAAAGAAAAACTAGGCAAATAAGTAAATTAGAAATTTTAAATTATTCTTTAAAGGTAAATAAAAATTCAGCTAATTTTTTTATATTTAATATTACTACTAGCTGTAAGCTATTTTTAAGGCACACCCACCAGAGCTCTGGGATTACTCTTGGGCCAGTTCTTATGGGTCACTGCTATGTTATACAAGATATAAAAACTGAATTATACATTTCAGACAAATAGTTATTCCTGCACTATAACTTCAGCCATGAAACTTTAGTTTGAATTAAAGATTCTTATTTTTCAGCTTTATTAAACAATGCCTGACAAGTATATTTTATATAGTATAAGTATAACATGATTAATTAATATTAATAGACTAGAAAATGACTGCAAATATTTTCTTATTGATAAACCAACATTATTATTTGTTGTTTAAGTGCTCTTCAAATTTACTCATAGATTTTCAAGTATTATGTATTTATATATATCTAGATATATACAGTCGCAGATATTTACACTACAAGCATAGAATGCATCAACTATAAACCAAATCAATAAAAGTGCAAATAATAAATTCAGCATACACAAACAAGTCATCTGTCTATATTAATAACAACAATATAGTATTTGTAAGAAAATTTGAAAATATTATAATTTACAATACAATATTACATTGCATTAATTTTAATTTTATGCCACTTAGAATAGCATTAACATTAAAATGATTATAAATTAATTTTAAATAACTATAAAATATATTAAAAACTATAAATCAATAATTTAAATTTTGAATACATATATAATTACATTAGTAATTTAGGATTGCAAACATTTTATTGTTAAAAAAAGTCTATACTATTCAATGAAATATACAGTTCCAATGGTATTACTATCAAAATTTTAGTGACAGTTTTCACAGGGATAGGAAAAAAATCCTAAAGTATATATTTATAATCTCTTAGCATGTACTAAATTATAGCAGTTACTAAATTTATCTTTAGAAATTATTGAATTCACAAAATATACCATACCTTGAAAAGGCAAAAATAAGCTACCATGTAAACAATGAGGTTATTTACTTAGTCTAGTAAAGAAGATGAAAACAAAGATAATTAATTATTATAATGAGTACATTGGTCTTATACCTATAGGTTGTATTAGCTTTCCAGTAATAAATATCAGAAGCACAATATTTATGGATGATTTATTTTCTAATGATTAATATACTAACAGGAAATCTAAGTTTTCTGGAAAGAATATACAGGCTGTGTGTATCATTCATACAAAAATACTGCTTGGATTTGTTGTATGTTACAAAACTATGAAATTAATTTGGTTAACCAACTAGATGAAGTATTTTTTCACACTGAATACTCCACCAAGGGACACCAGAAGTTTTTCTACTTGGGTAACACAGGTTAATTAAGAATAGTACAAAAAAAAAAAAAGAATAGTACAAATATTTGTGATAATAAAGAGAGTGTTTTGATTTGCAGATAGTGCCGAAGATATTGGGTTGCTCTCCCTAGATACTTAAAAATAATAATAATCAAACTCATAATAGTAATTATTATATCAAAGTTATAATTATTGTTAAATTGTGGGAGAGGCTGGAATAATGGGCAGATTTGTTTGTAATGGATCGAGTATGAGATTGATAAATCAAAAACTATGTACTTATAGCTCACAGACACACTGTTTTGCCACTGTTTTGGGAGGAGGAGAATGGAAATGTGTTCAGATTGATTGCATGGACACAAAGGTTGGGATTTACTAAGCAACAGAAATGGTTTGGAAAATGCCAGAGGCTTTTCTCACTGACTGGGTTTGCAGCCAATCTAAACAGAAGAAGCATATCTCAAGAGACCTAAAAAAAGAGTTTTTCCAGGGTCAGTATGAAAATCCTGGTGGTATAATAAACATCAAAGTGAATCTAAAACTTGAAGCTGGAGCGATGGCACAGTGGTAGGGTGTTTGCCTTGCACACAGCTGACCCAGGATAGACTGAGGTTAGAACCCCTGGTGTCCCATATGGTCCCCAAGCCAGGAACGATTTCTGAGCCCATAGCCAGGAGTAACCCCTGAGCGTCTCCGGGTATGGCCTCCCCCGCAAAAAAAAATGTGAACCTAAAACTAAAGAAACTTCATCTGAGAACTGTTTCTAAGGTGTCTTTGACTGAAATCCCCCATCCCATCAACCCAAATTTTGATCATCAACTCAATCATTCCTTAAGACTCAGGACTTCAGACTTTGCTTTCAGGGAAAAGAACCCAGCAGAGAAATGTATCTTAAATCTTATTATTTAACATTGAAAGTTTTAGAAAAAGTCACAATAAATGCCATTTAAATTTTTTATTTATTTTTATTTCTTATTTAAATACCATGTTTACAAGGCTGTTCAAAATACAGATTTTTCACAAAGTTTTACATGATTGAATTAGTCATACAATGTATAACAACCTTCATCAGTGAATATTTCCTGCCACCAATGTTAACAGTTTTCCTTTTACCCTCCTGATGCCCTCGTACCTCACGTCCATCCTCTCCCTCCTGCCTCTGTGGCAAGCATTTTACTTCTCTGTCTCTGTCTCTGTCTCTGTCTCTATCTCTGGCTTTTCCCAACCTCTTTTGTGACATTGTGGTTTGTACTACTTCAAATGAAGGATACCATGAATATCCTTTCCATATTAGACCTTCTCTACTCAAACTATACTCTACAATTTTTGTGGCAAGCTACTTACCATAGACTGGTAAGCTTAGTCTTGATTTTTATTTCTGTTGTCTCTGGATACCATCCCCCAAATATATTTTATTTTTATTATATACCAGTAATACTTATACTTATACTTATACTTATACTTATCTTTTGTCTTCTGACTTATTCCACTCAGCATAATACTCTCCAGATCTATCCATGCATAAGGAAAAAAATGACTTCATCTTATTTTATTGGCTTCATAGTGTTCTATTGCGTAGGTATAACAGTGTTTTAGTCACATCAATTTTTTGGCACTGGGGTTGCTTCCAGATTTTGTTGTAAATAATGGTGCAAAAACATAGGAATGCAGAGGTCATTATTGTATTGTATTTTTTGTTTGTAGGGAATATTCCTAGGAATGGTACTGCTGGATTATAAGGAATTGACATTTCCAGTTTTTTTATTTAAGAAATAACCATTTTTTTCCCAGAAAGACTGGACCAAAAGGCATCCTACAAGTAGTGTATGAGAGTCCTTTTTCCCAAATTCCTGCCAGCATTGGTTTTTCTTGTTCTTTGTGTTGTGTCCCATCATCTGTGGTGTAAGATAATAGAGCATTGTTATTTTGATTTAAATTTCCTGATCATGTAATTTATGGAGGCAAATTTGTCTTGTGCCTGATATTAGAGGAAAGGTTTATGGCTTGTCCCCATTGAGTATAATATTTCCTGTGGGCTTATGGTAAATGATCCCACTATAGAAATTTTCTTCAATTCCAATCTTGCTCAGGGTTTTTTCATGAATAGGTGCTGTCCTTGTCAAATGCATTCATTGCATCTATTGATATCATATGGTTTTGATTTTTCCTTTAATTTACAGGATGTATTACATTGATTTACTTGCATATGCTAACCCAACCTTGCATATCTGGAATGAATCCTATTTGGTCATGATGTATGACCAGTTTGATAAGCCTTTGTAACCTATTAGCTAGGATTCTGTTAAAAATCCTTGCATCCGTGTTCATCAAGTATTCTGGTCTGTAGTTATCCTTGTGTGTGGCATCTGTCTGCTTTTAGTATCAGGGAGATATTAGCTTTAAAAAACTATTTTGCTTCTTAAAGTTCCTGGAAGAGCCTTGGCAGCATATCCTGGAAAAGTATTGGCAGTAGATGCTCTTGAAAGGTTTTTTGTTTTATTTTGTTTCATTTTATTTGTTTTGGTAATTGGGTCACACCCAGCAACGCCCAGGATTCACTCCTGGCTCTAAACTCAGAAATCGCTCCTGGCAGACTCATGAGACCATATGGGATGTGGGATTCAAACCACCTGCCTTGATGCTGTCTCTCTGACCCCGTTCTTGAAAGTTTTGAAAGAATTTTCCAGTGAATCCATGTAGGCCTAGTCTTCTGTTTTGTGAAAGAATTTTTATTGCCATTTAAATTTCCTTTATAATCATAGGTCTGTTCAGATATGCCAAACCATTTTGGTTCAACTTTGGGAGATTATAGAAGTCCAATAATTTACCCATGTCTTCCAGATTATCTTGTTTTGTGCCATAGACTTTTTCAGCTATCTCTGTTTACCCTTTGATTTTTTGTAGTTTCTGTAGGAGTCCCTTTTTTTTCATTTCTAATTCAGTTTATTACCCTTTTCTTTGTTTGTATTCCTAGTGATTTATATTTTCAAAGAACCAACTCCTGCTTTCATTGATTTTTCAGATTTTTTTGTGTTTCTAGTTCATTAATTTCCATCCATATCTATCCTATTTTTCCACTTGTCAATAATTGGTTTATTTAATGTATCTTTTTCTAATTTTAAGTTGCTTTATTAAGTTATGTAAGTAGGTTATGTAAGAATGCATGTTAGAATATAAATTTTCCTCTTAATACCACTTTTGCTCACAAATTCTGATTATTTGTGTCTCATTCATTTGTTTTTAGGAATTTTTTGTTTCCCTCCCTGATTTCATCTCTACCAAACTCAATGTTTAGTAATGAATTGTTCAATTTCCAGGTGTTAAAGTTCTTTTTTTGTAATTCACTTTTAATTTCAGTGTATGATGATCTGTGAAGGTAGTTGAAACAATTTGTATCCCCTTGATTTTATAAAGGTATGCTTTGTGGCCCAGCATTTTATCTATCTTGGAGAATCCCCATGTATATTGGAGAAAAATGCATATTCAACTTTTTAGGGATGGAGAGTCATATAAATACTAGGTCTCCATCGTCCATTTTTTCTTCAGAGCCAGTTATCTTTGTTGAACTTCAGCCTGGTTAACCTATCAAAGGTGATAGGTGGTGTTGAAGTCTGCCATTATTATTGTGTTGTTATTGATACCTTTCTTCAAGTCTATGAGCAATCATTTTAAATATTTTGTTGGCCTCTGTTGTGCATATATGTTTTGGAGTGTGATTTCTTATTGCTGTAGAAATCCTTTGACTATTAACAAATATTCGTATCTATCTCTTATAACTTTTAAAATTAAAGTCTGTTTTCTGATATAGTATTGCCACCTCTGTCTCTTAAGTGTCTGTTTTCTTGAATAATTACCCTCTAATATTTGACACTGAGTTTATATTTGCTCTGACTATTGAGATGTGCTCTTGCAGGCAGCACAGGTAGCAGAATGTTAAATTCAACATTTTGATCTATTTTCTCACTCTGTTTCTATATTATGCAATTAGTCCATTGACATTGAGAGAGATAATTGTCATGGGATTAAATGTCATCTTGGTGTAGATGTCTATTTTGTTAATTGGGTCTGCCTTGGCTTAGAGTAGATACTTTAGCACTAACATTAAGGTTTTGTTTGAGTCTGTAAAATTTCTGAAATGTTCTTTATCCATAAAACTGTGTATCCTTTTTTCAGACCTAAATAAAAGTCTGGCTAGGGGAAGTACTCCTGGTAAAGTATTCTTTGAGTGAATTGAGTTTTTTCACTGAATCTCACCATTTCCTTTGGGCCTTGAGCGTAGATTGTGATAAATCTGTAAATTTAAGGATGACTCTTTGTAACTAATTTCTCTTTTTATCAAGCTGCTTTCAGTAGTCTATCTTTATCTGTCATTTTCATTATTGTGTCTATTATGTAACTCGGGGTGCTTTGCTTTGGATTTCATTTAGCTGATACTCTTTGGGTTTCCAAAATATGCCTGTATGAACTCTTAATTTCTTGGATTGTTTTAGTAATGATGTCTTGACAGTTGATTCTTCATTGGGGTTTTGTTCCTGGGTCTTCAGACCCCAATGATTCTTTTTTTATTAATATCTTTTGTTAAACATCTTGATTATAAACATGATTGTGGTTGGGTTTCAGTAATGTAAAGAACACCCCTCTTTACCAGTGCAACATTCCCAACACCAATGTCCCAATTCTCTCTCCTCCCCACCCTACCTCCACATGTACTCTAGACAAGCTTTCTACTTCTCTCATTCATAAACATCGTTATGATAGTCTCAATGTAGTTATTTCTCTAAGTGTTCTAATCACTCTTTGTAGTGAACTTCATGTAGTGAGCTGGACCTTACAGTCTTAATCTCTTTTATCTCTGAGAATTAAAAAAAAGATATCTTTTATTTTTCTAAAAATTCATAGATGAATGAGATTATTCTACTTCATCTCTCTCCCTCTGACTTATTTCATTCTGCATAATAGATTCCATATATATCCATGTATAGGAAAATTTCATGACTTCATTTCTCCTGATGTCTGCATAATATTTCATTGGGTATATGTACCACAGTTTATTTAGCCACTCATCTGTTGAGTGGAATATTAGTTGTTTCCAGAGTCTGGCTATTGTAAATAGTGCTGCAATAAATATAGGTGTGAGGAAGTGATTTTTTATTGTATTTTTTTTTGCTTATAGGGTATATTCCTAGAAGTGGTATAGCTGGATAGTATGGGAGCTCAATTTCTAATTTTTGGAGGATTCTCCATATCACTTTCCATAAAGGTTGGACAAGATGGCTTTCACTCCAGCAGTAAATAAGAGTTCCTTTCTCTCCACATCCCCCAGCACTGCTTGTTCTCATCCTTTGTGATGTGTGCCAATCTCTGTGGTGTGAGATGGTTCCTCATAGTTGCTTTGATTTGCATCTCCCTGATGATTAGTGATGTGGAGCATTTTTTTTATGTGCCTTTTGGCCATTTGTATTTCTTCTTCCTCAAAGTGTCTGTTCATTTCTTCTCCCCATTTTTTTTGCTGGGGTAAGCTGTTATCTCTTATAAAGTTCTTCCAGTGTCTTGTATATTTTGGATATTAGCCCCTTACCTGATGGGTATTGGGTGAATAGTTTCTCCCACTCTGTGGGTGGCTCTTGTATCCTGGGCACTATTTCCTTTGAGGTGCAGAAACCTCAACTTAATATATGTCCACATGTTTATCACTGTTTCCACTTGTTTGTTTACTCCTTAAAGATGCCTTTAGTCTCAATGTCATGAATGTTTTCCCTACATGTTGTTCTATGTACCTTATAGTTTTAGGTCTGATATCAGTCTTTAATTAATTTGGATTTTACCTTTGTACATGGTGTAAGCTGGGGGTCTGAGTTTGCTTTTTTGCAAGTGGTTAACTAGTTGTGCCAACACTACTTCTTGAAGAGCTTTCCTTGCTCCATTTAGGATTTCTTACTCCTTTTTCAAAAATTAGTTGACTGTATGTCTGGTTAACATTATCTTATTATAAAAGCCTATGCCACTGGTTTGAGGGTCTGCCTTTATTCCACTACCATGAAGTTTTTATAACTATTGTTTTCTAATACAGTTTAAAATTGGGGAAAGTGGTGTCTCCCATATTCCTTTTCACAAGGATTGCATTAGCTATTCGAAGGTGTTTATTGTTCCAAATGAATTTCAGAAGGGTTTGATCACTTCTTGAAGAATGCCATGGGTATCTATAGAGGGATCACATTAAATCTATACAGCGCTTTGGGGAGTATTGCCATTTTAATTATGTTAATCCTGCCAAACCATGAGCAGAACATGTGTTTCCATTTTCACGTGTACTCTCTTATTTCTTGGAGCAGGGTTTAATACTTTTCTTTATATAGGTCCTTCATATCTTTGGTCCAGTTGACTACAAGATATTTGAATTTTTGTGAAACTAATGTGAATGGGGTTGTTTCTTTTTGTTTTTTGTTTTTGTTTTTGTTTTGGTTTTTGGGCCACACCCGGCGATGCTCAGGGGTTACTCCTGGCTGTCTGCTCAGAAACAGCTCCTGGCAGGCACGGGGGACCATATGGGACACCGGGATTCGAACCAACCACCTTTGGTCCTGGATCGGCTGCTTGCAAGGCAAACACTGCTGTGCTATCTCTCCAGGCCTGGGGTTGTTTTCTTAACGTCCATTTCTTCCCTATAATTCTTGGTGTATAAAAAGGCCATTGAGGGCCCGGATAGATAGCACAGCGGTGTTTGCCTTGCAAGCAGCCAATCTAGGACCTAAGGTAGTTAGTTCGAATCCCGGTGTCCCATATGGTCCCCCGTGCCTGCCAGGAGCTATTTCTGAGCAGACAGCCAGGAGTAATTCCTGAGCACCGCCGGGTGTGGCCCAAAAAAAGGAAAAAAAAAAAAAAGGCCATTGAGGGGCCGGGAAGGTGGCGCTAGAGGTAAGGTGTCTGCCTTGCAAGTGCTAGCATAGAACGGACCGCGGTTCGATCCCCTGCATTCCATATGGTCCCCTCAAGCCAGGAGCAATTTCTGATTGTATATGCAGGAGTAACCCCTGAGAGTCAAACAGGTGTGGCCAAAACAAAAACAAAAACAAAAAAATAAATAAAAAGGCCATTGATTACTGTGTGTTAATTTTGTAGCCTGCCACCTTGCTATATGAATCTATTGTTTTTAGAAGCTTTTTGGTTGTCTTTAGGGTTTTCTAAGTAGAGTATCATGTCATCTGCAGACAGTGAGATCTAGACTTCTTCCTTTTCTATCTGGATTCTCTTGATATTTTTGTCTTGCCTAATTGCTATAGATAGTATTTCGAACTATATTGAATAGAAGTGGTAAGTGAGGACAGTCTTGTCTTGTAACAGAATGTAGAGGAAAGGCTTTTAGTTCTACTCCATTGAGGATAATATTTGCCATTAGAATGACTTAGCTAGATTGAGAAAGATTCCTTTCATCCCCATCTAGCTGATAGTTTTTTTTAATCAAGAATGGGTATTGAAACTTATCAAATGCTTTCTTTGCATCTATTGATATGATCATGTAATTTTTATTTTTCTTGTTGTTGTTGTGTATTATGTTGATAGATTAACAGATGTTAAACCATCCTTGCATTCCTAGATTGAAATGTACTTGATCATAGTGAATGATCTTGATGAGGCATTGGATCCTATTTGCCAGGATTTTGTTGAGGATCTTTGCATCTGTGTTCATTGGGGATGTTGCTCTGTAATTTTCTTTTTTGGCTGCATCTGTGACTTGTTTTGTTATCAAGGTTATGTTGGCTTCATAAAAGCTATTTGAAAGTGTTCCCATTTTTTCAATTTTATGAAAGAGCCTGGACAGTATTGATAGCAGTTCCTCCTGAAAGGTTTGAAAGAATTCATTAGTGAATACATCTGGCCTGGTTTTTTGTTTTAGGCAGACATTTAATGACCGTTTTAATTTCCTCAATAGTGATGGGTGTTTAGATATGCTACATACTTCTACATACTTCAACTATGGAAGGTTATATGAGTCCAAGAATTCAACCATTTCTTTCAGTTCTCATGTTTAGTGACAGAGTTTCTCAAAGTAGTCTCTGATAACCTTTTGAATCTCTGTAATATATGTCTGATCTCCCCCTTTTATATTCTAACATGGGTTATCAAGTTTCTTTCTTTGTGAGTTTTGCCAATGGTATATCAATCTTGTATATTTTTTCAAAGAACCAATTTCTTCTTTCATTGATTTTTCGGATTGTTATTTGGGTTTTTACTTCATTAATTTATGCTCTAAACTTTGTTATTTCCTTCTGTCTTTCAATTTGTGGTTCCTTTTATGATCATTTTGTAATATTATGAGATGCGCCATTAAGCTTTTCATGTATGCCCCTTCTTTCTTCCTAATGTGTGCTTGCCAGGCTATAAATTTTCCACTCAGTACAGCTTTTTGCTATGTCCAATAGATCTGATAGTTTGTGTCTCAATTGTCGTTTGTTTCCAGGAAAGTTTTGATTTTCATTTTGAATTCATCTCGACCCACTGGTTGTTTAATAGTTAGGCTGTTTAATTTCCAGGTGTTAAAGTTTTTCTCTGTGTCTTTTTGTAGTTCACATCTAATTTCATAGCCTTGTGGTCAGCGAAGGTAGCCTGCAACATTTCTATTCTCTTGATTTTATGGAGGCATGTTTTATGTGCCAGCATGACGTCTATACTGGAGAATAGAACATGTACATTGAGAAGAATGTGTATCCAAGTTTCTGGAGATGGAGTGTCATATATATATATATATATATATATATATATATATATATATATATATACTCTTTTTCATTTTTTCTTTTCAGGTCTTGTATTATTTGTTGGGTTTCAGTCTGGTTGACCTATCAACTGTTGATATAGCCTTGTTGATTGTCTCCCACAATTTTTGTGCTATTCTTGATATTCTCTTTCAAATTTGTCAGTAATTGAATTAGATAATTTGCTGGTCTCTCATTGGGTGTGTATATATTTAGTAGTGTGATTTCTTCCTGTTGCACATATCCCTTGATATGATGTGTACAACTCTGTCCTTTACAACTTTTCTGAGTCTCAAGTGTATGTTGTCTGATATTAATATGGCCACTCCAGCTTTTTATAAAGTGTGTTGTTTGCTTGGATGATTTTCCTCCAGCCTTTGATTTTGATTATATGTTTTTTCTGAGTAGTTAGGTGTGTTTCTTTTAGTCAGAGGAATATTGGATTCATCTTTCTGATCCATTTAGCCACTCTGTGTCTCTTAATTGGTGCATTTAGTCTATTGACATTGAGGGAGATGATTGTCATGGGATTTAATGTCATCTTTGTGTATAAATTTGGTGTGTCTGTTAGTCTGTCTTGTCTTAAACTAGATCTTTTAGTTTTTCCTTTAAGGTTGGTTTTGTATCTGTAAAGTTTCTGTTATCCATGAAACTATGTATCCTTTCTTCAAACCTGAACTGGTTTGAACTGCACCAGACTGGGTGCACTATTTCATATTAAGCATCCATTTCTTTCAGTCTTGTTACAATATCCCGCCACTGATTTCTGGCCTTGAGAATTTCTTGTGACATGTCTGCTGTAAATCTTAAAGATGCTCCTTTGAGTGTAATTTCCCTTTTTGATCTTGCTGCTTTCAGTATTCTATATCTGTGGGAATGTCATTGTAACTAGAATGTGTCTTGGGATGTTTTTCTTCAGGTCTCTTTTTGCTGGTACTCTTTGGGCATGCAGGATTTGATTGCATGCATGCAGACTTTAGCTCTGGGAGTGTCTCTGTGATGATGTCATTGACTGTTGATTCTTCCTGGGATCTCTCTCCTGGGCCTCTGGGCCTCCAATGATTCTTATGTTGTTTCTGTTGAGTTTTATCAAAGACTATTCTGGATGCCATCAGACAGACTCCTCCTTCTGCCTCAGTCTTTGGTGGTGGGGTTTGCTTATGTCTCCATGATGTACTGGGTGCCAACAGATACATCCTTCTGTTTCAGTCCTTGGTGGTGGATGTCTCTTAGCTCACAATGCTGTCCTGGGCGTTACCAAACAGACACCCCTTCTACCTCAGTCCTGGGTAGTGTATGTTGATTAACTCATAAAGCTGTCTTGAGCACCACCACACACAACGTAGGAAATGCTTTTTTGAGCATTTACAGATTTGATTGACTCAAGGATTATCATTCAAGGCGGTTTTGAGTGTTTGAAGAGGTAATTTCAGATTTCAGTTTGTGATGATTCTTGAATATTATCTGTTGTAAGTCACCCCTGAAGAGGTTGACTGATGGAGGGATGGAGGATGAGGTCTTTCCCCTCCAGCTCGGAGCATGCCTCTGCCAACCTGTTCAGCCGGCAGTTCTGAGGTGAAGTGGTGGGTAAACAGCTCGCAGACAGTCAGGCTTGTGGAAATATTAGCTTTATTTGGTGGACAAGACTAAAGTCCAAAGCCTCAGCATCAGTTCCAGCCAAAAAGCCCCTCGCCTTCCACAGACCCTTGTTTTTATCCCCCAGAATCAGGTACCACCCAATGCTGGGATCAGATACCACCCAATGGTGGAAGCAGAATCAGGTACCACCCTAGGGTGGGGGCAGAATGCCCCTAGGGTAGGACACAATCACTGATCAGGGTAGGATCAGTAACATAATAATCCCATAAAATGTTTTCATACACAACATTATCTTTTTTTTTTTAACCCCCCCTACACAACATTATCTAACTATATAATATTGATAGGGAGATTCCACATTTTTTATTGTTTGGTTGGGCTTCAGGAAATATACATGATAACTGAGTTTAACAATTCAAGACAAGTACTTTCCATACTGTTTTATCTCTCCAGCCTTTCATAGATTTTTTTTTCAGTTCTCTACATGTTGTCACTCTTTTGTCAATTTGGAGTATTTTACACATTTTTATTTCTTAATTATTCTCATTTTAATAAAAAATTTAAAATAACATTTTGAAAAATAAATAGGTTAGATACATTAGTACATAAGATAACAAACATTTTTTGTTTGTTTTTTTGGGGCTATACCCATTGATGCTCAGGAGTTACTCCTGTCTATGTGTTCAGAATTCTCTCCTAGCTTGGGGGGCCATATGGGATGCTGAGGATAGAACTGCAGTCCATCCTAGGCTAGCACCAGCAAAGTAGATGCCTTACTACTCTGCGCCACTGCTCTGTCCCCAAGATAACAAACTTTTAATATTAAGCAACTGCATTCATTATAACATTTTATATTGAATGAGATATAAGCAAAGGTAAATCAATGAAAATATTTTTCCTCTGCAGCATCACTGGTCAATTAGTGCTTTTAGAAAATTAGTGCTGGTTTCAGAGTCATCTAGGTTATAAGATTATATATCTATAAGAATCATGAAGTAGTCTTTGCCCTATTAATCTTCCAAGAATAAAAAACCTAAAGAATTTCACTCATAAAAAGATAAATTGTAGAATACTATCATATTTCAGTAAATAAAACTCAAATAAAGTAATAAGCAATTCAATTTTAAAACTAAACTGTATTTAATGTTAATTGATTTAAATAAATTAAAGTTTGTGTCTAATATATTTTACAATTAAGAATCGTTCCAAAATTATACAATCAAAATAATCACATATAATTAAATCAGCATAAAATAAAACATAAAAAGTATTGAAAACATCATTTTAAATAATTACTGGCTGTTACTAGGGACCCAAATTAGAGCAGTGTTGGGAACAGATATCTTCTTTTCTTTAAAGTTTCAGTGCTGATTTATTTTCCTTATATAATATACATCTCTAATTCAAGTTTTTTTCTCAAGAAATATACAAATATAATAAGTAATTCTGTTTGCATAAATAACATTTCTATGCAACTTTTACATCATTAATATATTAATTCTTCTATAGGTATTAGGGCTTCAAAATTTTTGGAGGGTGGAGGTCACACATGGCAGTGCACAGGGGTTACTCCTGGCTCTAAGCTCAGAAATCGCTCCTGGCAGCCTCGGGTATCACTTGGGATGCCAGATTCAAACTACTGTCCTTCTGACTACAAGGCAAACACCCTACCTCCATGCTATCTCTCTGACCCCAGGACTTCACTTTTACTGCTGCTCAAACCTGACTTGTGAATAAGGAGTAATTTGTGTGTGTGTGTGTGTGTGTGTATGTGTGTGTGTATGTGACATATATACATGTTTTTTTTTGTTTGTTTTTTGTTTTTGGGTCTCACCCGGCAGTGCACAGGAGTTACTCCTGGCTCCATGCTCAGAAGTCACTCCTGGCAAGCACGGGGGACCATATGGGACACCGGGATTCGAACCGATGACCTTTTGCATGAGAGGCAAACGCCTTACCTCCATGCTATCTCTCCGGCCCCATATATACATGTTTTTTCAGACAATGAAAACCACGTGGAATCTTCCTATCAGTATTATATAGTTAGATAATATTCAAGAATCATCACAAACTAAAACCTAAAAGTACCTCTTCAAACACTCAAAATCTTCTTGAATGATAATCCTTGAGTCAATCGAATCTGTAAAAGGGTTAAAAAGGCATTTTTCTGGGGTGTGTTTGATGGTGCCCAGGACAGCATTGTGAGTTAAACAATATCCACTACCACAGACTGAGGTAGATGGGATGTCTTTGTGGTAATGCCCAGGACAGTATTGTGAGCTAAGCGATATCCACCACCAAGGACTGAGGCAGAAAGGGGTGTCTGTTTTGTGGCATCCAGTACAGCATGGTGAGATAAGCAAACCACACCACCAAGAACTGAGGCAGAAGGAGGAGTCTGTCTGGAGGAGTCCAGGATAATGTCAGGAGCCTTAAAAGAGAAAATCCTCAGCTGGAGCTCAGAGAAGTGAGACCACTAAGAGCACTGTCACTCTGCTTGACTCCGTGGCTGTGCATTTCTTCCAGTAAAGGAATGATATCACGACACTTTATAATAGTATCGTGTATCAAAGATTACAATAAGAAAAGTATACAAAACCTCGACAAACCTTGTGACTGAAGAAGCTAGTTCTAAATAACAAACCCAAACCAACCATCTACACATTTCTGACAAGGCTATTAAAGAGGAAATATTATTAATGTTCAATAATTAAATTATATATATATATTTATATATATTAAATTATATATTTTATATATATTATATAAATTATATTTATTAAACTAATATAAATTAAATAATAATTAAAGACACAACCCAGTAGACTACAATAGGATATGAGTAGAAATGAGAATATCTTCAAACAAAAATATCACGTTTAAAAAACAAGGTAGGTGAAATAAAATCTTTACTGGTGGTCCCTAAGCACCATTAGGAATGACTCTCATGTGCAGAGTTATGAACAAGTCATGAACAGCTCTGGGATGGCCTCAAAATAAACTAATATACAAATAAGTAAGCATTTCTTCATTGTGATGGTGAAGATCAAAGCTTGATTGATTAATTAAAAACACATTTTTTGTTTTACTAAATAGCTATTATTATAAAAATATACAAATAACATATACAACTAAAGATAATGACCAAAAATTTAAAAATAATTTTAAAAGATCTAAAAGATTGGGTCAAAGTGATAGCACAGCGTGAGGCATTTGTTTTGTGCTTGGCCAACCTGGGACCAATGCAGGTTCAATCCCCTGGCATAACCTAAAATTGCCAGGAGTGATTTCAAAGGTGCAGAGTCAGGAGTAACCTCTGAGTACTGAGTACTGCCAGGTGTGTCCCTAAAATAATAATAAAAAACAAACCTGAAGGAACGTTTTTTTTATATATCCAACAATTTACATAAAAAATTAGTTCGATTTTTAAAAAATTTTAGGATTATAGATATCAAAAATCACAATTGATTGTACTCTAATACCAATAAAACATACTAAAATAATAAAATTAAGAGGCAAATGTAAGTGTGTGAAAAATAATTATGAAAATTATATTATAAAGCACATTACATTTTATGCTTGATATTCCAAGTCTGCTCTTGAAATCCCATCTTATTAAATTGAATGCTAGAGCATTTAAAAACAACCAATATTTCAATAAACAAATTTATTTATAAGAAAGTGATTTTCCTGTTTTCCTCTTATTTTTTACAATTAATAATAGATTGTATCATTTTAAGTATACTCCTCAATTGTTTTGTAAATGAGATTATTTTAAGTCTTAGAAAAACAAATATGCAGTTTCTTTAAAATTAGTAAAAAACTATTTTCTTTACCACCACATTTCTTTATGTGTGTATTTTCTTTTATTGATTTGTATATTAATAAGATATTTTATCAGATATTCATAATTAAAGTAAATTAAAATTCAAGTATCCTCTGGAAACTTCTGTTCATATCATCCAAATTTAAAATTAATTATTATTTCAAGTAAATTCAGTTTTATTAAAATTCAAGGATGTTTTCATCTTAAACTAACATTAGAAAGTTTTAGAAGGAATGTGAGAATTTACAAGGTTTATTATTCATCCAAAAAGTAAAATTATGTGCCACAGAGAACAGAAATTAAGGAGTTTGCATGTGTTTGTATAACCCCAACTCTCAGCACCATACACTTCCCTCAGCACTGATGCCTGTCATCCCTAAGCACAGAAGTGAAAGTAAGCTTACTAACTATATTTAAAAGTCCTCCACCAAATTCTTTTAAAATAATTTTCTTTTTGATGTTTTTACTAATATATTTCATGAAGAGAACTGACAAATTATAAGAAATAGTCAGCCTTCAAAGATTAAATTGATATGTAATTTACGTAAAATTGTAAAAAACTTCATGGTTTTGTGAAGCTCTAATGTTACACTATAACTAATTTTACATTTTTTTTCTGTGTGGTTTTTGGCCACACCCAGTTACACAGGCGTTATTCCAGGTTATGTGCTTTGAAATCGGTCATGGCTTGGGGGACCATATAGGACGCCGGGTGATGGAACAGCGGTCCGTCCTAGATTAGCACATGCCAGGCAAACACCCTATCACTTGCACCACTGCTCTGGCCTCTAATTTTATTCTTATTTCAAAATTTGTTAACAGTTTTATTTATTATTTATTTATTTATTTTTAAAAATATGGAATGCTTCACGAACTTGCGTGTTATCATTGCTTAGGGGCCGTGCTAATCTTCTCTGTATCGTTCCAATTTTAGTATATGTGCTGCTGAAGCGAGCACTACATTTTTATTTTTTAATTTCTTTTTCTTATGAGTTTATTATTTATTTAATCACTATGGTTACAAAATTGTTCAAAATTCAGTTTCAGTCATAGAATATACACCACCAGTGCAATTTTCCTGCCACAAATGTCCTCAGTTTCCCTCCCACTCACTCACCTCTGCAAGTTTTTGTGACATGCATTTCTCTGTCTCTATTTGACAGAAGACAGAAAAATTCCTCAATACAAGCAAAAAGTTGACCATAGAACTCTAGGATAATTTTAATAGAAACAATAAAAGAATCATTGAGATCACAGAGTCCCAAGAAAAAACCTTGTTGAAGAATCAACCGTCAGTGGCATCATTTTGCTAAATTTTCAGAGCTAAAGAGTACATGCAACCACATCCCGAAAGCCAGAAGACTGCCTGCTAAAAGACACCCAAAGAAAAGCACCCCAAAGCAATTCCTAGTCAAAGATAAAGATAGAATACTGAAAGCAGCAAGATAAAAAATGGAAATTACACAGAAGCATCCTTAAGAATTACAGCACATATATCACAGGTAACCCTAGGCCCAAAGGCACTGGTAGGATACAGTGACATGGTTGCTTCAAAGAGAATACTTTTCCCAGCCAGACTTTATTTATTTTACCAGTTGAGTAGGTCCTCCAAATGTCCAGGCCTCTTAGTCTTCTTTCTTTTCTTTTTTTTTTTGTTTCTTTTCTTTCCTTTTCTCTTTTCTTTTCTTCTTTCTTTTCTTTTTTTCGTGTCACGGCGCCTGAGAATAGAGCCTGCCAATTGCAAACCCCAAGCACCAAAGACAGGACTCCAAGGGTTCTCTTGGTTTTCTATTCCTGTTGGTGTCACTCATCTTGTTCCTTTTGTTTCCTCTCCCCTGCATCTTATGAGAGTAAGGTTATGACCCACACTGCATTGTTCATTGTAAAGCCTCTGAGTGTGAAGTATGCTGAAGAAACCCAATACTATTACCCCCTTTTGTTTGCAGTGTTTTGGGGGTAGTGGGTGTTTGGACTATACCCAGATGTGCTCAGAGGTTATTCCTAGCTCTGTGCTCAGAAATCATTCCCTGCGGGCTTGGGGGGCCATATGGGAAGCTGGATCAGAACCTAGGTTGGTCATGTGCATTGCAACCACCCTGCTTTGTAGTCTGTTGGGTCTATATTTTTAAGACCATTAAACCCTGAGCTCTTGGTGTCTTAGGCCTTTTTTTGTACTTAGGCTTTGGAGGTAAGAACAACTTCCTTCCTGCCAACAGCTATGGTACAGAATAGGGATCAATGAGAATTTTGTTAACTTTTGTCCTCCATTTACTGCTCTTAATCTTGATGTTTAGCCGACTTCATTACCTATTTATCCTCCTGTTGGCAGAATTTACATAGAGCCATTGAAAATTATCCTTTGTTGCTAACTCCCGATACAGTGATAACACTCAATTCTCAGCTCCCTCACTTTAGAATATATACTAAGCTCCTAAAAAACAAGGAAATTATATTTCATATGTTTATAGGTATACGTTTATAGATATATATGTGTGTTTATAGGTATATTTTATAGATATATGTTTATAGATTTATCTATATTAGTCAGACACCTGGTCATTCAAATTCTTTGCAATGAATTTTTGACAATAGCTATATAGATTTATTAGTTATGATTCAGTGAAGAATAAAGCTTCCCTCTAGCATATTATAATTCCAGTAAACTAACAGAAATAAAGTAAAAAAGAAAAAAAAGGTACATATTTTACTGCTTTGCTATTTGTTATGCCAACCTTCAAGAGAAAAGAAAAACCCAAGAAGAGACAGGACTGAGAAGTTTTTATACAAATGCTAAAGCAAAGAATTTGGCCACACAGAGGAGGGAAGGGATGAGGCAAGAAGCTGGAAAGCTAAACTAGTGGTCAATGATGATGTATTAGGCAAATAGGATAGGATTACATTTCATGTCTTAAGACTCCAAATTAATAATGCTTTCTTCCCTCCTATTTTAAGGTTTAAGAGGACAATTACCCTGTGAGAATTTATGCTGCCTATAGGAAAGAAGGCCATTGGGTTATTTGCAACTGAATACTTCTCAATTGTATCTATCATATGACATTAAGCATAGCAGAAAGCCTTTTTAAATTGTATTTCCTAAATTTCAAAAATATTTAACAAATTTTGCTAAACAACTTTTAGTTGAACATAGTATTGCAAGATAAGCACTGCTCAGATTTACCTGTATTTTTCTAAAGTAAAGATGTCAAGATACTTCTCTCCTACGGGCCAGAGAGATAGCATGGAGGTGGGAGTTTGCCTTGCATGTAGAAGGACTGTGGTTTGAATCCCTGCATCCCATATGGTCCCCTAAACTTGCCAGGAGTGATTTCTGAGTGTAGAGCCAGGAGTAATCCCTGAGCGCTGCCTGCCAGGTATAACCCAAAACCCAAAATAATAATAATAATTAATAATGATAATTAATAATATTAATTAATAATAATAAAGATACATCGCTTCAAATAGTTCATCTCTTCGTTTGATCTTAGTGTTTCAAACGTATGTCATTGCTATGCTCCTGGTATAATATACTTTTTCATATATAATTGTATATAAATATATAATCTAATGACTATTTTAAAAATCAGTCCAAAGGAAATCATGAGCTAATTTGACAGTAAAAAAGAGGAGGTTTGGGGCCAGAGAAATAGCATGGAAGGAGAGCATTTGCCTTGCATGCAGAAGGACTGTGGTTCAAATCCCTGCATTTCTTATGATCCCAGAGCCTGCTAGGAGTGATTTCTGAGCGTAGAGCCAGGAGTAAACTCTGAGTGCAGCTGGATGTGACTCAAAAAACAAAAACAAACAAACAAACAAAGCAGGAGGCTTCTCTGGACAGGCACCATAGCCCACATTTTATCCTTCTCCCGAATCTGAGGATAAGGACACTGGGAACCTAAATTTCACAAACTTTCAGGATTTTTTTTTTCTCAAAACTGAAAGCCAGTGATCAAAGAGAAAATGGCCAGAATTCAGTAAACGGCTTTATTTAGAGAAATAGAAATGAATAGTAAAAGAGGGTAATTCAGATTGTGGAATGAATTTCCCAAAGCAGGATTTCACAGACAGGCTTAAAGTTTTTCTGCATTTGAACCTTTTTTTAAATGAAGGTGTATAGGTGAGCATTTCTTTATTATGTTCTATGCATGTGTGTTATTAGAAATGAGCGAGGATGCTAAAATGATTCTCTTCTGGGTTTGGATCAGACAGGGTGTAGGTTATCCAGTAGCTAGGTTCCTTTCATGTACTTGATATTCCCAATAGGTAATTTCTTCCGTTAGGCCCTATCTCTATTCTGGCTCTTCTTGTTTCTTTTTTGACTAAACACCTTTATTAAAACACTTTGCATAGTTTGAATGTATATAATAATTTAGGAAAGTAACATCAAAATTCAATTAGTTGTGTCCACCATGCTTGCAATCAACTATTTTAAGGAAGGTAGTTCTTTTGTATTTATTTTCTTATAAGTATCTTCTATGATTATTAAAGCACATTTTGCTTTGAGAATGAGTTGGTTTCTTCCAACTTATTTACTGACTTGTTATCAACTGAGCATTTTTGCCATTTTGTCATCATGTAGCTATTATTTATTATTCTTGGAGTAACATTGGAACTAAATTTTCACATGTATACATTTTCCAAAAATTAAATAAATTCAATTAAAATTAGAGCATGTGTAAACTGTGCTATTTGAAAAATGATTTTGTTATAGTTATGAGCATTTTGTATAAATCTTGCTTCTAATATTGACCTTGTTATTTTGTTAGTTTGACACAGTAATAGCCAAGCATTCATTTTCTGTTTTTGGTTTTGATTTTGGTTTTAGTTTTTGAGCCACATTTGGTGAAGCTCTGGGTTTACTTCTAGCTGTGCACTCAAAAATCGCTCCTGGCTTGGGGGATCATATGAGACGCAGGAGGATCGAACCATGGTCCATCCATACTCAAAAATCACTCCTAGTGTCATTCTTTTTTTTTTTTTTTTTTGGTTTTTGGGCCACACCCGGTGACGCTCAGGGGTTACTCCTGGCTATGCGCTCAGAAGTCGCTCCTGGCTTGGGGGACCATATGGGACGCCGGGGGATCGAACCGCGGTCCGTCTCCTAGGCTAGCGCAGGTAAGGCAGGCACCTTACCTCGAGCGCCACCGCCCGGCCCCCCCTAGTGTCATTCTTGTTCCATCTAGAAGTGAGACAGAATCTACTATCCTAAAATGTGACACTATGGCGCATACATTATTTTTAACTACAGGCCATTATGGTTAGCAAATATAGGAAAACCAGAAAAACAAAAATGGGCTCATATATTCCTTTTGTGTTAGAATATTTTATTAAAAAAGAAAAATATCATTTGTAAAACTCATTTTTAATTATGTAAAGTAGAAAATGAAGACTCAATAATAGTTATAAGGAGAATGCTTTTATTTATATTTTATTCATTTTAATTATTACACCAACAAATAATAGTAAACTAGCTTTCTTTACTATATGTTTCTTGGTCATATTCCAATAACTTTTATTCACTGATCTAGAACATATGACTCATTTTCTTTGTTTTGTTTTAAAATGTTACATAAATTCTAGTTTTAACACATTTTATGCGTTAGTCAGATCTGGGTGCTCCCTGGTATATTCATAAAGCTATGCTTATAAATCATTTTCTTTTCATGATGTTTTTTGTTGAATTACCTGGAGTGTATCCAATTTATAAGATTTCAACCAGAAATGTAAAACAGTAGTAGGAAAACATTTATTTTTTTTCTTTACAATATTGTTGTTGACAAAAATATCCTTTTTAAAAGCTTTGATCCATTTTTCTATGTTAAGAATATTACCAATATCCAACACTTATGAAGCATTCATTCTCCTGGCCCCAGGATTTATTTTTTAAATCCAAAATTGATTCAAATTCTATGAAAGCTTCATTGGCTCTTTTATATGCATCATGAATCAGGCTACATATCAACTAACAGGTAGAAAGACAATGAGACAAGAGTATTACAAAACAGAAGAATTTTAAATTTTTATAAAGATGTGGGTAAGGTTATTATCAGGAAAGAAAATATTATTTTAGGATAAGTCACCTTCTCTTAGGGAAGCATTGGGTGTTCTTATCCTCCATAAAACCTCACTAATGCCAGCCCTGTCCAAGGGAATTGACTTGAAACAAACAAAAAATAAATAAAGGAAAACCCTACCCGAGGCTATAGCCCAGGTCCCTTACAAAAATCAAGATTTCTTAGTACAGAGGCCCAATTCTGACAACAGAGACTGAGCAGAAACATTGGAACCATAATTTCCTAGACTTCAGCTTAGGGAACGAGCAAAAACATGGAGCACATGATACACCAACAATGGTGGAATAGTACCTCTAGAACCTTAAAGACTCTATCCTAGGCCTTGTCCTAGGATCTGCACAAATACCAAGATTGCTTGCTACCAGTGGCCTTATTTTCTCATCCACAACAGAGAGGAAAGGTTCCTGACACCACAAAAAAATATACCAAAAAAAAAAAACCCTGGGATATGGCAATGAGAAGGTATGGAGTCAGTGGTTGTTCTCATGACAATATGCATCAGGAGTGGAGAAACCCTGAATCTCTTAGGCCACAAAAATTTCCTTCCTTCCCCAATACTTACTGCGCCTATACAAAAAAAAAAAAAAAGGTGGGGTAACACCAAACCCTGCCACTACAGCACTTTTTCTGGTTTTGTTTTATTTTTTGTTTTTTGATATTATTTTCCTTCTCTTTATTCTTCCACTTTTTCTTTCTTTTCTACTTTTGTGGATATTTTTAGTAGTTGATAAATTTTTTCTCCTCTTTTCTTAACCTTTTTATCTCCAACAGACTAGCATAACTTGAATCATTCAGCCTCATAAATTGAGGGGGAAAAAGAATGATACCAGGACCAGTCATATGAACACGTAGTGTAAATAAAAAATGACCAGACTGGAACACCAAACAGAATAGATACCCAACCTATAACAAGCTGTAAGGTGGAGACCAGTTGCACTAGGATTTTGGGGGTTAAAGGAGGGAGATGTGGGAGACATGCTGGGAACAGGAGTGGAGGGAGGACAACATTGGTGGTGGGAATGCCCTACATTCATTGTCACTATGTATCGTAAATAATTCTGTGCAATGAACTTCAGTCACAATAAAAAAATAAAATAAAATAAAACACAAAATGATGAACTCTCAATAAGGACAGAGTATTTATATCAAATACCTGCATTATAAACTGAATCCTTGATCTTAGGAAACTTTGTCTTTGTTCTTTTTTTTTTTTTTTTTTTTTTTTTAGAGACCACACCTGGCAGTGCTGTGGGTAAACTACTTTAGTTATTTGTAAATAGGTCTTCTTTCTGCTTGCTGGTTGGTTGCCATAAAAAGGCTGTCATAAATTCAGTGTCCATTTTTTTTAAGTTCCAAAAAGCTTTGTTAACAGTTCTGAATTTCTACATATGTCCACATTTACAAGAACAGCAATGAAAAATAAATCCACCTTAGCTAGATGAGGTCACTGAAATTAACTACAGAGAAATAGATAAATAAATAAGAAATTAACAGAATATGGATTTCTTTTTTTTGAGCCAGAAATACAAATGGTATTTATTAAACTTTACTTAATATCTAAATATCTACCTAAAGTATCTACCAAGAAAATTACCTTAAATGCCCAGTAACTGTGGTAGATATACTCAAAAGAATCCTATTCAGCTAGTAAAAGAGAATATAGATTTCTTTAAAGACATGCTACTGATATTCATTTTTCTGAAGGAGGTATAGAAAATAAGGGTTTTGCATTAAAATTCTTAAATTTTATTATGAGGACAGGAGCTATATAGCACAGAAGATAGGCATTTGCCTTGCAAGCAGCCAAACCAGGTTCAATCCCCAGAATTCTATATTGTCCCCAAGCCTACCAGGAGTGATTGCTGGGTGCAGAGTGAGGAACAATCTCTGTGCTCTGCCAGGTGTTTCCCAAAAACCAAAATAAAAAATGTAGTTATCAAATCTTTATTATGAACCAATTAAGAGCTATCGAGTGGCAAAATGGATCAAATATTTGAAACTAACATTTTTTTTCTGCCTACAGAAAACATCTATATAGTCAGAGAAAACACAGACTCACAGTCAAAGATTGGAGGACAATCAAGCAAACAAAAAAAGCCCCTTTTATAAGACAGGGCTGCCTATAGAAGTACCGGACACCAGACACTTTAAGATTGAAATGCTTATAAGAGATAGAGATGGATATTTGTTAATAATTTTTTGTTAATAATATTTGTTAATAATAATTTCAAATATATATGTACAACAGGAAAAATCATACTGTTAAAGCTATATAAAAGCAGAGGGTGTCAACAAAATATTTAAAACAATTTGTGATACATTTGAAGAAATACATCAATAACAAAACAATATGGTGGGAAACTTCAATAAATCCTTGTCACGCAGTGATAGGTCAACCAGCCCAAAACTCAACAAAGACATACTACTATGATGGAAGAAATGAAAAAGCGAGGATTATATAGGGCTTTTCATCCCCAAAGCAGAACATTCTTCTCCAATTTACATGGGACATTCTCCAAAAACAGACATCATGTTGACCCACAAAGCAACCTCCATAAAATCAGGAGGATATAAATTGTATCAAGTATCTTTTCAGATCATCATGCACTGAAATTAGAAGTGAATTACAAGCAGACACACAGAAATACCTTTAACACATGGAAATTAAACAGCTCATTGTGAAGCGCAAGTGGATTAAAGAAAAAATCAAAGAGGAAATCGAAAGATTCTTGAAAACAAGTGAAAATGAATATGCAAATTATCAAAATTTGAAGAACACAGCAAAAGTGGTATTATTAGGAAAATGTATAACCTTGCAAGCATTCATAAGGATGGAAGAAAGAGCCTACTTAAATAATTTAATTGAACAGTTTTAAAAAAGTTAGAAAAGCAGGGCCAGATTAATAGCACAGCTGCCTTGCACAACAAAACAAAATCCTCAGAAGAAATGGAATTGAAGAATCTTTACTCAATATAATCAAGGCCATTTACCACAAGCCAGTGGCATATTTTATATTCACTGAGGAAAAACAAAATTACTTTTCTAAGATCTAGCAGAAGACAATGTTCCATCATCTCACCACTTCTATTCTAGATAGTACTGGCAGTACTTGACATAGAAATTAGGCAAGAAAAGTATATAAAGGTCATCCAGATAGAAAAGAAAAAACTTACCCTCTCACTATTGCAAATGACATGGCACTATATTAGAAAATACTAAATACTGTACCAGAAAGCTACTAGAAACAATCAATTTGTATAGTAAAGAGGTAGGTTAAAATAATTAAAAATTCATGGCATTTTTATAAAAAATGAAGAAAGAAGAAAAAGACATTATAAAAACAATCTCATTCACAATTGTGCCTCAGAAAATTAATTAACTTGGAGTCAAGTTGATTAAGATTTAGAAGACCTATAAGAAGAAAATTATAAAACACTGCTTCATGAAATAAAAGAGGACACAAAGAAATGGAAACATGGGGCCGGGCGGTGGCGCTAAAGGTAAGGTGCCTGCCTTGCCTGCGCTAGCCTTGGAGGGACTGCAGTTCGATCCACCGGTGTCCCATATGGTCCCCCAAGCCAGGAGCAACTTCTGAGCACATAGCCAGGAGTAACCCCTGAGCGTTACCGGGTGTGGCCCAAAAATCAAAAAAAAAAAAAAAGAAAGAAAGAAATGGAAACATATACCCTGATCATGGATTGGGAAAATTAACATCATTAAAATGCAATGTTTCCAAAAGCACTATATAGATTTAATACAATCCCTCTAAGAACATCCAAGACATTTTTCAAACAATTGGATCAAACACTTTTGCAATACATTTGGAATAATAAATGACTACGAATAGTTAAAGCAAAATATGGGAGAAATAAGATGAGAAACATCATTTTCCCCAACTTTAAATTGTACAAAAAGCAATAATCATTACAACAGCATTGTACTAGAATAAAGACAGACCCTAATATCAATGCAATAGACTTGAGCATTCTGATATACACCCAGACACTCAACCATTTTATCTTTGATAAAATGGCAACAAATATAAGAGGGTGCAAGGATAGCATTTTCAGCAAGTGGTGTTGGGAAAATCGTCAATTACATAAAAAAATCTGATCTCAGACCTATGTTTAACATCATGCACAAACTCATATCAAAGTGATTAAATATTTTGATATAAGACTTCAAACCTTGAGGTACATAGAGGAAAACATAGGCAAAACACTCAATGACATTGAACTAAAGGCATATTCAAGCTGGAAACACCATTGTCCAAGCAAGTAAAGCAATAATAAACAAATTGGATTGAATTTAGAAGCTTCTGCACTTCAATGGAAATAGTAACTAGTATACAAAGGCTAACCACAGAGAAGGAGAAATTTTTTCACCCAATACCCATCTTATCAAAAGCTAATACCTAAAATATATAAGGTATTGGTAGAACTGAACAAGAAAAAATACACCTAACCCTATCATAAACTAAGGAGATTAAATGAACAGACTTTTCCTCAAAGTAGAAATACAGATGGTCAAAAGACACATGAAGAAGTGCTCCACATCATTAATCATCAGGGTGATGCAAATCAAAACAATAGTAAAGTATCGTTTCACACCACAAAGAATGGTACACATCACAAAGAACAAGAACAACCAGTGCTAGTGTGGATGCGAGGAGAAAGAAACTATCATTCACTGCTGGAGGGAATGCCATCTAGTCCAATCATTCTGAAATATGGATATTCATTAAAAAACCCCTAAAGTTTGGACTTCCTTATGATCCTGCAATACCATTCCTACAGAATTAACCTAGGAACACAAAAACACAATACCAAAATGATATCTGCACCACTATATTCATTGCAACACTACTTGCAATAGCCAGAATCTGAAAGCAACCTGGTTGCCCAAAAACAGATCAATGGATAAATAAACTGTGGTATAACTACACAGTGGAATACAATGCAGCTGTTAGGAAAAATGACATCATAAAACTTGATTATACATGGGTGTAAATTGAGAGTATTATGCTGAGTAAAATGAGTCAGAGGGAGAGATATAAACATAGAATAATCTTAATCAATTGTGCAATATAAGGATAATAAAAAGCAGTGTGATTATATTAAAATATAATAGAAGTGAGGATTAAGAGGACCAATATATGCCAAGAAGCTTGCCACAAAGAGCTGAGAGTCAGAGAAGTATCTTAAATTAAAGGGACATTAATGGTTCCCTTTCATTTGTAGTAGTACGAACAATGTCAAAATAGAAGAGCAAGTGTGAGAGAGAGAGGGAGGGAGAGAGAGAAAGAAAAAAAAGGGAGAGAGAGAAGTAAAATTCCTGACACAGAGGCAGGAGAAAAGGTGGATTGAAAGGAAGAAGGCATCAGTGTGGCCGAGATGTAAACTGTTTAAAAATGACAGCTAGAAATGCATATTGGTAAAGGTTGCTACATGTTGTATAACTTTAACTCAATCATGAACAAATTTATCTGTGAAAACAAAAAGCTGCATTATAAACAACATTGTAATTGTGTTTATATAAAAATTATGTATAATAAAAATAAAATAAAATAAAATAAAATAGTACTTTAAAGCATGATCTTTTAGCAGTCTTAAGTAAGCACTGAACTTGTTCAAACAACTTCCATGAAAATATTTTAATACCTGAGTCAGGGGAGATGACTCAATATAGCACTGGCTTCCATCTTGAGCAATACATTGTCCCTTGATCAGATATAATTGCATTGACAATTCTTTTGAGAGAATTTTAAATAGTAGTGATGAGATTATTTTCTTTAATTTTTGTTTATTTTGTGAATGTGTCTTCCCAAGTGATGCTTCAGAAGCCTAGGGCCCTCCTAGGGATTTCATTATCTTCCTGTCAAATTAATTATAAAGTTTTACTCTTCTTTTATTTTTAAGTAAATGTGCAGCTCACATTTTTGGTACAACTCAGTTATTATTTTCACATACAATAACTTATTAAGTTGAAATTCAGTTATATGTATATAATTAGCAGAGATTGTAAATTTCTCTGGATTGTACCTAGTTCTTGTACATGCTAAAATGAGGTCCAGTCTATTGAAAAATCCTTAAAATTTTTAATATTTAATTTATTTTACATTTTTATTGTTTACACATATTGAAATCAATATTGGTTGTACAGTCTATATTTTAATAAATATAATTTCAAAAATGTTAATATAAGTCATCAGAATGATAATACTGCAGGTATGGTAATTGTTTTGCATATCGTCATCTGATTTATCATACTCAATATCCTATAAGACTCCTTAATTCTTTCCAGCAGTGATCCCTGATTGAAAAGCCAGGAGAAAGCTCTGAATACAGTTTTGTATGATCCAAGCAGTAATCAAACATGTAAATATTAAAATGCTGAATTAAATTAATTTAGTTCATTTCCAATAAGTACTTCCATTCAACCCAAAATTCCAATTAATTTTTTACAGTGATTTTTTATTTAAATTTGTTCTTGGGGCTACCCCTTGACCTATCCTTTGTACTCCCAGCAGTGCTCATGGGATCAAGCAGAGCTCGCATTTGTATCTGTGCTTCCTCCATGCCAAGAAAATGCTGAGTCATTTGAACTTTTTTTCCAAAGTGATTTTTATACTACTCTGCATCTTTAAATAATTCATATGTTGGGGCTGGAGCGGTGGTACAACAGTAAGGCTTCTGCCTTGCATATGCTAGCCTAGGACGTGGACCTTGGTTCGAACCCCCTGGAGTCCCATATGGTCACCCAAGCCAGAAGTGATTTCTGAGCAAATAGCCAGGAGTAACCCCTGAAAGTCACCGTGTGTGACCCAAAAAACAACCAAACAAAAAAATCCATATATTAAACACTCCCAAATGCGACATTTACATTCATTAAAATGCTTATTCAAACAATTCTGAAAAAAAATTTATTTCTAAAATATATACAAAATATAATGTCTGTATAGCTTTCAGTTCTGTGCTCAGGACTAATTTAACTGATAAATTTTAGCTATAGAAAAATGATATGCTAAACTATTAAAGTAGGTTCTCAAATATTGTTCAAAGAACTAAAGCACATTCCTTCCATGTGGAAGCCCCAATTTTGATTCTTCTCATCACATGGTCATCTTGAAGGAACCATAAGTAGTTTTGATGTTGATGATCGCAAACACTATTGGACATCATGGAACACTTTAAGGACCAATAGTTAAAATTGAGCTATTTTTACAGGAGGGTTATGTAAGCCCAATGGTTCTCAGGGTTTACAACTGGCACTATGCTTAGGGATCACTCCTGTTGAGGATCCAGTGACTATATGTGGTTCCAAGGCTCTAATCATAATCTCTTGCATGCAAGGTAAGCTCCATACTCACTGTACTATCTATCTCTTTGCCAATATTCAAGTTTAAATTTGGGTGTGTGGTTATGTGTAACATCCTGCTGTACTTCCGTGTCATTCCTGCCTTGTGCTTCAGTATCACTGCTGATGAAGCCCAGAAAACCGTACCTGGTGCCAGGCCTAAAATTAGCATCTATTGCAGCCTTTATTTATTTATTTATTTATTTATTTATTTATTTATTTATTTATTTATTTATTTATTGTTATTATTTTGTTTTTTGGGGTCACACTCAACAGCGCTCAGGGGTTATTCCTGGCTCTACGCTCATAAATCGCTCCTGGCAGGCTCGGGGGACTATATGGGTTGCAGGGATTCGAATAACCGTCCTTCTGGATGCAAGGCAAACGCCTTACCTCCATGCCAAAGCATTCATTTTAATGACCATACTCTCCCTCTAACCTTAAGGTATCAACTTTTTAATGTATCACAAAGGCAAAATGAATATAAGGAGAAAATGCCATAGAAGTTAAGTCCGGGCCGGGCGGTGGCGCTAAAGGTAAGGTGCCTGCCTTGCCGGCGCAAGCCTTGGACCGACCGCGGTTCGATCCCCCGGTCTCCCATATGGTCCCCCAAGCCAGGAGCAACTTCTGAGCACATAGCCAAGAGTAACCCCTGAGCGTTACCGGGTGTGGCCCAAAAAACCAAAAAAAAAAAAAAAAAAGAAGTTAAGTCCATGATTAGAGAAACATGAAAGCCTTTAAGCAGCATTACCAATAGCTAAAAAACAAAAACAAAAACAAAAAACTAGAGTTTTTATCTTTCAGTTTAACAAAATATGTATAATATGCATTTCTCAAAGAAATTAATAAAACTTGTTCAAAACCATAAATATTAGATTATGTCACTTATATGTACAATATATTAAAAAATCAGTAAATGATCGAGTAAAACAATAACAAAAATAAACTTTTTGATTTCGACAATGGTATTTTAGTGATTAGAGTGAATAAAGTTGCCTGTTGGGAAAATTGTGTAGTATTTCATTGGATTATGATGCTGATATGTATACTGTGGATGGTGGAATTAATATTGTGGTTTTATACATTTTAATGCAATTTTCAGACAGTGACTTGTAAATTTCTATGTTTAACATATGCTTCTATTAAAAGGTACTCTATTATATTTTTACTTATTATAAATTTGATTATATAATTCAATTAACTTTAAATCATATTTATACTGATAAGGATATAAATAGATGAGTTGAAGATCATAAATATTCTATTTTCTTGCAATTAAAGTAGCTAAGTGACTGAATGGATAACAGTTCCATTCTCAGTTATTCATCTCTTCTTGTTTACACCCCTGAGTACTTAGCATAGCAACATGGAAGGTTACACATTATTTATGTGAGGCTAACTATATTTCCTGAAACTCTTGAATAAGTTCTTCCTGTTCCAGATATTTTATAGAATAAATATTTCTTATTTTTCTCCAATCTTGCATTATGATGCTATTTAATGAAAATGTTTCTTTTTGTGTGATTATTTTATCTTTATACATAGATATTTTATAAGAAGTATAACATTACTTTTTGAGGATAAAGTGCTGCTATAGCCAATGGCAATCAATGTAAAAGAGGTAAAATTCAACCAAATGTTAGTCCTCAATTAACAATAATATTTCAGCACATTCTGTTTATTGTGTTTTGCTTATTTTCAGGTGTAAAATTGTAATTCATTCCTTAACACAATATTCACAAGTGAAAAACTGTAGAAAGCAAGGTAAAGGACAGAAATGATCAGTCTAAATGTAAAAATAAATATTTTTACCTATATGAAACCATCCTATTTCTTGCTTGAGGGAATTGAATACACTGCAACATAATGTAATCTTTAAAAGCACAATGGCACAGATATAACCATGAATACAGTGCACATATTCTGACATTGACAAATTGTTCAAGAGTTGATGGAATATAAATGGACTGACAAACTTTCCAATTCCATTGCTGTTTATGTACTTTAAAAATCAAACTTCTCAAATAATTTTAATACTGATTTTTATATAGTATTTTTAAAGAAATACTTTATGAAAGAATTCTGAAGACATAATTTGGATTGTGTTATATAAAGTTACTAAGATAAAATCAAATTTAAATCCAACCGTTTTGTTTGTTTTGGTTTTTGGGTCACACCTGAGGGCGATCAGGGGTTACTTCTGGCTCTGAACTCAGAAGTCACTCCTGGCAGGCTCCGGGGGCCATCTGGGATGCTGAAAAACTGGAGTCCCTCCTTGGTTGGCTGTGTGTAAACACCTTACTGTGTGTTATTGCTCTGGCCCCTTAAACCAACTTTATTAAAATCATTATTTATTATAAGAGAACATAATTGTTGATTATTTTAAGAGGACAAAACATCAATCACATCTAGTCTTGTTTCAAGAATCAAAGTCCTGAATCTTCAATAACTTTCTCAAGTTTCTACATCAACAGACTTGCCAGTAAACATGATTTTTTATCTTCTCTTCTTTTCTCTATCCATGTTTATGGATTTCATCCACCTCCATCCAGCACTCCATAATTAATAATATTCTAAAATAAATAACTATTCCTATTCTGCCTAATGTCTGTCATTTTTATGGCATGTTAATAAAATAGTATCAAACTAAATTATTTTTGTTATTCTTCACATTCTATTAACTTCTTTCTATGAAATAAACTTCCTAAAATTATTTTTCCCCAACAAGACCACCTCAGTATATATAAAACTACTCCACATTTCCCACTCTAAGTATTATTATTTCTACAATAACCTTCCTGGTTATCCCATAGCTTTCTTTAACACTAGAATAAGTTTTAGAGTATTTTTATTTACTTTTAGAAAAAGGAGATATTTTTAAGAATTCTCTTAAAAACTGTCATTATTTAAGATTTTTGTTTGTGTTTGTGACACACTTGGCAGTGTTCAGTGGACACTTCTGGCTCTGCTCTCAGAAATCGCTTTTGGCAGGTTTGAGGTACCATATGGGATGCCAAGGATTGAACCCTGGTCCATCCATAGTTTGCTGTGTGCATGGCACAAGCTCTACAGCTGTGCTATCACTCAAGCCCCATATGTCATTAATTTGGATAATGTCTTAATTTGGATAATATTGAATTTTCTAAACTGAAAAAAAAGATATGTATGGTAATGAAAATAGCATTACTATAGAATAAAAATATACTTTTAGTGAAAAAATTTCAGTTTACATAAATAGAAAAAGACATATTTCTGAAAGAAAAGCAAAATGTTATTGTTAATGCTAAATCTCCATAAATGAAATATTTCATGTTAATACTTGCAAAATCAACATTCTTCCAAAATCTATTCTTGAACTACTAAAAACATTTCGTTTTTCTTTAAGAAGAAAATAATTGTGTGTAAAAAGAAGGTTTATCTAACGTATTTAGAGGAAACAAATCTTACCTCATATTACAAACTTTAAAATTACTTGTAAAGTAGAAATATTTGACATTTTTGCAATTCAACTAGAAATCCAGTAGACTATAATTTCAAAACCAGAGTCATAGTTTGAAAAACTATTTTAATTTTTGTTATATAGAAAATATATACCTTGAACAATTTAATAATGCATTTATTTCTAAAAATTCAATTTACTTTTTTCTTGAAAGTTCTAGCCAGTCCTCAAATCTTCATACTCATAAAAAAGCTCTCAATAAATTTTAGGACATCTGATTGGTATAACACATTTTAGTAACAATACGTAAAACTCATCATGTGTCCTATCTTTCATTATTTTCTCTAAAGTTTTCCCATCAAAAGAATTATATAGGGGCTGGAGTGATAGAACAATGGTAGGATGTTTGCCTTGTATGTGTCTAACCCAGGATGGACCTTGGTTTGATCCCCAGCAACCCACATGGTCCCCAAATCATAGGAGCAATTTCTAAGTGCAGATCTAGGAGTAACCCCTGAGTGTCATTGGGTGTGGCCCAAATGCAAATATAAAAAATTAATATGTAGTTTTTGTTAATATTTTAGAAGCCTATACACATCTACCATAAACTATTTTCTTATATGTATACATATCACAAAGCAAAAATATCTTGTTGATTAATAAAAATAATAATCTTGCCATATTTCCTGATCACACCTACAGATATTTATTTCACTCCCAACTAGGTGTATACAACTTGGTGGATTTAAAACAGTTCACAGTAATTCTTACAAGTGAAAAAATGTTCTCTAGGTCAATTTTGCCTCATAATATTAACGTCAATAGAGTCATAGTTGAATATTTTATAGTATTTCAGATAATGCCATTGCATTCATATATTTCAAATTAAATAGTTGTCTCCGATAATATAGTAACTTTTTAACTTTTATGAAATCTTGCTTTAAGAAATATAGTGCATAGGGGCCGGAGAGATATCACAGAGGCATTTGCTTTGCAAATAGCCGATCCAGGACCTAAGGTGGATTGGTTCGGGTCCCGGCGTCCCATATGGCCCCCAATACCTGCCAGGAGCTATTTCTGAGCAGACAGCCAGGAGTAACCCCTGAGCACAGCCGGGTTTGGCCCAAAAAACAACAATAGCAACAAAGAAAAGAAATATAGTACATAAATTAAAAAGATATGAACATAATTCATGATCAAGTTTTCTTATTAAATATATGTATTATACATAATTAAAGGAGTTTGAATCTCACGAAACATTTCACAAGGTTCCTACAAATCCCACAGCATTTCTTAAATAGATCATGGGCAGATTATAGTTATTTTTAAATCTAAAGATTTGGTATTAATTACATAACATTTAAAATTTTTGTCAATTCTACAAAGTAGAAGTTATTTTATTATTTTTATGTAAGATGAAGAAATGTAGTCAATGCCATTTAGTTGAACTTTGTATTAATGTATTACTCATATAAAGTTTCATTGCTTCTCTTTACTAACATTATTAAAATGTCAACAGTTTTGTTGAAAATCTACTCATGGAATATTGGTAGTCATTGGGAAGTTACTACTGTAAGAGTTCAGCAATTAAATATTAAAATAATTCTGCAGGTACTGATTAGCTTTTTCTTAAATTACTAGTAATATAGTCCAAATGTAAGGCTCCCTTCCTACACTCACATCATTTTAATTTAATCCCTGGCATCACACATAGTCATCAAGTACTGTTAGGCATAATTCCTGAGTGCAGAACCAGAAGTAATCTGTGATTACTGCCATGCATGCCCATAAATCAAAATAAACAACTAAATTGCATACTTTTCATTAAGTTATACACTATTTTAATCATTGCTATTTATAATTTGTACCAGTACATATAAATAAAATTATTTAAAACATATTACAGGTAAATTTATTTAAACTTGACAATAATATATAGTTAGTTTTACTTATTATAACATGAATAACTTAATTGTGTTTCAGAATCAATTTATGATCTTTAATAATAGCCACTTGATTTTGTCCAATCTAGTTAACATTTTCTGGCAGTGTCATTTTAGAATCTTTGTTTTTCAAAGATCTATAAAGTTTTAAAAATGGTCCTGTTCCCCTACACATATCACACCTTTCTATTCTCTTATGTTATTTTTCTCTTGTTAGACATTATCTGGAACTTTAGATATTTTCTTTGTTTACGTTTAAGAGGTATCATTAGAATGAAGGTACTTGCCTTGCATGGGACTAACAATCATTTGATCCCCTGCACCATGTAGTTAACAAGGCACTCCCTAGCAGGACCTTTGAATGTGAAGATCCTGAGGAAGTCCCTGAACAGCATAGTGTGTGACCCAAATAAAAACAAAATAGCATCTAAGTCACAATAAACCCTTATATCAATAATTCTTATCACTTTAAAACTGTATGAGTTTAAATATTCTTTGTTTCTCCATATTTGAGTTTAATAAACAGGCATTTCCTAAAACATGCTCAAAGCTTTGATAGTTTAAAATATTACATTAATCTACAAATTCTATATATTTTCCATATGTTCATAATAAAATATTAGTATGTTTTCTTATTATTTTAGTATAAAAACTATTGGTGTTTAGGGCTTACTGTGGTCAAGGATCATTCTTGATGGGTTTCTGGTGGTATGTGTTGGTGACTGAATCTGAGTTGGCTATATGTAAGTCAAGTCCCCACAACATAATGTTATAAGGGCTGACTCCTGGCACTGTCCTGGGATCACTACTGGTACACTTGGGAGATCATAGACAGTGCTGGAAATTGAAACACAGCTATCCACATTCCAGTGGAATGTCATGGTTTATATGCAGTCAAGTATCTAAATCTGTATCCTATCTCTTGACCCCCAAATAGCATCAGAATTATTCATTCATTACTTTATACTTTACTATCACATTGTCATGGATGCTCACCCACCCTTACAATATAAGGACCTTAAATGTAAGAAGTTAATCACTTCTGTATCTCAAATTTTCAAACTAACATGTTAAAAGGTCAATCAATATTGAGTAGACAATTGACAAATGTCAATAAAATTTTGATGATCAAAATTAGCATTTAAAATAAAATCAAACAATCTCATTTTCAACAGAGAAAGGTTATAATTTAAATAAAGAAGAAATTAATAAAATTATAAGTTAAAGGTATATATAGCTTTTTAAATATATGGAAACAATGGTGATGAATTTATTAGTTTAGTAAAGTATGTTTTACAGGTATATGAGAATTAGGTTTTAACCTCAGTATACCCTCCCCTCCTCACAACATATATATGTATATATATTTTGTGATATATATGATACAATATATGATATTGATATGTATGATATATATAATCAAATGATAAAGATCTAGATTCTAACTTTGTTTAAAATTATGTCTAAGGGAAATAAATTCAACAAGCTATGGCAGCGTTGTAAATGGATTTTTATAATTCAGTTACTAAGAAGATTTTCAAAAACATCAGAAGAGAGTGAAATTATAAAAAGCATCAGAAGTACAGTTATGAATGTATGAATATAGAGTAAATAAACATGACAAGGCTTTGAATTGGGAAATTCACTTTTAAAAAGTAAACTAATAGATAAATATAATTTGACAATATCGGCACCTTCAGAATTCATACATGTCAGTATTAATATGACAATGTCTACAGGATCCTAAAACATCTATTCTTATAATTAAATATGTTTTATATAGAGGAAATCAATGTTGATTCACATTTTATGCTTCTCTTATGTCAATGAATAAATAATGGCTGCCACTATAACTTTAAAATTTATTCTGCAACCTAAAGAGTAATAAATGATAAATTCCAGTACATCTTCAGTAAGATTCCTTTGATAATTTATTTTCCACAAACCTCTGGGTGCTAGAGTAACCTTTAATAGACTCTCCAGAGCATACAGTATAGTATGTTTTGCACTAAAACTCTGACACAGAGGAATAATTCTGAGGAAGAAAGTAGGACATCCTAGCCCTTGGTGAATGATTTGAAGAATGATCAAATCATTTTTCTTCCTAGGCTGGAAATGAGCTTTCTTTATACTGTTTCACATATTTATTATCATAACTAAAGTTTGTATTTTCTGCGAGATTGTCTTGTCCTGACAAATGCTCATTGAAAGAACATAGGAAAGCAGAAGGAAGCTCTAGTAATTTTATAGAGAGCTTAAAAGCAATGAAAATGACTTATGCTTCTTCAGCAAAAATTTATCCCTGAAAGTATCTTTCAATCCATTTGGTATTGTGGAAAACCCGTGATTTTCATAAATCTTGTCTATTATAAAGCACTGTTTAATTCCTTTACTATGCTTAACGGAGTTGTTAAATTACTTGCCATCAGTTCTTTGCCCTAAGAGATGAGAATTACATGGAGTTCATAGATTTTATACAAGTGATTTTTTTATTGTATTCTAAGTCAGGTCATGATAATTTTGTTTCTACTCTTTTTTTTTCTACTTTATACTTTTCTTAGGTTCATGACTTGTCTTCCTCTTTAACTATTTTTGTTTGTTTTTTGTTGTTGTTTTGTTTTAGTTTTTGTTCTATTCTTTTGAGGAGGGCATACCCTTTGACGCTCAGGGATTACTCCTGGCTATGCATTCACAAATCGCTCCTAGCTTTGGGGACCACATGGAATGCTGGGAATCTAACCGACGTAGTCCTGGGTCAGCAGTGTGCAAGGCAAATGCCCTACCTCTGTGCTATCGCTCCTGTCCTTAACTCTTGGTTTTGATTCTTCATGATGTCACATTCTGAACAACTCCAAGTACCTAAAAGTATGAAAAACTCTTATGAGGTTTTATGTTGTTTTGTTTTGTGTTTATACCCAGACATGCACAGGACTTACAACTGATTCCTTGCTCATGGATCCCTTCTAGCATGGCTCAAGGGAACATATGAAACACTGAGGATCTAATTCTTGTCTGCTATGTGCAAGACCCGTGCCCTTACAAGGCCTTATCTTTTCTTTTCTTTATATTTTTTGATTTTTTTTTAAATAAGGTCTCCCAATTCTTACCACAGGCTGTGTTCTTTACACTGACTGTATAGAAAGAGGAGGTACAATAAATGCATTCCATGTACACCACAACCCAGGCCCTTTGCCTGGTCTGTATTGTGAATTGGGGGACAAAAAAAAGTTTTCTCATAAAAAATACTTTTTCAAAAAACTTTTAGGAAAGTTATTCCAAAATGAAAAGATAGTGAGTTTCAAAGTCAAGTTACTAAAACTATAAATCCACTTTTATTTATTCCTTCATTCACTTAAAAGAATATGACTATTTTTTTCATGAACTTATACTATTTAGGGACTGTACAAAGCATGAAGAGACAATGATGGATATAAGGGCAAATAAAAGGTAACCGACTTCCTATATGGGAAGAAATGCTGTCATTGATGATGAGACATAATCATGGATATATACTTAAAACAGAGTTTTCCAGATGAACTTGATATAAGGCAAAATCCATAAATTACAAGAATATTGGTTTAGGTAACAGTTATTCTTACCTTAAATAAGCCAGTAGTTTGGTTTCTGATGTGTACTTATTTGATATATTTTAGATATTCTAAATGCTATTTTATTATAGAAAGAGTGAAAATTATATTGGAAAATTGTAACTGGATTGCAGAGGTGATTTTTGTTTGATGTTGGGTTTGTTTTGTTTTGGGGCCACAACCGGCAGCACTCAGTGGTGTCTCCTGATTCTGCATTTAGAACTTGCTCCTGGAAGGGTCAGGGGACCATATGGGATGTCAGGGGTCAAATCTGGTCAGTCTGATGTATGCGGCTTGCAAGGCAGATGCCCTACCACTATGATATAATTCCAGCCCCATGAGAGGTGATTTAAAAATAAAATTATCTGCTGCACCCAGAAGTGCTCAATCACTCCTGTTGCTTCTTTCTGGACGTATATGATGCCAAAGATAGTGTCAGAGTTGGTAGCATACAAGGCAAACAACATACCTATTACATATCACTCCAGCCTCAATACATGAATAATTAAATCTATGCTATAATTTAAATCTATAAACAATGATATAAAAAGCAGGTAAAAATATAAAGACAGTACAGTATGTGGATAGAAAGCCAGTCTTGCAAATCCAGCAGACTAGGCTTCTATCCTTGGCATTCAATATGGTTCCCTAAATAGCATAAGAAGTGATCCTTATGTGCAAAGCCAGGCATAAACCCTGAGCATTCCTGGGTTTTATCTCAAGACCCTCCCTACCAAATCAGTAATTCCAGAAAATTGTTGCCAAAAAGGAAAAGTATAGGAACATTTTAGGGAAATTGTTCTATTCTGTATGATGTGTAAACTAGTAACATGCTTGCTATAGATATGTATAAATTACTGATTATTAACATTAAATATGAATTTCAATGCAAACAATAAACTAAATAATATTAGTGTATTAATGTTGCATCAAATATTAAAATGTCTTACAAAATTATATAATGTTAACAGAGAAAAATTCTACATATGAAAAATAAAAATTCAAATAATATAAAATTAAGTCCTTTTATAATATACAGAAATTTACATGTTCATACAGCAGGCAAAGAATTAATATTCTTTTATAGCATATAAACACATGCATCAGAGGCCCACAGTTTCATTCCTCTCATTATATAAATACTAACAGTGATGAATCAAAAACATTTTAAGAA